>NW_019154114.1:1039613-1450698 GCF_002288905.1 Enhydra lutris kenyoni | reverse complement strand
TGAGAATCGTCATTCTGAACTCTAGATCTGACATATTACAAATGTCTATATTGATTAGGTCCCTAGCCTTTGGTACTGTCTCTTGTTCTTTTCTTTGTGGTGAATTTTTCCGCCTTGTCATTTTGTCTAGATAAGAGCATATGAAGAAGCAAGTAAAATATTAAAAGGGTGGCAAAGACCCCAGGAAAATGTGCTTTAACCAAATCAGAAGAGATCCCAAATCGTGAGGGTGGAGAAAGGGGATAAAAAGAGGTTCAGAAAAAAAAAAGAAACAATTAAAAAAAGAAAACGAATAAAGAAAAAATATTAAAAAGAAAAAATATATATATATTAGATAAACTAGTTAAAAACGTTAAAAAAGAACAGGGTAAATGTTAAAAAAATTTAGCAGAAGAAGAAAAAAAAATGAAAAAGAAAAATAATTCAATTAACTGCAAGACTAAAGAATCATGGGGAGAAAGCCATGAGTTCCGTGCTTTGCTTTCTCCTCCTCTGGAATTCCACTGCTCTCCTGGTATTGAAACTGCACTCCTTGGTAGGTGAACTTGGTCCTGGCTGGATTTCTTGTTGATCTTCTGGGGAAGGGGCCTGTTGTAGTGATTCTCAAGTGTCTTTGCCCTAGGCGAAATTGCACCGCCCTTACCAGGGGCCGGGCTGAGTAATCCGCTCGGGTTTGCTTTCAGGAGCTTTTGTTCCTGCTTTCCGTAGATTTCCAAAGGATGGGAATGAAGATGGCGGCCTCCCGGTCTCCGGCCCAGAGGAGACAAGAGCCCGGGGCCCCACTCCTCAGTGTGCCCTCGGAGAACAGCACCCAATTACTCCCGTCACCCTGGCCTCTGGCCGCACTCCGAGCAGACCGAGCCTGCGACCGGTTCAAGGTAACCCCAAGCTGAGAGCTCACTCCTTGGCTCTGTCTCTGTAGCCGGCTTCCCCGTCCTAATACCTGCAAGCTCTGCAACACTCAGACACCCGCGATCCTTCTGTGACCCTGCGGGACCTGAGGCCACGCTGACCCCGCATGGGCTTCACCCCGGTTTAGCCTCTGGAGCGATGTCCCTCAGTGGAACAGACTTTTAAAAGTCCTGATTTTGTGCTCTGTTGCTCTGCCGCTTGCCAGGAGCCGGCCCCTCCCCGCGCAGTTTATCTTTCTGTCACTTTGGATTCACTTCTCTGCCAGTCCTACCTTTCAGAAAGTGGTTGATTTTCTGTTTCCAGAATTGCTGTTCTTCTTCTCTTCGATCTCCCATTGGATTTGTAGGTGTTTGCAATCTTTAGATAAGCTATCTAGCTGATCTCCTGCTACCTGAAGTAGTCTCAGCCTGCTACTTCTCCGCCATCTTGACTCATCACTTGTCCGATTTCTAAGGGTACCCACTGTCAGGGCTCACTAAGACTTTGGCTATCTTATGTAGTGTTACTAAGACTCATCTGGACCTGGGTAAATAGAGCTGATTCTGGCATTCAGTCCTGGCAGCCCAAAGACTACCTTTCATCCTTTTGGATAAAATGTATCTGTTGATTCCCAGTTTTTGCAACATTATATGCCCACCACTCCTTCTACAGGTGGGTTGTGTGTATATATACCTCACAAGAGTTCTCTGCTAACAGGTTCTTCATCAGAAAATATTAGCTACATCTTCCATGGCCTCCATTTTTAATGTCTAACTCCTCACTGCCTTCCATGTAGTTATCTACTAGTCCCTTCTTTGGCAGAATTTATAATTTGTTCAGAGACCTCTCTCCTTTATGGAAATTTCACAAGCTTACCCCCTTTTCCCTGTCTTTGGAACATGACCTCTATATCCAGGTGGACAGAGTCATTTCAATTAAAACATCCAAGTTTTATCTTTGTTCATTTGATTCAGTAGGGAAACATCAGATTAAGTTATTTTATATACTAATCTTGCATCATAAAGTTCTTTAAGTGCTGTCTTTAAACTGGCTTCTGAAATGCAAAGAACCTGTGAACTCCCCAAGGGTAGGGCAATAAGTGGAATGAAGAGACCCCAGATCTTAGGCCACAGAAGTAAATGAAGGAGAAAAATAGGTGGAGCAGAGAAGAAAGTAGGGTAGGGCTGATTTAGAGTTTAAGTGCTCTTTCATTAAATAATTTATGGCTTTGGAAAGGTGATTTTTTACTTTCTCTCAACAGTTGGCTCAGTCTCCTGCTAATAAGGCATAAGTTTGTAGCTGACTTTAATGAAGACATTATATAAATGACCAATTTTACATTAGAGACATTTAGATGACTAAAATCCCATTCGTAAAACTCCACTCTCTTTTCCACCATACTAAAGTCCCACCTCCCGCAATAATTCCTTTTCTTCGTTTTCAAACTTACTCCCCACACCTAATGTCCCTCCTTTTATTGTACAGTATAAATTATCTTCCCACCCACCCCCCCATTGATCCCCAGGTTTACCTTAGGATATCTGAACATTTATTACTCTGTGCTATTAAAGAACAGAAAATTTATTCTATATCCAAGAAAGTAGATCAGAAATCTAGGTACAGAATGTCTAAGAAACAGTTTACAATGGTGTTCCTCTTTTTCCTCTCTTCTCTATTGGCTTCTGTGAGAATAAGGAAAATTTTCCTCTCATTAGTAATGAATTATATTTTCTTCATAATATAGACATTTTTAAAAATTTGAATTGAAGCTCAATTGCCCAACCCATTTTTAACGCTATTTTAACATAACTACAAGTTAGGTATTGTTATCCCAATACCACAACCATCAGACAGACTCAGAGAGTTTAATTGATTTAATATAACTGGTTTAATTGATTAATCTTAGCCTCACATCTAATAAAATGCTAGACTTGGGATTTGAACCCAGCCAATTCCATATCTGTTCATTCTCTCTTTTTTTTTAAAGATTTTATTTATTTGAAAGAGAATGAGAGAATGAGTGGGCTAGGGCAGAGGAAGTGGGAGAAGAAGCCTCCCCACTGAGGAGGGAGCCTGATGTGGGGTTCCATCCCAGGATTCTGAGATTATAACCTGAGCTGAATGCAGATGCATAACTGACGGCCATCCATGCACCCCTCTGTCCATTTTCATTATATTCTATGTTGCAGTTACATAAAGATAATCAATTATTCAATATAAGCTATGCAGGAAAAAAATAATTTTCAGAAGTATCTCAGAATCGATAAAGACATGTCCTAGTTTCTAGCATGTCATACAGTATAGATGTGGAAAATAAGAGAGTATTGCATGGTCAGAGGTGATTCCCACACCAAAATGACTCTCTAACTGCATTAGATAGTTTCTGAATCATGGTAGCAAAAAATTTTGGAAGTTCTTGAGCGTTAGTGTGGTACTGTTATTCAAATTCTATCTCAAAGTGTACAAACTTTATGATTTTGAGCAAATAGTTTTACCTATACCTCTATTAGAAAGAGATAAAATCTATCTTGCGATTCATTTTTCTTTCTTCTATCCTTTTCTTTTCTTTTTTCTTTCTTTCCTCCCTTCCTTCCTTCCTTTCCCTTTTTTTAAAGATTTTATTTATTTATTTGACAGAGATCACAAGTAGGCAGAGAAGCAGGCAGAGAGAGAGAGAGAGGGAAGCAGGCTCCCTGCTGAGCAGAGAGCCTGATGCGGGACTCGACCCTAGGACCCTGAGATCATGACCTGAGCCGAAGGCAGCGGCCCAACCCACTGAGCCACCCAGGCGCCCCTTCCCATTTTTTTTTAAACTGAAACCTTGTCATTCTGCCCTCAGAAATCCACAGCATTTCTTCAACAGTATTCTATATACCATCTCTTCTTTAAACTTCCTCTGTTCCTTTTAGGATCTTACCTGTTACCCTCCTTCACTGACAGGGAGAGAGAGTAGGTCTTCTCAGTGCCTTTATGAAGCTGCTTCCTAACAATTATCCTACCTCCTCCCTAGAGCCCCCTGACTTAAACAGCAAGGCATTGTGCCAAGCTCTACTCTAACCCTTCAGTGGCAGTCATCTTCAGCTTCTCCATCATTCCTTTCATTGCTTGAAGACATTAATCCCTGTCTCAATGTCTCTCTCCCCAACATAGCTTCAGTCAAAACTCTTCATGATTTTAATGTCCATGTAGATAATCCTGTTAAGTTCTAAAATTAAATGTGATACACATGTAATTTTGGTGATAAATTAATTTTATTTTTGCTTCTTAGGAAAAAGTATCTAGCTACCTTCTGGAGGTAGAGACATCAGAAATACAAGCATACCTGATTCTTTTTTTTTTTTTTTTTTTTTTTTTAATTTTTTTTCAGGCAGAGATCACAAGTAGGCAGAGAGGCAGGCAGAGAGAGAGAGGGGAAACAGGCTCCCTGCTCAGCAGAGAGCCCGATGTGGGGCTCGATCCCAGGACCCTGAGATCCTGACCTGAGCTGAAGGCAGAGGCTTATCCCACTGAGCCACCCAGGTGCCCCAGCATACCTGATTCTTAAGGAGAGTTGTTTTTACTTTCCCTAGTTCACATTAATAGTATCATTATCTAACTAGATATAGCCTTGGTATTTCAAAAGTGCTTGGGAAAGGCCCAGAGAACTCTAAATATTGCTTATCCTGTCAGCCTGACAGCAAGATCCATAACACTTCCTGCAGGAAAAAAAAAAAAAAAATGCTTGTGACTCTCCCCAGTTCCACCTTAAATAATCCTGAGCCACTCTCTACTAGGGCTTGGGCCACCCTTTGCTTCCTCTTACCTAGGACTGATTATCCTATCCAAATCATGAGGCATTTTTTTTCTTAAACATCAACTCACTTCAGAGTCAATGACTGTTTTTAAGTGATTATCAAGGAAATTGTTTTGAAGAACAGAGTCTTAGGGGTTAAAAAAAAGCTGTAACTTTTGAGGCTTTTTAGTTGATGAGATAAGATCAGGAAAGAGAAAATTCAGTTCTTTGAGCTGTTGTTTCCCTCCCACAGTTTTATTCCTATCAGTCTTAGTCTTCAGCTTAGGTGAGAACTTGCATACTGGGGAAATTCTTGCATATTGGAAAAATTTTTTACCTGTTGTGGCAATGATTTCATAAGTCTATTCCAAAAGGAATGCTAGAATAAATGACTTAATTGGATAACTTTTACTCCAGCTGTGATAAGCGGTGGTTGTTTACTAAATCAAAGATGTGGTTGATCATAACTTTTTATACTGCCTGAGGTTGTAGAGTGAGAAATAAGTGAGGCTGTGGTGAATTTGATTAGCACAGACTGTGATTCTAGATGATTTAGGTTAAAGCGCTATGTTTATTTCTCAAGAGGAAGTATTCGAACCTGGATAAACCATAACGATGTGATTGCATATGACTGTATAAACTTAGCTTTGGTGAGAGTTAACAGAGTAATTCACCAAATGTTTATTGAGTGCCTATTTATTTCTCCCTTCTAATCCAACCTCCACATTCTCAACCAGAAAGATTTTTAAAATCACAAATCTGATTATGTCACTCCTATGTTTTAAAGACCTCAATGATAGGCTATTTTCTAGCTGTCTCCTCTCTCTCTCTCTCTCTTTCTCTCTCTCTCTCTCTCATAACCATTTTATTATACTGTGGGTGGACTGGGTCCTGTGGAAGACAGAGTAACCAGTCAGGTTCAATGCCTGAGAGCCCTGGGGTATGTGGAGAGGATGTAGCATATCACACTCTGGAGACAAGGCCAGGCCAGCACTCAGTCTTGGGGGAAGGGAAGGAGCAGCTTCATTTCACTTTTCTCACTCATTCTCATGACATTAAATAAAAAACATCTCTATACAGCACAGAATATACTGGAAGGTCCCTTCCCCCAGTCCTGAACTATGCAGAGTAGGAGGGCCAGCCCTGAAGGGCAAGACCTGGGCCTCTAGCTTCTGATATCTCCCTGGGCACCTTCCCAATGTCCCAGAGTGGGGGCAGCCTAGCTGTCTTTGTAACTAGAGGATCCAACCATAAAGAGTATAAAGTGGTCTGCCAAGGAAACGCAGTAGTTTGGACAACCATGGTGTTGATTTTTTCCAAATATTTGGACACAATAGATCTTTTACAATAAGCACAACTAATCATGGTTGGAATCACACATATGTTTAATCTGAAGTAGGACATTTGGGGGCTGTAGCTCCTGTCCCTGGAGGAGATGCATTCTAACTCATCTTCCATTAGGGCTATTTGAATAGGAAAAGTTGAGAAACATTAACCAGAGTAAAGTCCAAATTCTTCAGCAAATAATACTAAGGTCTGCATTATCTAACACTGGTTATTCTTACACTCTCATCTTTTGGCACATCTTGTTCATATTCTATTCTCTACCACTTCCAGAGTAGTTCTAGTATCCAGAACACAAGACTTGGCTTTCATGAAAACTGTTTTCCTCACCAAGAATGTCTCCCCCTTGTTTTGTTCTTCCAAATACAATCCTATGTGTCCCTTAAAGTTTGCATAGGATCTTCCTTCTCTAATTTTACCTAAAAACTCCACATATAATTAACTGACTTCTACCTCTTTAAAAACACTGTGACCTCTATGTACTCTGCACACTTTTATTATTTTATTATTTTATACTCATATAAGTGCTTTATCACTTTGATTCCTAAGAACCAGTTGGTGGCAAAGAGAGAGACAAGTTATCCCTATATTGATGTTTTCAAGGTAAGCATCAAGTTCTTTTCCATCTCAAAGTACTGTAGCCACCTCTCTGCTCTCACCTACAACTTCTCTCTCCATTATCCTCTGTGTTCAAACTCCCAAGGCCTTAACTTAGTTCCTCATGTAGACACTCATCTTTTCTGTTTCATGGTTTTTAATACATTCTGTTATCTCCCCCGGATGCCTAGGACATGGACCAACATTGTCTCATGCTCAACCTTTTTTCTAGTTAACTTATGGTCCACAATTGGATCCCTGTACAGCTATTGTTTTCCTGAGAAAGCTCTCCTGATTCCTCCAGCTGTGTGTGCCAAAACTCTTCTTTCTTGTGTTAATATTTAAATAATACGAGTTTTCCCCCTCTCAAAGCCACCTTCATGAAGAAACAGACCATGTCTGTTTTGCTCAGCACTGACTATCCAATGATCAAGATAGGATTCAACATGGAATAATACCTGTTAAATACATATTTATTCAACATTTATTTCATGAGAGACTATTGATAGACAGGAAATATTTGAGATCCTATGGAGTCAACACAAATAGGATAGACATGGTATCTACTCCCACAGAGCTTACAATCTAGAAAGAATAGACTTGCCATCAACAAGTTTTTTTGTTGTTTTCTTGTTTGTTCACTAATGTAAAAATATACAGTAAATAAAGTGATAAGGATTGCTAAATGGACTATTTTAATTTGGATAGCCAAGATGATTCTTTAAAAAAGATAACACGTAAGCATGGATCTTTAAAAGGGCTCAATCATACCAAGTTTAAAGACAATTTCAGCAAAGAGAAGAGTTGTTACAAAGGCTCTAGATTAAAAATAAATGTCACATATTTAATGGAGAAAATAATGTGAGTATAGGTTAAGAACAATGACAAAAATTGGGAGTATGGTTATTAAGGGAAAAGTAGTATCTGTAAACCAAGGTAAAGAATTTTGATTTTATTCGAATTTTGGGGGGAAACCACTGAACAGATTTAAACAAAGAAGAATCATGTTTTATTTTTTAAAAAGTTCATTTTGGCTTTTGTATGAAGAACAGAATATAGCGATAAGAATGAATGAAAGAGACTACTTAGGAGGCTCCCATGGTCCAAGTGAGAGACTGTAGAATCTTGGAATCAGGAGGTAGTAATAGAAGTGCAGCGGGACTTGTGGATATCTTGGATACAGGTATGAAGGAAAGACAAGATGCAGAGAAAATTTCTTTATTATCTTGGTAAAAAGCTAATAAGTGTCTTTTCTTTGAGAGGACAGATCAGTGAAGGGAAGGTTCAGAATGAGTTAGAGGGATTAAGAGTCACGAAGAGGGGGTTCCTGGGTGGCTCAGATGGTTAAGTGTCTGCCTTTGACCGGCCTGGTCACGATCTTAGAGTCCTGGGTTCTATCCCAGTATCTGGCTCCCTGCTCAGTAGGAAGCCTGCTACCCCCCACCCCACCCCCACCTGCCTCTGCCTACTTGTGATTTCTCTGTGTCAAATAAGTAAATAAAATCTTAAAAAAGAAAAGTGATGAAGAGGATTTGTCCATATTTGGTCCTCTTTTGTCTACACACTTAGAAATGTCAAAGAAGAAATGGACTATATGAATCTGTATTGGAAAAAAATGATTTACTGAAAGATTGGCCAAAACTAAGTAGATAAGATTATATTGAAGGTCAACTCACAGGAATAGAATTCTGCAAATGTCATTACATTTTAAGTCTTAGTGTTGGAATATCTCCATCCTTTCCCAATCACCACTAAAGTAACTTCTCTTAAATAGAAATTGAGTATATATAGATAGATAGAGATAGAGATATATAGATATATAGATAAAAATTGGTCTTATATTTGGTTTATTTTTAGTTTTTTTGTTCTTTGTTTTTTGTTTTTGTTTTTTTCTTTCCTCCTTTCTCTTAATTTAAATGTGCTTCAGGCCAAAATAAGAAAGGTCCAGTTTTCTGGAGCCTCATAAGACACTGTACTCTAATGCAGCACCATTGTGCTAACTGGACAGAACTAGTTCAGCTGTGGGTTAAGCTTTCTCCTGTGAATATTAAGTGTGTTTGTTGTGTACAGTGATAATGAGTCTGAAAGCTTATATTTGTATGAGAATTTTTGTGGAATTTTGGCACCATTTTACTCCCCAATGCCCTGCATGAGTCCCAATGACAAGGTTGCCAAGATTACACAGAACCTAGATAACAATTGGCTGCAAAATCAAGTTGCAAATTTAGCTGTATCCTTTTTTTTTTTTTTAAGATTTTTATTTATTTATTTGACAGAGAGAGACACAGCGAGAGAGGGAACATTAACAGGGGAATTGGGAGAAGGAGAAGCAGGCTTCCTGCTGAGCAGGGAGCCAGATGTGGGGCTGGATTCCAGGACCCTGGAATCATGACCTGAGCCGAAGGTAGACGCTTAAAATCTGAGCCACCCAGGCACCCCAACAAATTTAACTATATCGTAATTACAAGGACGATTGTACAATATCTGTGTAATAACAGAAGGGTCTGCAAGATGGCAAAAAGCACGATGTAGCTCTGAGTATGAACTCATGAAATGCTTAGCCTCCTACCCACATGTATGTATGTACACACGGACATATATATATATATATATATATATATATGTAATAAAGCATAAAGAATCATCATATAAGGGAGAGGACAGTAGAAGAAAAACCACATCACCATTTAGCACAACTGTCTCAAAAACAATAAAAGGACGGCAAGAACTTAAACAATACTAACAGAGAGGCAAACCCAAGACATCTCCTAAAAAACATGGTCCTTTCAATCAGTGTCCAGAAGATAAGATTTCCCCAATTTTCTTTATTATCACACTTAAAAATTTTATTGTTAATACCCCTGAGAATATTTTAATTCCTTCACCCCATCCAACATTTTTCTTTCTCCCATAAAGTTGTTTTGTTGAGGAAAATCATCAGAACAGCAAGAGAACTACTTCTTCGACACTCGGAGCAGTAGGAGGACTCAGATTCATTTTACGCTGGTGGACCCTGATGAGCTTGTTCTCGAAGTTCAGGGTCCAGGGCATTGGGGTTATAGGGCTTTTATAGGGGACTACAGATAGTCAGGTTCCAAGGGCTATGCTGACTCCTGGTAGGTGGGTTTAACTGGGGTGGGGGGAGGGGGGCTCAGGTTGCTTTAGGCAGAAGAGAAGTGCTCAGAGCCCAAGGTGGGAAACCTGTTTACAGAAGCAGAAAGGGCTGGTTATCTCTTGCTCCCAGCAGGGCTTCTGGTTATCTCTAGCTTACTGTTAGTAATTTTTAATCTTTGGGAACTCCTGGCCTGGGCCTGCTCTGGGTAATCTTCCTCTTCAGTTTCTTTTTTATGAGTGATGCTGGATGGGTCAAGGTGCCAAGATGAAGAGACTCAGACCCCTTGTCAAGGAGGTTCTTAGCTTTCTGCAGGAAAGAATTCAAGGGCAACCTATTTAGAGAAAGAGACAAAGAAAAGTCTAGAAGAAAGGAGCTACTTCACCAGGTAATGCTCTCTTCTCCCAAATGAGGAAGAGGATTCCTCCTTTGCCTCTAAGGCAGGGTTTTAGAAGTGTATTTTTTGTTTTGTTTTGGTTGGTTGGTTGGTTTTATTTGTTTGTTTTGTTTTTTAATTAGCTAACCAAAAGTGCTTACTCTTCAACTTTAGATTTATCATTTGCATTGGGTAGCTAGATTTTCCATTGTTTTAGGATTATTAGGGTTGTAAAATTACCACAGGGAGCAATTTTAAGAATATCCAGCCTTTGTGGGTTTTACTTCCAGAGGAAGTGGTCTTGTGGTTTTCCATGAGTTGGATCGTGTGACTCTTTATGACTTTTAGGTTAAGGGTCAGCCTAAAACCAAAATGGGTTTACTTTGCTCAAATTGTCATCCCGAGTCTCCCTTCCCTCCTCCTTCATTAGAACCATATGTCTCATACATGTGAATCTAACAACACCCTTTCATGAGAGCCTTCCAGCTAAGGATGAACTTTAGGTAGAAATGAATGGTCACAAGATAATGGTATACACAGGTAAACAGTAGACAAGTCACTGTGATGCAGTGCTGATCCTTCAGTCATTAGCCTTTCACATAAACACCTAACATTTATTTAGTGCATTCCTGCTGTTACCAAACAGTCTACCAGGTACTTTCTTATGTAATGCATGTAGTATAATAATAAATACCAAAATTATGCAAATAATTAGTAGCATGACAGATTTTACAAAAGAAGACATAGAACGTGCTAAGAAAGCTTGACATTGGCACAAATATTCTTGGAACTAAGCTCTTGAATGTAAAGGTTCAAATGATTCTCACTGTTAGCATCAAAAAATGCAAAACAGGGGCACCTGGGTGGCTCAGTGGGTTAAAGCCTCTGCCTTCGGCTCAGGTCATGATCCCGGGGCTCTGGAATCGAGTCCCGCATCGGGCTCTCTGCTCCGCGGGGAGCCTGCTTCCTCCTCTCTCTCTCTGCCTGCCTCTCTGCCTACTCGCGATCTCTGTCTGTCAAATAAATAAATAAAATCTTTAAAAAAAAAATGCAGAACACTGGCAACCCAGTGTTGGAGAGAATCATGTTCTCCTACCTTTTGTTGCCTTCCCCAGATCCTCCCCCAAACACACACACACACACACACACACACACACACACACACACATTCAAATGAAGAGTCAAACTTGACAACTTGAAAAAAGAAATGTCAAAAATAATATGGGCTTTTTAATCTTGTGGAATTTTCTTCCCTCCCCCTTATCTTCCCTCCTCTCTCCATCCCCAGACCTCCTCTGCCCTCTGCTCTTTTTTCTCCTCCCTCCCTCCCTTCTTCCCTCCCTCCCTTCCTTCCTTCTTTCCTCCCTTCCTTCCTTCTTACCTTCTATCTATAATTTGATAGGCATTGTGCTAAGAGTTAGAATACCATATTAAGCAAAAGAAATAACTATTGAACTTGGAATGCAATGTTAAAGCAAATAACTGTTGGGATTTCCCTGATCTCCATAACATTTCACTTGCATGGATATCATATATTACAGTGTCCATGCTTTCAGTCCTCTGAATCAGCTTTGTAACAAACAACTCAAGTAATTCTGATGTTCACAGTAAGCAATACACTCTTTGAGAGAAGAAAAAGAAAAAGGCTACTTTGTAGGCAATGTAGCTAATTCTCAAATTGCTTCACACTGCAAAATGAGCAGCCCAGTTACTTTATAATTGTTATTTTTATTTTTTTAAACTATTCTTATTTGACCTATACCTAGTGATTGCTTTAAAATCTGCCCTTTCCCATCTTCCATCATCACCACTTCTGATGTGTCCAGCAAAACCTCACCTAGATCAAGGCTCTTTAGGCTCTCAGGAGCCTTTGCTCCAGATGAGATGAGACTGCCCCTTTCCTCACAAGTCTAATAACACTGGCCAAAACCAAAATGACTAGCTAACAGAGCAATTGCAGAAGAGTAACACTGTTAAAAAATTAACAGCAAGCCCAAAATGGAGTTATTTGCCCCCAAAACAGTAAACCAAGACTGAACTACAGTTTCAGTCTATCTCAGGATTGCGACATTTTAAAAGTCAATCAGAAGTTTTTTGATCATCACTAGTGAGGTCCTCTGGGTGATTAACAATTTTTTTTTTTTTTTTTTTTTTTTTTGCTAACAACTTCCTGCTCAGTCTCCTTCCTATTGAAAACTATTTTGTGGAACTCCCAGGGTCTTCTCTACTTGCTATTTGGGATGTTGCCCCATGCATGAATTGCTTAATAAAGCCAATTAGAGTTTCAAATTCACTCTGTTCAATTTTGTTTTTTAACAACATAAAATAATACACTGTAAAACACTTTTCAATATGTGTAAAAACAAATACTGAATTGTATCACATAACCAAAGAAACCAAACCTAGAAGGTTAGCTCACCTAGAAGATTAAGTAACATTTTTGAGTGATATACCTTCTAACAATATAGAATACTGATGTGGGCCTATGCCTTTTTTTTTTTTTTTTTAAACTTCAGTGTAAAATTTTCCACCTTTCCAGATCTCCTAATGCCAGTGGTTTAAGTGTTCCATGAGCATTCCTGGATGAACTCCTCAGTAAATTTGTGATTGTTTTATTCATCTTAGTCTCATTAGATCCTATTGGGAATTCAGCAAGTATTTATTAAGGAAGTAAGAAGGAATTACCAGGAATTGACGAATTAACATCCCAGTAGACAGGGATAACATAGCAGAACAGGACATTTAAACCCTTGATTACCTATGTCTATCATTGTGATTTATCTATATTCATATTTTATCATTCTATGTCCACAATGGTATTACTATATATATATAATATATATATACACACACACACATATATATATATAGGATTAGGAAAGAGTGAGCTGCTCCTCATAATATATTCTGCTTTTCAGCTTATTCTTCTGTAAAACAGAAATATGAAAAATATTCCAAATAGGTTATAAAATACATTTGCATAATAAAGAATAGCTGCTATTATTACTTTATGGTCACATTTTACATGTCCTGCCTCTTTATTTTGGGCTTCCTGACATCAGGACCACTATTTTATTCAACTTTGTACTCTTTATGCCTATCACAATCCCTGCTGACCTTTAAAAATCCTGCTAACTATGTCTTGTATGCCGTTTCTAACAATGTAAGGTGACATCCCCAGGTATTTTTCTTAGAAAGTTTCTTTTTGAAATATAATATTGGTAGAAGTGGCTTGAGAGTGATTGGCGTACAGTAAGTGCTCAATAAAAATTATTTGTAATTGTTATCCTTAATCCTTTCCCTCCAGTGTACCAATTTTATTATGTGCCATTAAAATAGATAGTGGGTACCAGATAGTTATTAGATTGTCTACTCTTAATCCTAAAGGGCTTTGAGGATGGATATCTAGTTTGAATGAGGAAAGTATTAGAGGGAAGCTGTCATATATTCTTAAAACACCCTGAGGAAGTTATCTTGGAAACAGAAACATAAAGTCTACTAGCTACAGCTGGGAACATGTATGCATTTGAACTGTGATTATTCTCACCTTGGCTTTTATCCAGATGATTTGGGAC
Organism: Enhydra lutris kenyoni; assembly: GCF_002288905.1. Classification (NCBI taxonomy): domain Eukaryota; kingdom Metazoa; phylum Chordata; class Mammalia; order Carnivora; family Mustelidae; genus Enhydra; species Enhydra lutris. The sequence continues at coordinate 1,437,031 of NW_019154114.1, read as the reverse complement.
TAATGATAACATGAGTTTATGTAACCCTCCCCTTTGTCTCTTTCTCCCTCCCCACCTCCTCTAATTTTCTGGTTAGAATGTCCCAGTGGAGGACTTAGAGGGATTCATTGGGGAAGAAAGTAACATTTTAATCATGTCTTTACTGTGTGCAAGGCACTATGAAGACCCTCATATACATGATCTTGTTTAAATGTCAAGGTGCTTTATGTATTATTCACTTAATTACTGCAATTAATAGTTACAGTATTTGAGGGTCAAAGAAACTAAATCACTGGCTCAAGAGAGAGTGGCAAAGTCAAGATTTGAACCTTGGTCTCTCTCTTTGAAGTCCTTGCTCTCTGCAGGACACCACATTTCCCCCGAGTTTGCCATCTGTTCTGATAACATCTGCCCAGATATTACTAAGTGGCAGTTGTCCACATGGTACAAGGAATATAAGGACAAGAGTTCCTGAATTCCATTTTAATTATGTTTTCCATGTCTCTTAGGTATCCAGCTAAGGGCTTGATGCATTCAGGTGCTGACCTTAGAGAAGTATAGACTGTAGTCCTTCATCTCCTAAGGAGCCATCCTGATAGATGTCTCATGGGCAGCCAGTGGCTTCACAGTGGCTAGAATGAGGGGTGGCAAAGTATATCACTTAGTAGAATGCTTGTAATAAAATTAGCTAATTGTAGTATGTCATTTAGTTATTGTGGGCATTATATTTCTCTTTGTGGTTTTAGTTCTCCCTTAAAAAAGAAGAAAAAGAGATTCATGTCATTTTTTATTTTATTTACCAATACATATTTTAGACTGATAAATTATGAGGAGAGTCATATTGATGTGTTTATTTGGACTTCATAAAATAGGTAATAAGTAGGAAATTTACGTGAAAAAAGGTTCATGGACAGGATACTGAAATAATCTTATGAAACCACCAACCCATGTCAGGAAGAGTGGACTCAGCCACTGGGCCAACTGTTACAGGGATCTTGGCATTTTTGGAACTTTCATTTTTGTGTCGTGGCTTCTCTCTATGAGTCAGTTTTATATACCTTACTTTCTCTACATGGCATGGTCTTTTTGTTTGTTTTGTTTTTATTTTAGTATGATGGAAAATAGCCCTTAACAATTCTTAGTAGTATAACTTCAGCCACTTTTCCCTATATCCAATCAGCTTAGGGAAGACAATTATTTGTCTAGCTTATATGACTTTCTGCAGCAGGGTGGTCTGTTGGAGTCAGAATATTATGATTGACCTGATTTGTATCAGGTGATCATTTGTGAACCAATCACCTAGGGATTGTGATCATGTTAGTTCCTGTCTAGTCCCCTGAAAATTAAATGGACAAGTGGAAGAATGGGAAGTCCCTAGAGTTGTATCTGACAATAGGAGCAAGGGAAAAAAATGGTGATGCAGAGGAATCACTGGGATATAAGGATAAGATGCCTTTTCTTCAGCATACCTCCTTGTACCTGGACAAGAGTTCTGGCTTATTCAAGGCAGTTAACTGTAAGACTTTGACTCTTTTCTCTGCTTAAACAGTTTCCCAAATTGCAAATGGGGAAACTAAGATTCAGTAAAAATCTCAGACACTGGGGCTGTCCCAGCTAGTGAGGATACCTAGCCGTTTTATCCACACCAGTAATTACAGGCAGGGTATAATTTGAGGGACTCTGGGAAATTGTGCTTAACAACATATTTCTCAGGATCCTGGAATTTTATTGGAGAGTTGCTCAACTTCTGGGTATCAGGATATGAAGGAAGAATAATGAATGACTCCAGATCCACAAAACCTTATGAAGGTCCACATTTGCTGCCAGCGGGCCAGTATACCAGACTGAAATCTTGTAGCACACTAACTAAACTTGTTCTTTAGCCTTAAACAACTTCCAAGTGTGGAGTCAATACAGTATAAGAGTAAATGCTTTATAGAATGTGTGTTCTCCTCAGTTGGTGCATCTTCCTTATTTTTTTCTCACCTGAGTAAATAACTCTGATGCTCTCTGGGCCCTGTCTATTTGAATCTGCATACCCAGAACTAATTTTTAGGAATTCTTCCAGCTTGAACATGAATGCTTCCAGTGACAAGGAATACGTTTCCATTATCACACTGTTTTGATCATTAGGAAATTATACCATATATTGATATGAATCTGACACCTTTTTTTTTTTTATAATGATCATTGTTCTACTTTCTATGGCCATCAGAGAAGACCTTTTTTCTCCCGAATGGGAAGAAGAATGTTTGAAGCTATTCTTACCCACTTACATGACAGCATTCCCACCCTATTCTTAATGTTGTAGACACTTCAAACATTATTTTTTTCCTTCCTGATATAAACTTTCATTGGTCCCGTGTTCTCTCTCTATACCACCATATCACCCAGTGTCTGAAATCCTATCTTGTCATAATCCATATGCATATTATTATAAGACATTTAATGTCAGGTTTCTTTACTAGACCATATATGCCAGATAAAGATAGGGACTCCTCCTTTTCAGTCTTATTACTAAGTGCCTCCTGTAGTGCCTGATATATTATAGCTGTTCACCAAATAGTTTGATATGCAAATGAATGAAGAGTATGTTTTCAGAAGCACTGAATAACTCACTTATCACCCAAGTGGGAAAATTTTAAATTGGAAAACAAAATGCTAACTTTCTTGAGAGCTTTCTAGTCTATGTTTAAAAATTGAACTAAATTTTCTAAAATATATCAGTTATCCAAGGATATAATACAAAGTGTGGTCTCTTCTACTCTGAGGGGTTAAAAAACCAAAACAAAACCAAACAAAACAAAGCAAAAATTGGGTCAAGTTCCTCTTTTAACATTGTATGATCTTCTCTTGGACTGTGTGCCAGAAAATCATGGATGGATGTGTTTTGCTTCTGTCAATATTGGTATAAGCTCAGTAAATCCCTTCTTTTCACTTCTCCCTCATGTATAGTTATTGTCTTTCCTTATGAGAGTTCTGCTAAAATTCTCTGGATCTTTTCATCCCTCTGCCACCCATATTGAAAGATCAGCTAAGGTGAAGATGGCTTGAACCAAATCCAGTTTTGAGGACTCCATTTCATCATCTGTGGTAAACAAACAAACAAACAACAAATCTTGAAGAATATTTGATCATTACTCTCTGTGCTTACAATCCATTGATAACTCCCTTAGAATGAAAGACTAAAATTCTTGGATAATGTTCTAAAGTTGTTTTCATGGTTCTTATAAAGTTGTTTTAATTACATTTTTTTTTTCTATTCTTATTCTGTATTGTCTGCCTCCTTTGCTAAACTGTTTCTTATCATCCAAAGGGGCATGGGCCATGTCGATTTTAATCTCAGGTCTCTCTCCAACAACTAATAGAGAAGGAACTTAAAAGTATGTTAATTACAGTGAGTTACAATTCCCAATTTACAAGCTTACATAAAACTCTCATTTTGTAGCCTCCTCTTTAGTACTCCTCACATACCACTTATTGAAGATGTTTTATTCCAGTCATTTACCTTAACTCAGGAAAGAACAACTTCCATTGCTAGTTGATTCACTCTCTGGAAATTCCTTTTTGTTCAGCTTATATTTTTAGGTCTTTGATTCCAATTAATTCTTAAAGGTTCTAACTTTCTCCATTTATGTGAAGTTGCTCTGTATACCCCGTGGGTTTGTGGTCTTAGTAGCCAAGTTGACCCTGCCATAGACTTTGACACATTTCAGGGCACTTACCCATTTATTTGTTTATCTCCTCATACCACTCCCCATGATGAAAAGCTTGACAATAGGGAACCCTTCCTCGTTCGGTATTCTAAAAACTTGGCACGATGCTGGGTCTAAAAGAAGAGCTAAATGGAAAATACATGATGGGAATCCTAAGTAAGTCCTTGTGCGTATTTTAAGCATTGCCTAAAGGGTATTTTCATCCTTTCATATCACCTGCTTTCAGCCTATGATTGAATGAAACAGTAAAATAGACTACTCTAAGAGCCCTTGAAATATTTGCAATCTTTTCTTCCTTAAGTTCTAGTATCAATCACTATAGTAGTAAAAGTAGATGGTTTAATTTGAAATAATTTTTACTTCATAAAATATTTTACTGCATTTTCCTATTTCATAAATATTTTAATGACTTCTATCCTTTGGAAGGAAAAAAACAACAACAGCAACAGCATAAGTTCTCTGTCAGTCTCCCCCATCTTCTTCCAGTTTGATAAATGCAGCAGAACATAGGCAGTAACAGGGAAAGAGGGAAGGTAGGCAGAGGCATAGGGAATGGCCCATCAGGCAGCATCAGACATTTCTGGTAATGAGACTGTTTATGCAGAGGGAACCCAAAGTCTACAACTGACACATCTCCACATGTAATCGCTACCCAACTACTTTGTGATGCATGCCACAAGGTGCGGCAGAGTAGTTTCCTAGAAAATGAAGGTGTACCATATTTTATTGCTCTTTAGATTAATGTGGGGGGTGGGGAATGGAGACCAAAAGATCGATTTTAAATGGTTGTTTTAATTTTCTATGATCCCATGATATGGACAAACAATTTGAATTTAGAGAATAAATGTATAGTAAGAAGTATAGTCAGTTTTTTTGATAATCTCATTGTACGGCCATTCTGAGACATCTGCCATCAAAAAGCTTCTGAAAGGAGGCTCAAGATTCCTCATCTTTTTTACGCTCATTGTTTAGAAAAGTGCCTGGCATGAAGTTTCCTCTCATTTTAGACTAAAGGTCATTTATTCAACTTGAAATATAGAGCAATAAAATAAATAGCCTAGGGAATAAAAAAAAAATACAAACCAAAACAACAACAACAAAAAAACTACCATGGGAATCAATATTATCATCATCACCACCACCATCATTGGAAATCTTCATTTTCTCTATATTAACACTTAATCTGAATTCAAAGATCAAAGACAATTGAAAAGCACTATTACATTTACAGTTTGTAGTGGTTACTTTTAATTGGACAACTACCTGCCTCTATGATTTAGGAAAATCAATTAACCTCTCTGGAAAGGTTTCCTGATAAAAAATGAGGCCAAAGATGCCTGAGACACCTCTATCTCTAGGTAGTGTTAAGGCACAAATGAGATGATTCTAAATGCAAAGTTTTCTGCAGCATGAAATAGTGTACCTATACAGGCTACAGTAACATCTTCCTGAAAGACAATAATGTAGAGCATATCCAGAGACTGGCTGCCCTGGACTATCCCCTCTGCCTGCTGTCCCATACCACTAAAACCCTGAGATGGCATAATTCCCACTCTACTTGTTTTGTTACACCCAACTGGATTAGCCACATTTGCAAACCCCCTGGTTCTTGCATATTCCACACACTTCCATGTGTCCATGTTTGGCTACATGCTTTTCCTCTGATCCATTCTGCCAACTTCTCATCTTCCAAAAGCCAGTTCGTGTTTTCTCTTCTTTCAGTACTTCATCTGGATCCCTTTCCTACCCAGCCAGATTGTGACAACTGTTTCCTCCTTTGTTCCTGGAAAGCAGATTGTTAATGCCTCCACTACAACATTAATCAATTATTTACTGTTACTTAGTTATACATCAGATTCCACAGCTATTATATCAGGATTATACTGGAATGGGACAAGTCCTAACAGCTATGATGAATTAAATGACTAATCTGTGTTAGGCACCATATCCACATAATTATATCATATTTCTAGAAGGAGCTTAGCTCCATAAATCTTACAGGGACTGAATTTAAAATGGCTGCATGATGTTGAAATTGGAACTTAGACACTATTTTTAAAGCTTAGTAAAAAGAGTATTTCTCTGAGCGCCATTGAACTCTAAGTTTCTTGTGGGTAGGCACCACACTTGATTCTTCGTTGTTAACTCCACAGCTGCTAGCATAAATTGTGGACGTGTACTCAAACAGCGATTGTTGGTGATGTGTGTCACTTGTCCCTGTTTTTCCAGGATTCAGGGCTTGACCTCGTCATTATATTGACACATCTTGCTGTTTTACCACATTATACACTTCTCAGGGTATAGATTTCCTATGCCTTCTCTGTTTGCACATTGCCATCATAGCAGATGTCACAATAGCTCACAGCTCTTTCTTGTCCCTAGGCTACTCTGTTTGTGTGTGGCTTATTTATCATAATTAACTTGATAAATGACTTTAGTTTTTAGTTTTTGGAGGCCAATTGCTTCATTTTCTCTAAAACATTGTATAACTATTATTTTTATAAAGAAATAAGAATGTTTGAATCTTTTTTTTTTTTTTTAAGATTTTATTTATTTATTTGACAGACAGAGATCACAGGTAGTCAGACAGGCAGGCAGAGAGAGAGAGGAAGGGAAGCAGCTCCCTGCTGAGCAGAGAGCCAGATGCAGGGCTCAATCCCAGAGCTCTGGGATCAGGACCTGAGCCGAAGGCAGAAGCTATAACCCACTGAGCCACACAGGCGCCCCAGAATGTCTGAATCTTAAAATAATTTTAGAAATGGTAGTCTGCATGTGTTTGGGAATGGGCTTTTAAGATCTATCTAGGGAACTGTAGGTGATATTCAGGTTCAAGGAGCCTATGAATCTTAACACTGAATCAATTTTTCTGGCAAGGTACACATTTATATTTCTCTGGGAACAGAAGCTAAATTTGTTAGGATCTAAAGAATTATTCCATAAAAAAGAGGAGCAAATGTTTATAACAGCATTATTTATATTAATTTCAAACCAAAAGCTATCCAAATATCCATCAGTAGTTAAATGGATAAATAAAATGAGGCAAAAATACTTAAACTATGACTTGGCAATTAAAATAGCAAACAACAGATATACACAACATGGATAAGGATAGAAAACATGATAAGGTGACTAAAATCAGATAAAAAAGATACTCTGTACTCTCTGGTTCTATCTATATGCAATTTAAGGGGGAAAGCTATAAAGATAGAAAGCATATCACTGGTTATTTAGGGTTGACACTGGAGTGGGGATTGACATGAGTAACTTTTTGGAGTGATGGAAATGTTATAAAACTGATGGTGGTCATGTATAAACTTACCGAATATAAATTTACTGTGTGTATGTACATGTACAATGGGTGAACTTTAAATATATAAATTTTAATTAAGCAGTCAATGAAAGAGATAAGAACTAAAGTTCAGAATACATTACCTCAGTTAAATATAATAATCAGACTATAGAACTGCAAAGTGCAGGTTCACCAATACTAGTATTTTTGGCAAATAAAGTTTAGAAATTGATACATCTGCCAGTAAGACGGAGAAATAAAAATCATCATTTAAAGGGCACCTGGAAAGGGGTGCCTGAGTGGCAGAGTTGGCTGAGTGTCTGACTGTGAGTTTATAAGCTCAGGTCTGATCTCAGGGTCCTGAGATTGAGCCCTGTATCAGGCTTCATGCTCAGCATGGAGTCTGCTTGTGTTTCTCTCTCCCTCTCTCTGTGTTTCTTTCTCCCTTTCTCTCTAAAATAAATAAAATAAATCTTCAAAAATAAATATATATTTGTAGAAAATTGGAATACCTGAGGTCAGAGCAGTTTAACATTTTAAATAAATAACATGCACACACACACACACACACACAGAACCACATACACATTATATACAATGTACTAAAATATATTCCCATCTTAGCCAAAGATTAGACATGCCGAAGACAGTATTCAAAATTTAGAGAAAAATATTCTTGACGTTCAGAAAATATTCTTGATGTTCAGGGCATGACACAGTTTTATAGTATTATTATGATAGTTGTGTTTTCTATGTGCCAGACACTATTTTAAGTACCTTAAGTACATTACTCCATTCAGTCCTTACAATAACACAATGGGTTAGTGCTTCTATTTTCTGTATGTTACATTTTCCAAAATTGAGTTTCAAAAGGGTAAACATAGTTTGTTACAATCATCTGAACTTAACAGGTGTTTGATTACAAAGTCCCTGCACATAACCTCTATGCTACACATTGCCCTACTACCTTCTATAATAAATTAATATCATAAATAAATAAAATTGTAAAAAGTATAAACTATGTAAAATACATGAAAATAAAAATCATCTTTAATATTTATTATAGCATATTGCATATAATATTATATACATATAAGCATACACCATTTGGTTAGTATCAGGGGAATTTGGATCACCTGAAAAATAGAGGCAAAAAAAAAAAAATCATGCAGTCCCAAATTGTAGTGCTTTATTAACATTTCCCAAGCATCCACTGCTAATATCAGCCATCACAGAAGCTCTGCCTGGGATGTTACCACTACTTCTTAAGCACAGTGGTCTCAAAATAGGCCAATATTCCACCACCTTTTGTTTAAAAAAGCTGAGGTATTTCAAAAAATGACAGTTAACTCAGGTTAACTGAAACCAGGGCTAAAGGGAGGAGTGAGACATGGTGACATGGTGACCTATAGGTAACAAAATTTCATTTCAGGCCCAAAAGCTATCTTGTATCTACCTAGGGGCTAAGGATAGCTTCAAATATATTCTTTTTTTCCTGTTCAGAATAATCTCAGTGACTGGAAGAATTTAGAACTTAGACTAGAAGAACTAAGAACTACTGAATTTAACTGAGGAAAGCATAGGACCAAAAGAAAATAAAAATTTATAAACAGGCTAACTACCAGAATAAAACATCTGTAAACTATTTTTCTTAAAATGAGAAGGGGAAGAGAGAGAACCACAGAAAATAGTCTAAAGAAATACTTGCCAGTTTCTGTTCCTCCATTTGGTTAACTAAATCCTTCTCCCTCTGGCTAAAAGTCATCTCATTAAGAAGGCAACCGTGTATTGACAGTTACAAACAATATTAGTTGTGCTTGTCAGTGATCCATGCTGTCCCAATTACCATTACTCCAAAAAGATTTTAGTCACCAGTAGGGCTTTATACAAAGAAAAGATCAAAACAAGCTTACAATTAGATGTGTCCTTTCAGAATGTCTTTTTACATTAACACATTACTTGTGCCTTCTGATAAATTTCCCCTTTGGACAAGCGCAAATAGCAGGAGACTTCCTCATTTATAACGGCTTCTCTTTAAAAGTTTTTAATGTCCAGAATGAGATGATCATGTTTCAAAGAAATTAAATACCTTTATTCTGCATTGCAGTTAAACTGAAGATAACATGATGGAGGAAAGCTATTATTTGAGCTGCAATTAGGGTACCTTTTAAAGTTGTGACAGCTGAAGGTAAATGTAATCACAGAACAATTAGCAGGTAATTATGCTGCTCATGTCTGGAGTGAGCAAGGGTCCTGAATTTCAAGTCTGTGACAATTTAGGTGAATTATTTATTTTCATTGAATAACTATTGAGGAAAGCAAATGAGGCAAGAATGGAATACCATCCATTTACCTGACAAAGCTAAGTGTAAGAGTCAGATAGACTGTCTACTAAAGAGGTGGAAGTCCATTTGAAAAAGATTGTTTACATAACCGTTCTCTTGAAAAACAATTACATGATAAGAGATATTTTTAAATGATGTTTTAAATTGTAACTTGGCAGTTTTATTATAAAAAACTAAGTTTGTGTAGCCAATAAACCATCTATCTCCCACCTCTTTGCCCTTAACCACATTGTTTCTGAACTCTGTTGCAGTTTTTCTCTTTATAAAGTATAAATAACTCTTGATTTCCCCAGGGACCAGAAGATTGCCTAACACACAGTACTTGGTGAATGTTTGTTGAACAATTGTTTTGTACATCTACTGCCTCTTTCAATTTTATCTCAAGTGTTATTGCCATTGCATTTGCTGTTGGAAATAGTTAAGTATTCTAGTCTTCATTGGGTTTCCACCCTGGTGAGATCAATTAATACATTTCATAAACACTTAACACTTATGTCCCTCAGTTGAGAATTTGTTATCAATAGATGTCTTTGGAACCCCTACTATGTTTCAAATTGTGGAATAGCTACTTAACTCTATCACAGGTAATCCAAACAAATGCAGGCTCTCTTACCTTTTGTTAATGATAGGCAAAGTGGTTTAAGGAAGAAACAATGATCAGGAAAATACAGGGCTTTTGATTTGTGTTCAAATGAAGTCTTACGTGTGGTGTAGGCCGTTAAGTGCATCTATAATTGTGGATTTTAACCAAGTGTGACATGGAGGCAATTAGAAAATTGGTTTTAGGTGCATAAATCATGTATTCACAGTGCTCAGCACAGAGCTGAACTCATGATAGGCATTTCTTAAGTGGAGGATATCTTATATTGCTATTGTTTTCTTCTAATGATAATAAAGACAGATGAATTTGCTGCCCAAAACATGAATTAACATAATTAACATAATTTCTCATACACTATTGTTGGACTCCAATGATATTTTGATTTTAAATCATCACTTGTTTGTGAGGTTAGTGGAAAACACACACACATACATAACATATGCATCAGGGAAAATAGAAAACATCTTAAACTGGCCAAGTAACAAAAAGGACACAGAAGGTACTCAAAATCTAATCAGTTTTAAAGACACAAACATTAGGCCCTTCTAGGAGATCTATATTGCATATTATTCCCATGTTAAAGTTTCTGACAAAGTATGCGTTTCAAAAGCAGCTACTTTGTTCCTGGTACACTGCAATCTGCAAGTTTTGCAGTAAGCAATAAACAGCCTTTCGAGGGAAGTAGATATTAATCAAATAATATAATAAATTATATACAATCTCAATGGCAACAAAAACTACCACTAACACTGCCATAACTCCATATATTTATCTATATGTCTATCTATTGATCAATCTATATGATAAGTTTATGGTAGTAGAAGGGCATAAAGTCTAAAACAACTGGTTGTAATTTGTACAGGATGATAAGGGGAAATTTCTCTAAGGATATGATATTCAATCTAAGATCTGAGGTGAATGGAAGCTAACTGAAGACAGGAAAGCAAGCTGTATGAAAATAAAATGCATCTATAAATGGCATTGTTCAGGTTGCTGTGTGAAGCTCGTGAGAAATGGTGAATCTAGAATGGAAAAATGGAAGAGGGAGCTGGTGTGGTTGAATTTGAAAATAGCAGGAGGTTTTAGCCTTTCTGGTTCTTGGTCCTTTTTCTGTGTATCCTCACAACTTTTAGCTCTATACTGTTTTTGCTGTTGCTTTCTTTTTTTCTTTTTCTTTTAAAGATTTTATTTATTTATATTTATTATTATTATGTCCAGTTAGCCAACATATAATACATCATTAGTTTTTGATGTAGTGTTCAACGATTCATTAGTTGCATATATCACCCAGAGTTCATCACAACACCCACCCTCCTTAATACCCATCACCCTGTTACCTCATCCCCACCCCCCAACCCTCTGTTACCTTTCTGTTACCCTCAGTTTGTTTCCCTGAGTCCAGAGTCTCTTGTAGTTTGTCTGCTTCTCTGATTTCTTCCCATTCAGTTTTCCCTCCTTTCCCCTGTGTTCTTCCATGCTATTCCTTATGTGTGTTTTTTTTTACCTGTTTCTTTTCTTTTTTTTTCTTTTAAAGATTTTATTTATTTATTTACAGAGAGAGAGACACAGTGAGAAAGGGAAGACAAGCAGGGTAAGTGGGAGAGAGAGAAGCAGGCTTCCCTCCAAGCAGGGAGGCTGATAGGGGGCTTGATTCCAGGATTCTGGGATCATGATCTGAGCCGAAGTCAGACACATAACGACTGAGCCACCCAGGGGCCTATATTTTTAGTTGTTTCTAATGCTGTTTTAATGTTTGGCTTTGGTTTTTTTCTTTTCTTTTTTTTTTTTTTTTAATTCTTCTTTTTTTAAAAATTCTGTCTCACCACTCTCCTGTTGCCATACTGTTGTCTATTTTTACATCTCCTTTTAAGTTGTATTATCAAAGACTTAATATACTCTATAGTTTCTCAAAGTGTCAAGAAGTGTTTTCTGAAATTTTCATTTCTGTCCCAGCTTAATTTTTGAATGGGAAAGAATGCTGTCTCAATGCGTGGTGTATGTTAAATGTAAAGTACAGCTTGGAAACCCAGGTGGGGATGGCTGAAAGGCAGTTTGAAGTCAAATTTGGGACTTAAAAACTTGGTCAAGACTAAAGGGTATAGGTTTTAGGATCTACTGCATGCAAGTCATAATGTAAACAGCAAAAATGAATGACTTTATGAGTGGTTTAATATTTAGACTAATGCAAAAAGAAAACAGAAGACAGGAGCACCTGGGTGACTCAGTGGGTTAAAGCCTCTGCCTTCGGCTCAGGTCATGATCCCAGGGTCCTGGGATCAAGCCCCACATCAGGCTCTCTGCTCAGCAGGGAGCCTGCCTCCCCCTCTTTCTCTGCCTGCCTCTCTGCCTACTTGTGATCTCTGCCTGTCAAATAAATAAATAAATAAAATCTTAAAAAAAAAAAAAAAAAGAAAACAGAAGACAGTAAGGAATATAATGTAATTATAATGAAAGGTAAATAATGAAAGGAAAAAATAATTCTAAAATAAGTATGTTTGGCCACAGATATGCAAATCAACTAAAAATAAATTCAGGATGGTAAAAAGAGAATACTCTAAAAAACAAATATAATATAAAAATTATGAATATGAGAATTGAGAGAATATGATTTATTTACCAAAAAACTTAAGTTCTCTTTAACATTTGAGTAAATGACCTCTGTTTTAATGTGAGATTGGTTGATTGAATCTGAAGCTAGTAGGTGTACTTACAATAGATGTGATTTGATTTTCAAATGTAATGTTTTGGCATCCTACTATTATCTTCTAATGACAAGATTACAGAAAATTTCATTTTTATTTTATCTTTTTTACATATATTACTGTGCAGAAGTTTTTTACTTTGATGAAATCCTGATAGTTTATTTTTACTTTTCTTTCCTTTACCTGATATATCTAGAAAGAAGTCGCTATGGCTGATGCCAAAGTGGTTACTCTCTGTGTTTTCCTCTAGATTTTTTATGGTTTGAAACCTCATATTCAAGACTTTAATCAATTTTGAATTTATTTTTGTGTGGAGTATAAGAAAGTGGTCCAATTTCATTCTTTTGTATATTGCCATCCAATTTTGCCAATGCTATTTGCTTAAGAGACTGTCTTTTCCCCACTGGATATTCTTTCCTGCCTTGTGGGGGATTAATTGACCATATAGTTGTGGTTCATTTCCGGCTTTTCTATTCTGTTCTGTTGGTCTATGTGTTTATTTTTGTGCCAGTACCATACTATTTGGTTAACTACAGTTTGGTAATATAACTTAAAATCCAGAATTGTGATGCCTCCAGTTTTGCTTTTCTTTTTCAAGTTTGCTTTGGCTAGCTGGGATTTTTGTGGTTCCATGCAAATTTTAGGATTGTTTGTTTTAGGTCTATGAAAAATGCTGTTGGTATTTTGACAGGGATTGCATGAAATGTGTGAGTTGCTTAAAGACATTTTAACAATATTTGTTCTTCCAATCCATAGAGCATGGAATGTTTTTCAGTTTGTGTCATCTTCAATTTCTCTCATCAGTGTTTTATGGTTTTCAGATTATAGGTCTTTAACCTCTTTGGTTAGGTTTATTTCTGTGTGTCTTACTGTTTGGTACAATTGTAAATGAAATTGATTACTTAATTTTTATTTCTGCTGCTACATTATTGGTGCATAGTAATTCAAGAGCTCTCTGTGCATTGCTTTTTTATCCTGGGACTTTACAATTTGCTTTTCAGTTTAGCAGTTTCTGGGTGGAGTCTGTCAGGTTTTCTATATAGAGTTTTATACCATCTGTACATAGTGAAAGTCTGAATTCTTCCTTGCTGATTTGGATGCCTTCTATTTATTTTTGTTGTCTGTTTGGTGTGGCTAGGATTTGCAAATACTAGTGGTGAGCATAGACCTCCCTGTCTTGTTCCTGACCGTAGAGGAAAAGCATGTGGTTTTTTCCATATTGAGGATGATATTAGCAGGGGATGGCCTTTATTACGTTGAGGTATGTTCCCTCTAAGGCTACTTTGCCTGGTTTTTAACAAGAATGGACGTCATGCTTATCAAACGCTTTTTCTGCATCCATTGAAATGATCGTATGGTTCTTTTTATTAATGTGGTATATCATGTTGATTGATTTGTGAATACTGAACCACCTTTGCAACCCAGAAATAAATTCCACTTGATCGTTGTGAATGATTGTTTTAATATACTCTTAGATGGTTTTATAATATTTTATTGAGAATTTTTGCATCCATGTTCATCAGGGATATTGGTGTATAGTTTTCGTTTTTAGTGGCATCTTCTTCTGATTTTGGTATCAGGGTAATTCTGGTTTCATAGAATGAATTTGGAAGTTTTCCTTCTTTTTTCTGTATTTTTAGAATAGTTTGAGAAGAGGCATTAACTCTTCTTAAATGTTTGGTAGAAATTGCCTGTGAAGCTATCTGGCCCTGGACTTTTGTTTCTTGGGAGCTTTTTGATGGCTAATTCAATTTTTTCCTCTTCCTTCCTTCAAGTTTCTATTTTTTTTCTGTTTCAGGAAGAAATATGGATAAGAGAACATTACCATTACCACAAGGATCATTCTGTCTTCTTCTTATTTGTCAATCTCCCTGTCCCACAGTAAGGACTCTGGCCCCCAGCATTGGCCATTTATTTACATACTTGTTCTTTTTCAGTATATATGCAAAGCAGTATCATGATCATTAACCTATACACTCATGTGAACTATAGTATACTGCCTGTGTAAAGTTTCTTTTGCCTTTAGACTGAAAACTCCACTCATTTCCAAAGTTACTTAGGTCAGTAGTCTTTTACTCCAAATTCTTCATTGAGTTATTTCGTGTATTTCTAATATAGTTAGGCTGTTTTGTTACATTCTCTAGTCCATGCAAGGATCCCATAACGTTCTAAATGACTTTTAAAAAAAATTGTTTACACTAAGATTTATTTCTTTGTCCTAAATTCTATGGGTTTTAACAAAAGTGCAGTGTTAGAGATCAATGATTAAGGTGTTGTATAAGAGTTGTACATCAAAATTATTTGTGCTTTAACTATATTATCCACCCCCTCTTCCCAAACCCATAGGAGCCACTGGTTGTTTTGTTTATTTGTTTGTTTTTGTTTTCTTTTGTTTTGTTTTTTACCTTTCTTTACCATTCTTTCACAATGGGATTTAATTAAGAGCATAAGGATGTAGTCTTTTTTAGACTGGCTTCATTCACATTTTTGTTCAGGTTTTAGTGTGTACATAAGTTTTGAATAAATTGGGTGAACACCTAGGGACATGACTCCTGGGTCATGAATTCAGACTATATTTTGCTTTATAAAAAATTATCAAAGTATTTTTCAGATAGTTTTACTGTTTTGCAGTCTCACTAACAAAGAATGCAAGTTACTGTTGTTCCTCATTCACTAATTATTTTAAAAATGTTATAATCCCATAATTAAATCTCAGTCTTTGATGGACCTGTATCCATAGGCTGTGGCCTTCACAAGTAGTTCTTATATTTTCCATCATTGCTGAAACAGGAAAGCTCCTGTACACTGTAATGGTAGAGCTGCCCCTCTCTTAATTAGATTAAGGCTCTGGTGAACTCTTTTCTTTGGCAAGTGGCCCTGTGTTACAGAGTATCCTCCAGGAATATTTCACCATGTTACTCTCCTTTCTTCTTGCTGGAGATCTTTCTTGACTCCTGGCTATGAGAACCTGTTGGGATTCCTGGAGGTAAATCCCCAGAAAATTTGGGGGGTATCCCTAAGACTGCCTTCCCTAACAGTCATTGTCACTCAAGTCTGTAGTCAGCCTCTAACAATTAACCCAATATACCATTTAGATGTTCCTGTCAGTTTATGGCTCCACTGACATTTGCTCTAAGTAGGCTGGTCTCTCAGCAAGCTATTGTGACTCCTTAAATTTACCTATCTCTCAAGAATTCACAGTGTTACTATTCATTTCTATGGTCAGTCTAAAAAAAGTCATTGGTTTCGCTTTTGTTCAGCTTTCTCTGGTATCAAGGATGAGAATGACAACTGTCAAGTTCTTTACATGTTAAAGCTGACACTGGAAGTATTAAGACTACTGACTTTAAAATAATGGCACTCTTCATTATTCATCTTCATTAATGAAGATGAACAGAACTTGGAATTGAAAGTAAAAGGATTCAGTTGTGTTTTCTTTATCGTATGCCTCAGGAATCTCATAACCACTTCCATCTTAACCACTTCCATACAATTTTTGGAAATTTAATTGATAAACTTACTTAAAAACTATCAAGGAATCTGACCCCGGGGTGTCCCAGTTGTAATTAAACTACTCTAAATGGAATTAATGGAATAGAATCAAACTACCTAATAGCCAACCATCTGATAGAGATGTGTTTAATAACAATTATTTGTCAACAAAGAATGCCATATCGTAGGCATGTTTTTGTTTTGTTTTGAATTGCCAGCTTAGCATCCTTCTCTGGTTATAGAATTTTTCTTATATGTAGCCAAAGTAAGAGTTCCTTAAGTTCCTTTTTTTTTTTTTTTTTTTTTATTGAGTTTAACATGACCTTGGCTATGGCTCAAGGATGAAATGATGGTCTAGGCCTGGCCAGTGATAGTCTGCCTTAGAACTTTCATTTGCCTCCTAGGAGGCAGGAAATATTCTTGCTTCTTCAGAGGAAGTTTCTCGGTGAGTCAAGCAATGGCAGAGGAAAGCAGAGCCAAGGGTTGGAGCAAGAGGAATCCTGATGAGTGAATGAGTAAGATCTGGCCTTGCAGAAGCTCCTAGAAAGTTTTGTTATGTGAATCCACTACGTCTCTGTAGTGTTTAAATAAATTTGAGTAAGGTTTTGTGACTAATGTATGGTTTTGATTTATACCAGTCTCTGGATCTTGGAGACAGTCTTCTAAAATCAATTTTGTTTTATAAAATTGTCCTTGAAATAGTTAAAACAAACAGGCTTGGATACTGCATGGACCAAATGGAGTTCTTTATATAGGTGAACATTGTACAAGCTTTGCTTTCCAAAACTTTCTTAAAATAACATAATGACAACATTAATTCAAAGATATTCACCCCTATGTTCACTGCAGCATTATTTACAATAGCCAAGATACCAGAACTGTTACTCATATTGTTGATGAGTAAATGGATAAAGAAATTATAACACACACACACACACACACACAAACACGTAATGTAAAAGTATGTATAATTTAGTCGTTAAAAAAAGGTAATATCTTGACATTTGCATCAGCCTGGATGGACTTTGAGGGCATTATGCTAAGTGAAATAAGTTAGACAGAGAAACACAAATACCATATGACCTCTCTTATATGTGGAACCTAACAATACAAACAAACAAACAAACAAAGAACAAACTCATAGATACAGGGGACTAATGGGTTGTTAATAGAAATGGGGGTCAGGGATGGGAGAAATATGTAAATTGCTGTTCTGGTTTGAATAAATTGAATTAAACAACAATACATACGAACTGAACTCTATACTGAAATTTTAATATAGTCCACTTAGACTTTATAATGTTGCTTTAATGTGAAATGAATTGGGTATTGGTTATTATGCAGTTGTTAATCATCTTATAAAAAAGCCTAATATCATTATTTGTTGGGGCAAATTAAAACCACAATGAGGTATGTACTACTACATGCCTGTTAGTTTAAAGATTGACAATGACACGTCAAGGAGACCAGAACACTTACCCAGTGCTGATGGATGTATATATTGTGCAACCACTTTGATAAACAGTCTGGCAGATTCTTTTCTTTTCTTTTCTTTTCTTTTCTTTTCTTCTCTTCTCTTCTCTTCTCTTTTCTTTTCAAGATTTACTTATGTATTTGAGAGATAATGCTTGGAATGGGGCTAGAACAGAAGAGCAGAGGGAGTGGGAGAGAGAAACATAAGCAGACTCTGCACTGAGCTCAGAGCCTGACTCAGGGCTTGATCTCATGATCCTGAGATCACAACATGAGCCAAAACCAAGAGGTGGATGCTTGTCTGATTGCACCACCAAAGTGCCCCTGGCACTTTCTTAAAAAGCTATAGACTGACCATATGACTCAGCCATATTTTATTAGATATTTACTAGAGAGAAATGAAAGTATATGTCTATACACAGACTTGTACATGATGATCAATAGTACCTTTATCTAACCGTCAAAAACTATAAATAACCCAAATATTCATTAGTACATGAATGGGTAAACAAATTATGGTATAGTTCTAAAGTGGGATACCTAGTAATAAAAAGGAATGGACTATTGGACACATGCAACAATGTGAGCAAAATTAAAAACAAGTTTGTTGGTAGGAAGCAGATAAAAAATGAGTACCTGCTGTATGATTCTAGTTATATAAAAATTTAGAAAATACAGAATAACCCATAGTGACAGAGAATGAATAAGTGAGTACCTGGGGTGTGGGAAGGAAGAATTACAAAGTGACTTAAGAAATTCTTGGGGGTGTTGGATATGTTCATAGTCTCCATTGTGGTGACAGATTCATGGTTGTACCCATATCTCAAAACATACCAGATTATACATTTTATTTATTTTAATGTTTTAAAAGATTTTGTTTATTTATTCATGAGAGACAGGGAGAGAAACAGAGGCAGAGGGAGAAGCAGGCCCCCACTGAGCGAGGAGCCCAATGTGAGACTCAGTCCCAGGACCATGGGATCAGAACCTGAACCAAAGGCAAACACTTAACTGATTCGGCAATTCAGGTACCCCCAGATTGTACATTTTAAATATGTGCACTGTACTGTATGTCAATTATATGTCAATAAAGCTGCTAAAATAATAATAAAAATAAGAAACTGAAAGGACTATGTTGATAGAGGAGCAAGAACAATATTCAATAAGAAAGAATAATAGGGGCACCTGGGTGGCTCAGTTGGTTAAGCATCTGCCTTCTGCTCAGGGCATGATCCCAGGGTCCTGGGATTGAGCCCCACATCAGGATCCCTGCTTGGTGGGGAGTCTGCTTCTCCCTCTCCTGCTTCCCTTGCTTGTGTTTTCTCTATCGCTGTCTGTCAAATAAATACATAAAATATTTAAAAAAATAATAGTAAAGATTCTTGTAAGGGCTTTGCCTGTAAAAAGGGAAATTAATGCTAGAAGGAAGGAGAATATAATTGTGTGCATTGGCACACTCTTACATATAGGTATAGATATAGATAAAGATATCGATAGATATAGATAGATATAAAATTGACTAACACATTTCTTTTTTTTTCTATTTGTAACACAAAGGTATGCATCTTCAATGCAGATGTTAAGTATTATGATGTATTTGCATTATCTCATATAATCCTTACACCAGTCCTACAAAACATGTATTAATATCCCCCTTTGAAGATGATACACTGAGGTTCAGAGGGGTTAAGAAACTTGCTAAAGATGCTGGTAAATGAGCAAAGACAATATACAAAGCTTGTTTGGCTGACTCCTTGTTAGGGTGACATTTTCATTTTAATATTAAATGTGGGCAACCATTGGCCCAGACCTATTAGAATATTTTTGGCAGTGATATTTTTGTAGTATATACATACATACATATACACACATAAAGGTGTAAAGATATACTCACATACATGTATACATACCTATACATATATATACCTGTATATATATATATATAAATATGTATGTGATATTGGCCACTTACTGTGGGTTCCAGGTAACCAACAACTCCTTCTCCTGATTCCACTCTCACAACCTATATTACTCAGGGTGGCAACAGGGAATAGACCACTCAAATTAGTATAAATGGAGAAAATTTGATAAAAGAGTGACCTTTGGTTGAGGCACACAGTCTTGACAATCTATACATTTCCTGTCTTCCCTCCTCCACTACAATCAGTACCTCCACTCATCCAAACC
Organism: Enhydra lutris kenyoni; assembly: GCF_002288905.1. NCBI lineage: Eukaryota > Metazoa > Chordata > Mammalia > Carnivora > Mustelidae > Enhydra > Enhydra lutris. Next base: position 1,417,247 of record NW_019154114.1, on the reverse strand, counting down.
CAAACCAAAGCAACGTATCAAAGGAGGCTTCAGGGATATTCTGTTTTCCAGCCTCACATGGCAGAGAACAGTGAAAAAAAAGAGAGGAGAGTAAATATGGAAGAACAAATGGGAAATACCCAGCTGAGTAACCTCTTTTCTTTTCTTTTCTTTTTTTTAAAACCATGCCTAAAGCAATGATATGTTGTTCAATTCATCCATCATTTTGAAATGTATAAAACACACACACACCTTGGTGTACTCCAAAGTGACATTAACATTCCATTTTAAAAGCTGAGCATTAATATAAAGGATAGATGTATTCCCCAGAGAGAATTCAGTTTTCACTTTTATAGAAATCACATTCAGTGTTAATTCATGTGTTTAAGAACTCATGTAAAAACAAAACAAAACATTGCCAAAGATTTACATTGAGGAATGCATTAACACATATATAGATATATACACATACATATAGATATGTGCATAATATATATAGTTTGATATATATATATAGTTAGAAAAACATATAGATTTATACAAATCTTAATCGTCTTTGTTTCGTGTTTGTTTGTTTGTTTTTTAGATATCCAGTTTCTTAAATACATTATAAACATCAAACAACAGTTGAATAACCTGACCATTAAATTTTATCTGACATAGGCAAGGTAGTTTTCAGGTACAATTTAACATTTGATCCTCTCAACAAACACACACTGAAAGTCCAGATGTGGCAGACATTATGTTATGTATTGATTTATTTCATTAAAAAAAAATCACACAACAAATTAGAAGAACATTCTGGAGTTTTTTTGCAGGTTTAGTGACTAGAGGTTTGAAGATGCAGTGTTGGTTTAGATCTCATAAAGAAGGATCTGATTGCCAAACTTAGTGATAATGTAAAGTTGTGTATGTGTCAGGAAATAAATAATTTCTTCCAAATTCAAAATGAATAACTCTAATTCACTTATTAATTGTCTGTAGACTTTTTCTACAGCAACTCAATAGTTTTATTCCTGATGTAATTCATATCTCTTTTAAGGCGACTATTTTTTAGCTGTAAATGAGAGAAGATATTGAAGTTGATGAACTAGCATTCTATAAAATCACAATTTGTTTTTCCATGAGTAATCTATTTTTCCAGGAGTAGAAAATATGAATGAAAGGACTTCAATTTATAGTAATGGCAGATTAGGTTGAGTCAGAGCAACATTGTCCCTGGAAACAACAGCTATTAAGTATCAAGTTAAAACAAACAACTGCCTGAGTATCTGAAAAAGTCCTGCAAAATTTCTAAGCCAATTTTGGGAGGAAACTTTATAATCAGAAAGTCATATAGAATATAAGAGCACCAAAACCACATATAACCTAAAATATACATCATAAATACTTAGTTGTTGTTACTGTTGTTTTGCTTGCTTTTTTGGGTTTGGTTTGGTTCTAAGGTCCCTCTCAGCCAGAATCAAGAGGTTAGGATCCAGCGGTGAAACAAGGGAAGGGTTTATTGAAGAACCATCCCAAAAAGATCTGGGATTTTATAGGCTATGTTTCCATAGTGAGAGGAAATCAGATCTATCGTTGCCTCCTCTCTTGCTTTGGGCATAGTATCTTTATCCTGAGAATTCACAGCCTTTATGGTCTTGGGGCCCTCAAATTTGGAATAAGGTTGGAGGCATAACCAAGTAGAAGGGATCCTAGTTTCCCCTGTGTGCTCAGCAGAAGAAAGGGGAAAGCCTTTCTAGAAAAAATAAAAACAAAAACAAAAAACAAAAAACCAGATATATCAATGTTTCTAGGAATATTCCACAATGGTTATAGGGCAACAGCAAGCAAGCAAGAATTACGGGCCTTACAAAAATTAATAATAATGAAGCAAAATAATATATGCCAAAGCTAAGCAAATTAAAATTTGTGTCTGTTATAGAGATAAAGTATCCATTACTTGACAAAGATAAATTGTGAATTGAAAATCACAATTTAAATTACTGTTTTCTATTTAGTAATATGGCCTCAAAATGTATAAATAAAAATGGACAGAGGTGCCAGGAGATATATGGAAATTCTAAAGGTTGTATTTTAACAGAATATTTGAAAAATCAATAGAAAAACTTGGCAAAATATTACAAATAATATAAAACAATCAAATAGAATAGTTTCAACATCTACTGAGATCTGTAGAACATTGTATTCAATACCAAAAAATCAACATTCTTTTGAGGCATTCACAGACATTTACAAAATATTGATCATGTATTTGGTCATAAAGCAATTTCCAAAAAGTTCAGTGTTTGTCCCCTGCAAATAGTGCAATTCAGTCAAAATTTAATTTAAAAATAAAGCTCACATTGCTTTGTATTGGTAATTTAAAAATTCATTGCTTAATAATCCAGGAGTGAAAATAGCAAATGAGTAAAAATAGTTTATATTTTGGCCTAAAAAGAGAGAATAAAGCATATCAAAAAAATGTTTTACTAAAAACAGTAATCATAGGAAAATTTAAAGCCTTCCTTATCTGTTACAAAAAGAAAAAAACAAAACAAATGAACTCAGCATCAGAAAAAAAAGAAATAATAGCAAAATAATTCCAAAGTATGTATAAAAAATACTAAATGTGAGAGCAAGAATAAATGGAACAGAATGCAAAATATAGAGTGGATATCCAAGATCCAAAGTTGGTTAATTGTTAGTTTTTGGAAAGACTAGTAAAATTGACTACTACTACTACTAAAACTCACCAAAATTTTTAAAATGGGAGAAGACCATAAATAGAACTCATTACTACAGATTTGCAGTTAATGAATAGTCAGTTATTCAGTAACATGAATGATTTTATGTTGTTAAATTTGAAAATATAGATGAAATTGATGTATTTCTTATATAATCCTTGATAATCCATTGATAAACATTTTTGATTATTCTTTTCTCAAAAAATGGTGTTAGATCATGTATGCATATATAATCCCATGTATACCTACTCTCTTTCTAGAAATTCAGATATAGGTATATATATCCAATATGTACACACACACACACTTTTCTATAGTCTTTATATATAAATATGTTTTCATATGCATATGAATGTAAGAAAAAATGAATCATGATTTTTACATTATATGAAACACAAAAACACAATTCCAGATAAATTGTTAATCTAAATTTGAAAGGTTAGAAAAGAAATAAGGAAAGCTTCTAAACAGAACATAAGTGATATCTTTATGATCTTGGGATAAGAAAAGTCATAGAACAACCTTATTTTTTTTTTTTTAAGATTTTATTTATTTATTTGAGAGAGACAGTGAGAGAGAGCATGAGCGAAGAGAAGGTCAGAGGGAGAAGCAGACTCCCCCTGGAGCTGGGAGCCCAATGGGGACTCAATCCCAGGACTCCAGGATCATGACCTGAGCCGAAGGCAGTAGTCCAACCGAGTCACCCAGGTGTCCCAGAGAAAAACCTTATTATTAAGAAATACATTCCAGGGGCACCTGAGTGGCTCAGTCAGTTAAGTGTCCAACTGTTGATTTTGGCTCAGGTTGTGATCTCAAGGTTGTGAGATGGAGCCCCAGGTGTGGGGCTCTGTGCTGGGCATAGAGCCTGCTTGAGAATCTCTCTCTCCCTCTCCACTGTCCCTTTCCACCTCCCTACCCACTGCCCCTGCTGTCTCTCTCTCTCTTAAGAAAAAAGAAAAAAAAAGAAAAAGAAAAAAAATTCTTAATTTCTTAAGGATGTAGGAGCACCATGTATGTAATATATTTTCAAACGATTTGAAAAAATATGTGTATGAGTATTGGCAGGGATATAATGAGAGGGAGAGAACAGTGGAGGGAGGAAGGGAAAGAGAGACTGGGGAAAAGTATACCCAAGTGCTTTGTATTAGTTTTTGCAACATGTCCATAAGTGTGATATTATTTTAAAATATTCCCCCCAAGATGTAAAAAATCAAGAAATATATGCTCATCAAAAGATACAATATTAACTTTTACTTTCAATCATGAGCAGAGCTAAGGATTATTTTATATGTTTCTAATAAATATGTAGTATTACCACATACATTTTTATGAATAAGAATTGAAGCTACATTTGCAAAGAATTTTAGCCTTGCCTCCCTTTTACAAGGTACTAGATACTCAGTTTAATCAAAAGCAATGACAGTAATTAGGTCAAAAATAATTTGCATGCTGCAATTTGGCAATCAATGAATTTTTTGGAAATATTGTTTAAACATTTTATAAATAACTTAGCTAGGAATTGCTTATATATAATAATTATAGTTGCCATAAATTCTTTGCTGTGTAGTATGTATAATTCTTAAATGTGTGTATCAGAATTCAATAGGTTTTTTTGGTGGGATTTCATTTTTATTTTTGTTTTTTTATCTTACATTTTTGTTAACATGAATTACTCATCCACTGATAGCACATAAAAAGCTAAATTTCTGCATTCTTTCAAAAAAATTAATATCTGGCAATAGTGAGCTCTCATTTCTCCATGGTAATAATTGACTGATACATGTATTCTCCAGTTAACCAAGATCCCTGCCTCACTATTTTGTGTACCTTCATGCATTTCACATGCCTTCCTGATCTTTGGAGGCATTTTAGTTTGTGATTTTGTCTTTAACTTTCCCATTGAGATTTCATTTATACAAGAAATCATTTTTCTTATTTGTTCCCCCATAGCTAGTGCAAAGAAAAACCCCAATCTAGCCCATGAAATAATAATATCCCACCTTCCAAACGAAGGGGATTTTGAGTCAAACTGATGTGAGAGGAGGTCAGCTTCAATGTTACTCACATATGTGAATTCAAGTTCCCAGGCTGAAGGGCTGTCATTTCTTTTTCTTGTATCTCAGTTTTCTCATCTCTCGAAGTAGAGATAAAAATGCATGCTTATTTTTAGGATTTAAATAAGTTAATTGCTAGACATATAATAAGCACCCAAAGAAAGTAACTTCCTTACTTTTGCCTTCTCCATACTATAGTATTGCGTTCAAATGTCCTCATTTCCACATTTTTTTTCTCATTCACATTTCTATATTTCAAGTAAAAAAAGCAACCAAACAAAAAATGTTTAATTTTAGTTAGTTCTAGATCTCATAAATAGAACTCCTAAAATATAAATATAAAGCATAAGTAGAATTAGATAATCTCTCTTGAAAGGTTCCTGTGAACCAAAAACAGTAAGCATTTAAACTGTTGAAGAAATTTGACCTAAATATTATAAAATGAGTACAGAATATTCACTTTGTGATACCACCATCCTATGTCACATCTAGAGCCTTATCTTGTCTTGTCATAATTGTTATGGTACTCTATTCTCTGAGGAAATTTTGAGTGTCGTTATTGGTAGACATGTTCTTTTGAAAATTGGAATAGAACACATTCTCCTTCTTGTACATCATAATATCAGTTCTCCAGCTAATCTTTTCTTAGGTTTAACAGTAGCAACTCTTAGTAACATTAGACTCAGTTCTGCACTGGCCATGAGGGCAGGAACTTTGCATGTCTTGTCCTCATCTGAACTGCTAGACTCTAACAGCTAGGATATAGCTGAGAGCAAATAATTTTCTGTTGGAAGGATGAATGAATGCAAATATTGATTGTTGTGGAATATTTATTTTATAAACCATTGAAATGGTTTTGACTGAAAGTCAATAGACATTGAAAATAAAGGATTATTAGTTCAAGTAGTAAGGACTCAGAAGAAGAGAAGCCTGGCTCACAGGTGAGTTACCTCATAGATTTAAAAAAAAAAAAACCATAATTTACTCTCTTCTCTGTTTAGCTGTCCCCAGAGGAAAAACTTGGTTGCAATCGTTTTTATCAATTCCATCCAGCATTTCCATAACCAGAAGTGGAGCATGATCTCCTTTGTCTTATGTCTATTTTTAAGAGAAATGAAAATTTTTACTATAAGCCCACACAAGGCCTTATCTTATCTTATATCTCACTGGCCAACAATGGACCATATGGACAGCGCTACTACTGAAGAGAAGAAGATTTTCCATTATTGGCTTAGAAGTTTAAAAATTCTAAAATAAGATGGGTTAGTTCACCTTCTCTGGGAGAAGGGGAAAGCACAGGATGTCTGAATAACATCAAAATTTTATTAACAAGGAATAAAAGGAAGTAGGAATCAATCACACTAAGAAATATATTAAACAGAAAGTAGGTTAGCATTTCTTAAAATATAATTTCTTTAAAAAGCAGATTCATTTGTTGAAATTACTTAACAATTCCAAAGGTAGTGTTTTTAAAATAGAGTATAAGGTACCCCCCTCCTTCATCCTGTTTTCCTGAGTTATAACCTCTTATACTAAGAACCAAAAAAAAAAAAAAAAATGGCTTTAAGGGAATTGTACACAGTTAGCCTTACTTAATTATAGTAGTCACAGATAACTGTTGCCTCTATTTCCTAAGAAGAAGGCCTCCTTGTACTACGATGTAAACAGAATTTATTGGGAGTATACCATAATAACTCCCTATTTTTTTGTAGATGAGGAAATTGAGTTTGAAAATCTTAATTACCTTGGTCAAGGTTATACAGTTGACAATGAGAGAGATAGCTTTTAAGATCAGAATGGCTTGGGTCTGAAGTCTAAGGCCGGTTGCCTCTAAATAAAACAGATGTGTTTTATTTAGAAAAATAGAAACAGAAAAATTCATTCTGTCCACTGTGAAGTGTTTTCAAAAGGAAATAGTAGTCAAAAGAATTGCAAATAAGGGAAACTAACATTTCAACAATTCCAATCTATCCTATAAATGTTTTTTCAGCATCTACTCCACATGTGAAACACTGAAAAATACAAAATAAACCGTAACTTTTCTGCCAATGTAAAGATGCAGAATATATTTTTTAAATGCTAGAGAGAGAATTTCCAGTATAGTAGACAAGTCAGTGGGAAGTGTTGAAAGAAATATGTAGATGATCCTGGGCAAAAGTTCAACATAATGCCATAGAGTAAATTTATCTAGTAAGCTTTATGAAAGTACAAAATAGAAATCTAAATTAAACCTAAGGATTCAATAGAAGATCTATCTGTCAATGTAAGTGATGTCATCTTCTCTCTTAACAGTATTTTAAAATTTATACTTTTTTTTTGTCTAGACTTTGTGCTTTCTTTGTTTATCCATGTGTCTTCATCAAAAATCTCTATGAGAAAATAATATAAATTAGCTTCAATGATAGGTAACATACTGAAGGGAGATATTAGCTGCCAATAACTATTTGCTTCCATAAAATATAAGAACTATTTAAGAATTAGTATAGAGAAAAATAATCACAGGAAATTTGGATAAGGAAAGAAGTGATTCACAGAAGAGAGAAATTACACTGGGAAAATCAACATATGAATAAGTGCTTAATCAGGGGGGATGTCACTAAAAGCAGTGATTTTGTTTCTGAAAAGCTAATTCTTTCCTTATCAACTGTATAAACTTGATCAAGGTAATTAAACTTTTCAGTACATACAATATGCCTACATACACACACATACATGCATATATGGGTACAAAGAGATATATAGAGAGATACATAGATATAATAAATGCATATATACACATTTACTGTATCTGTTTATGTATAATTATATATGCATATAATATATTAATATATGAGTATATACAACCTTAGATTGGCAAACAAAAGGACTACCAATATTGATTGGACACATATAAACTAAAATGAACTTCCTCAAAGTGCTGGAAGGAGTTTAAATACTGAATATTAATTCTGATGTGTTGAATAAGAATTTGGCAGTATCTAATAATCTTAATATTTGTATCTCCAATTTTGAGAAATTACGTCTCTGAATAGATAGATAATCACTGCAACATCATATATGATAAAACAATAAGATGGAGACAATATAAATATCTTTGTATAGAACAGTAATTCAATGACATGTAATGTGTTGAGAAAATAAATTTTGAAAAATGGACCTGATAGTTGGCAGCTGGTAGCTGACAGCTAGGAGCTGATAGGTCAGCAGTATTCCCTACTGAACATAAAGAACTTTTACAGCATGTGAGCAATACTCAAACAGCCATGATGGAACAAGAGAGAGATAAGGTCAACTCTGAAATCACCACTGAAAGGAGAGAGAACAACAATCCCATGCAACCACAAAAATAAGTAAGTATCCTTGTTTTTTGATGAACCAACTTACAGTTTCTTGAAAGGAAATTTTGTACACTCTAGGGACATAATGAAAATGCTAGCTCCACTCTAATTTTCCCACCTTCTATATAAAAAATAAAAGTTACCCAGTCACTGGACTGCTCTTGATTTGGTTTGATTTGGTTTTGGACTGCTATTGATTTTTGAGCACACCCAATTCAAACCTAGTCATTGCTTTTCTAAATTTTTCTCAATGACACTCTGAAAGAGACAGGTTGTGTCCTTCCTTATTACTATTACAGTCCCATGCACTTATGTTAATCATGGCACTCCTCACACAATTTTTCTTATGTTTTTGTATTTCAAGCCTGCTTTCCTTTAAGACCTAGAGTTCCTGGAAGAAATGGACCCTATGTTGCTTTCATATTTTATGCCCAGCATAGTGACTAGAATGTATGCTCAAGTAACATTTTATTGACTAAGTAAACAAAAGAACAGATTCATCAATGTATTAATAACCCAAACAAAATCACTGAGAAACACATTTGTATTTCATTTCATACATACGATGTTACATATAGAGAAGATAACATTAAAATTTAGTTAAAGGCTAAGGAAAAGGGAACTTTTTTTCCCTGACATTTCCTTACCAACATCACACATCTCACCCCTCTCTAAACCCACAAAAGGAAGTGAAAAAAATGAGAAGTGAAAAGAAGAGAAATACATCAGTTTATTGATTTTCAAACATGCAGCCTCTATTTGCAACTTCCAAAACCCTATTTTGAAAGTTGTGTGCACAGTAGTGTATTAATTATGGGGATTATGAAACCCTGAGGCTTGATGTATTGAAACAGAAGAGGGTTTTAATTCTAGGGGAACCGTCTCTAGATTTTGATGTGAAATAAAATTTCTTGCATCGACCCTGCACTAATGAAGATCAGAATGTTCTCCTAGTATGTTCAGAGCTACTCCCATGCTGATTACCTCTTGGTGAGTTGAGAGGAAATAGAAAAGCAAAAGCATTGATTTTGGAAAAATTTCTTGTCTTGCAAACCACATATTACCCAAATAGATTTACTCTTAATCTTTTAATAAACTGAAACAGTTAGAGATTTCTGCAAATGGTGCCTCAGTCTAATCTTACAGAAGACTCTACAGTTCTGCAGTGGATTAGAAAAGTCTCCCATCTTTCAATATTTGTCTTTGCTCCTTTCAGTAGCTGATTTTAATTTTTATTATCCTCCACGACAAGACAATTTCAGATGATGAAATTTCTCATGTGAAACCTACACCTTTCAAATAATAATTCACAGCTCCAAATTGGATTTGTTGTGTATGTGTGTGTGTGTGTGTGTGTGTGTGTGTATTCACGTGAATGTGTTTGCACACACAGCTTACCTGAAGACATTCTGATTTGTGAACATATAATTCATTTCATAGATTAAATTTTTTTTTACATAAGAAATGAGGAATCATTGTTTGCAAGAAAAGATTAAATTCACATTATCCTCAGGTTCATAGTCAGAGATGAATGAAGTGGCAAAAATAGAAAACTAAAAACCACCACCAACAAAAACCAAACAAATGGAAAAATGGCCTCCCATCCTAATCAATGCAATGAGTCAGTAGTGTCAGACAGTTTTGAAGAACACTCTTGCCCCCCCCCCCCCCGGTTCAAATGTGCATTATTTCTTGCCTAGGTTATTATATCATATTCCTTTCCCTCTGTGAAGTTCACCAGTCCATCTATTCATTACCCTCATTTCTTTGAGTGATTTTCTAAAATAATATGTAAAATAAAACATAACAATTAATTTGCCTGCTTAAGTCTAAAGGGTTAAAGCTCTTCACTACATGTCAGGCATTTTTACGGATGTCACAGCCTATCTTGCATTTGATCGTCATGACTCCCAGGTAGAGATGACTTTCCCCTCTTAACAAAGGAGAAATCTAAGATTCAGAAAAATAGAATTGGTTCATATAAAATCAACAATAAAGTTTTCCGGCAGCATTTTTGACATGTTAGGTCAAACGAGTGTGTGTTGTGAGGTACTGTCCTGGACACAGTAGGATGTTTTTCACCTTCCCTGACCTCTCTCACTCTATGCCAGAAACACGCTCCTGACCAGGGATATGAAAACCAGAAGGAATACCCCCAAGGAAAATTGACAAAATTGCCCCCAGTTGAGAACCATTTGCCTATACATTTCTTTCATAATAAATTAATCCAGATAGTTTAGTAGCCTCACAGTTGTATGCTGTATCATTCCCAAATATTCAATAATTAATTTATTCCTCAATCCAACTTTGGAATATGTTTAAAAACTTAAAATCAGTGCCAGTCCGCTTGCATTTGTATCCCAGCTTTATGATTAATGAGTTTTATGAATTTGGGCAAGTTCTTAAACCCTCCCTGCTTTAGGTCCTTCATTTGGATTTGGGAATGATAATCACACTTAACTTGTAGGTATGTTATGAAGACCAAATAAGGTTTTCTATGTAAAGATCTCAGAAACATTGTTATTCTGGATTGATGGTTATGGGGACAAAAGGGGAGCATTTCAAAGTTTTCCATTAAGACACCTTTTTTTTTTTTTCTTCCCAATTCTTATATCTGACTCACGATGTCAAAGAACAGAGAACCAGTGCAGCAAAGCAATTCCATTGCAGATGGTATCAGGAAGCCCCTTGCCTTTCTGTAGCCCCTTTACTAAAATTCCTCCCCGAAACATACCATTATTTCAATGCCTGGTCACCATATAATCTGCCATAATTATTCTTTTTCTCTTACTGATCACAACATTCTAATTACCAGTAGGGTTGTCCAGTGTTGTCAGATTCCAAGAGACAAAGAACAAGGATATGCTATCATATTTTCTCCCCAGACTTCTCATAAATGTTTTATTCTATACTCCACTATGAACCATTTTCTATAAGGTTATTTTCTATAAACACATGTGGTGATTTATTTCTGCTCCTGGTAGGTTTTCTACTCTTCCTAGAATTAATTATCCTCTGCTTACATTTTTGTCATTATTACTATTATTTTAAGAACACAGCATGAGATTTATATAATAAAAATGTTAAGTGTACAATGCAGTATTATTAATTATAGGTATAATGTTGTATAGTAGATCTCCAGAACTTATTCATCTTGATTAACTGAAACCATATGCTCATTGATTAGTAACTTCGCTTTACCTCTTACCTCTGCCAACCACCACTCCACACTTTGATTCCATGAGTATAGTGATTTGGATAATCATGTAAGTGGAATCATTCAGTGTTTGTCTTTCTGTGACTGAATTATTTCACTTAGCTTAATGTCTTCAAGATTTATCCATGCTGTTGCATATTATAGAACCCCCTTCTTTCTTAAAGACTGAATAGTATTGCATTCTATAATTATATCATATTTTCTTTATCCATTCACTTATTAATAGACATTTAGGTTGTTTACACATCTTCACATATTACATTCTATAATTATATCATATTTTCTTTATCCATTCACTTATTGATAGACATTTAGGTTGTTTACACATCTTCACAATTCTGAATAGTGCCGCAATGAATGGGGAATATTTCTTCCTTTCTTATTTGGAAAGGTGATACATATTTATCTACAATTTAAATATAGAAATGAGGTCAGTAAAAGAAAAAGAAGACTCTTACATCCTTGTACTCAAGAACCATAGAAACCTTCCAGAGTGCACGATAGTTGAATTTATGCTTAAAAAGAGTAGTAGATATTAGCCAAAAATAAGGGTATAAGCAAGTAAGAAAATATATTATCAAGAAAAAGCCAACAAAATAACACATGCATGGTTCTAGAGGTAAGACAGTGTGTATAATAAAAATATTGAAGCAAATTCAATGTACATATATCTGTGTAATAAATTAAGGTTTTGGCATTTGACATATAAGAATTTCCTGATGAAGAATGTCTGCTTTAATACGAATCTATCTGAAGTCATTCACCCCCAGCCTGTCCAACTCCATTTTCTGCTCTTCATATGGCCAGCTCTTGTCTCATCCTTCAGTTGTTAGCTCAGAGTTTACTTTCCCAGGAAGTCTGCTCTAACTACTCCTCCCTCATATACCAATCTCTTATAAATGTTATGGAGAAAATTTTATAAGTAGAAAATGTGGGGCACCTGGGTGGCTCAGAAAGAAGAGCGTGCATTTCTTGATCTCAAGGTTGTGGGTGTGATCCCTACATTTGGTACAGATATTACTTGAATCAATGAATGAATGAAATCTAACTTAAAAAAAAAAAAAAAGAAAAGGAAAGAAAAGAAGACACAGACTTAACTCTTCACTGTTTGTTTCCCAAACAAAGATGCAAGTTTCCAGAGGACTTCTCTGTTTTGCACTACTAGGGCTTAGAATATTGTCTGGCAGACAGCTGGTGCCCAGAAAATAGTTAATGAATGGATAGATGAAAGTTGTCCCTTCTAATGCCACTTGCCAATTGTATTCTAGCATCCTGAGACGTTGCCAACAGCTCAGTACCCTGGACACTTAAGTACATTACCCTGCCCAGTAAGGGGATGGGAGAGAGGACTTTCTTTCATTAAGAGTTTTTTTTTTTATTAATTTACTTAGCCATTAATTGGCTATTCTATCCTTATCCAAGGCCAAGAATACATGGGTACCAGGCCAAGAGATTGTATAGGGGCTTAAGCTGGAATTCTCTCCCATTTCTGGAGGTTGAAACGTAGCACTAACCAGTTTCATAGACAGCAGATTTGGGAACAAACATACATTTTTTAACAAAAACAAAAATTGTTTATACACTTGATTTGCATTGAAATAAACACACACTAGGGGCACCTGGGTGGCTCAGTGGGTTAAAGTCTCAGCCTTCAGCTCAGGTCATGTTCCCAGGGTCCTGGGATCCAGCCCCACATCAGACTCTCTGCTCAGCAGGGAGCCTGCTTCCTCCTCCTCTCTCTCTGCCTGCCTTTCTGCCTACTTGTGCTCTCTGTCTGTCAAGTAAATAAATAAAATCTTTAAAAAAAAAAAAGAAAAATAAATAAACACACACTCACTATGAAAATCGATTGTCATTTTTTGGCTGGGGTGGGGGTTGTGTAATTTTTTAGGACAGCTGACATCAAGCAAAATATATCTGGAAGGAAGTGTTAGTTCTGTTTTAAGCATGGGTGGGAAGCAAGATGTAATTTTTTACTATGAAGGACACTTTGGCTATAGTAATTTGCTCAGTTTTCATGGGTTTCATTTTGTTCTAATTAGCATTCGGGGTAAGAAATCAGAGCATGTGGAACACATCTCACTAAGGGTCCAGATTACTAAGAGTCTAATATGGTAAAATATATTATTTCATTTTTTTTTCAATTACTCACTATAATTTGAAAGCTCCATGAATACAGTACAATGAATTTTTTTTTTCAGCCAAAAACCAGCTAAAGTCCAGCTCATACATTCACCATTTTAATTTCTGACCCCTTTCTGCAGCTGTGGGTCCATGAAGTCATGGTTTTGTTGAATTCATTTTCTGTTATGCTTCCTAGTACAATGTTTTGACCATGTCTGATTATATAGCAATTGGAGTGGAGAAAATTACCCAGTAATTTAGAAAAGAATTCCCTTTCAAAGCCTGCAGGAATCTGCTCTTCAATTTAGAAAGAAATTTACAGAATCAGGTTGTTTGTATGAGTTGTAAGTATTGTTTAGTGTTTTGACCCAGGGTTGCTTGATATATCATTCAACCAACTATGATTTTATGTCTCTCTTTTTTCCTTCTGTCTGTGATACGAATTCAGATGAACTCTAAATATCTTCCCTGCCATTGAGTCTCTCACACTCTTCTCTTGTTTTGTTATGCATTTCCAGAATATATTTTCATGTGATAACTATAATAGATAAAGCTCCTACTATAACCTTGCTTAAAATAAGAGTTGGGTACATTTTCTTCTATTTTTTGAAACAGCTTGTTAAAAGTATTTCCATTTTAGAAAAAAGAAATAAAAATTTTAAGTGCTTATGTTAAGAACCTGTGTTGATTGGAATTGCCCAAAGGTGTTTGTGAAACTGAGCTTTCTGAGATCAATCTTTCTTCCTTTTATGTCTTAAACTTCATCTTTATTGCAAATTATCTGACCCTTGTAGAAGATTGCTGTTGGGCACACATATGAAAAGGTTAATTACTACCTATATATTTCTCTATTTTACAGCATCTAGACTTCTTTTTTCTCTTCCTTTTCATTACTCAGTGAGGAGGTCTTAGATTTCTTCCTTCAAGTGCCGAGAATTATTCTGGTTCTCTCAATACTTAAAAAATAAGAACTTCCGCAGATCATAGTCACATTTTGGGCTTGCCATTCTTCCAAGGTCAAACTTCTAACATGAAATGTTAGTTACTGTGTGTTCACAACTATTTAAAGAATGCATTTTGTTTAGTGAAGAGATCAGGTTGGTACATGGACAAAATAAAACATGTAGATCCCATAGGAGGAATAGGTATCTGGCATAGCAAACAGAGATAAATGGGGAAAGGTAGTTATTGATTCTTCCTGATGAACTCAGAATGCCTATCTAGAGAAAGATATCTTAAGATAGTACTGAATGACAGGCAAAGGAAAGAAAGATACTCGGGAAGGAGGACATAGCATATGCAAAATAATGAAAACAAGAAAGATACAAGGTACATTTCTGGAACTACAAGTATTTAATATTTTAGGAACTCAGGGCTCATAGGGAAATGAGAGTATTTTTTTTTTTTTAAAGATTTAAGATTTTATTTATTTATTTGACAGACAGAGATCACAAGTAAGCAGAGAGGCAGACAGAGAGAGAGAGAGGGAAGCAGGCTCCTCTCTGAGCAGAGAGCCCGATGCGGGACTCAATCCCAGGACCCTGGGATCATGACCTGAGCCAAAGGCAGAGGCTTTAACCCACTGAGCCACCCAGGCGCCCAGGGAAATGAGAGTATTAAAATGGCGAGCAAGGACCAAAACATGGACATAGGTCATACAACATCCAGTTCTTATCAACTCATATCCAGGGTAGCACCAAACAAAATCCTTATTTCTACTTCCTTGGTGTAATAGAAAGAACGCAGGGCTTGGAATTAGAAGCCTTGCACTCCCACCTGCCTGCTGAACTACTTTGGACTCCTAGTCTCCTGAATTGAGCTTTCATTTCCTCAACTGAAAATTAAGGAACAAGAAAGCATTAATCTCCTAAGGCTTTTTTGGTAATTTGCATACATTAAAAGAGCTTTGAAACCTGAAAAAATACTATCCAGATGAAGGTCCTTCTTTCACACAGTCATTAATCTATTTTTGAGTAGTTGAGGGTTTACAGTTTATCAGGCACTGGGCTAGCTACAGGGCAGTTTATCAATACGCAAGAAAAATAAGACCTTTAGTTATTGTGGAGCTCAGAATTACCTTTACTTTGACATGTAATTGGAGATCTGTAAAGACCATACAGAGAATGGATTTTAGGCAGAAGAAACTGCGAATACAACAATTCAAAACATAATTGATATTGGCTTAAAGCACAAACATATGCATACACATTCACAGAAGACAAGGGATATTGGAATAGGGTTTAAACTGTTGAATTGCTTTGGGAAAGATAGAGGTTTTGGGGTTTTACACTTAGGACAGCCAATTCTCATACTTGCAGATATAGGACATATGGGCCACGGGACAAGCAGCATAAATGCCATGGCTTTAGCCTTTAACACCCTCTCACCAAAAAAGAAGAGAAATCCTTTTGAGTTGCTAGGATACCTCAGCATTTCAGATTTTGCGGTGCATTGGGCCATTGACTTTTGCCCTGTCGTATCTTTTTTTTTAATCTGTCAAGTTCTAAGAAGAAAAAAGAGTGTCATGAAACCATGCAGTGGTCTCTTGCCTTGCAAGCTACAAGTTGACTTTTCTGACTGCTCCAACTACTTACACATTATTTTTCCTTTCTTCTAAATGGTTCCAGATTTTTTTTTTCTTTTAGTGGACCTGTCATATTGGGTCAAGAATGGCAAGTGTATGCTAACTTAAGTGCTAGCTCTTATCCATTGATGGTAGCTGGCAATGAAGAAACATTCCAGCTAAGGTAGGGAGCTCAGGAGAGGAACTTAACAAAATGGTCTCTATCTTCCTTGAATTTGGTGAATAATATAGTAGCAGAATTGAGCTCCATCTTTCTTGAAGGCATTTGCCTTATTATTCCTTTTAAGATTAGAGTCACAATTGGATAATTCTTTTCTTTAACCAATTTTCCTTTTCAATATATTTTGCTAGGTGTCAGGTGAAAGAACATTTAGCATGGGTATCATAAATAGCAAATAGTAGTGCCAAGAGTGTGGCCTGCAAATTATAGATAGTACCATCTATGGCACTTTTTTCCCTTAGTAAGTCCATATACACCACCACTGATATTCTCAGCTGCTTGGTTATTATTCAAATGACTTAACAGCCTGTTTCTTTCTTTTTTTTTTTTTTAATTTTCTTAATCTTTGTGATGAGAGTAATAGAAGAGCTTACTTCCTTGAAGTGTTGTAAAAATTCAATGAGAAAATTCCTTCAAAGTCCTTACACTAAGTCCAACACATAAAAATTACTTGATAATTCATTAGTAGGAGTTAAATGATGGTGATGATGGCAATCAAATCTCCTATTCTTGTTCAGGGGTGTGGGGGGAACTGGTTCTCAAACTCAACCCAGGAAAGGAAGTTCTAGCCATTTCCAAAATCCGATGTCATACAGTGAAATATCCCATATCCAATTCACTTTGGCTATTTACTTTAAAGATACACTGAATGTCTCCATCTTGCTGTGTCATTAGAAGAAATGAACAAGATATATGTCACTTCCTCCACTCTGTCAATTTTATAAATGTATGTAAATTATAGGAGCGTTTAGGCTGTTCACTTTGAGAGTAATTATTGAAAGATACATTTTTATTGGTATGTTGCCTGTGAAGTCCTTGTTTCTATAGAGTGTCTCTGTAAATTTCTGTTCTATGTCACTCTTGGGTTCTTTCTTCTTTTATAGAACCCACCTTAATATTTCTTTTAGTGCCACCTTGGTGGTCACATACTCTTTTAAACTGTGCCGATCATGCAAGCTCTTTATCTCTCCATCCATTTTGAATGTCAGCTTTGCTGGATAAAGTCTGCTGGCTGCATGTTCTTCTCATTTAGTGCCCTGAATATGTCTTCCCAGCCCTTTCTGGCCTGCCAGGTTTCTGTGGACAGGTTTGACGTTATTCTGATGGACCCCCTCTGTCTGTTAAGGAATCTCTTCCCCCTAGCTGCCCTCAGGAGCTCTTGTCTAAAATTATGATTCGTCAGTCTCACAATCAAGTGCCTCGAGGTCTTTCTAGATTCGTTGATCTTAGGGGATATTCTTTCTGCCTCTAGGACATGAACGCTGGTTCCACTCCCCAGATTGGGAAATTTTTCATCCAGAATTTGTTCAACTATATATTCTAGTCTTCTCTCTTTCTCCACCGCCTTAGGAGGTCCCAATAATTCTGATGTTGGAACGTTTCATGTCATCATTTATTTCCCTAATAATTCTGTTTTCATGGCTTCTAAGCTGTTTCTTCCATGCCTCCTCCTGATCCTTTTTCTCTATCAATTTGTCCTCTAGATCACAAATCCTATCTTGTCTCAGTTACCCTAGCTGTTAGAGTATTTAGATTAGATTGGATCTCATTGTTAGCATTTTTAACTTCTTCCCCCAGAGCGGTTTTTACTTCTGCCGTTAGAGACTTTATGTTGTCACTAATGATTTTCTCTAACCTCGCCATTGCCTGGATAATTGTTACCCCGAATTCCCTTTCTGACATACTGTTTTTTGTCCATATCCAATAGTTCTGATGGAAAGGGAAGAGTCTCTGAATTTTTCCTCTGTTGGGTGTTCCCCCTCCTAGTCATTTTGGTGAGAGGTGGTTGACAGGACGTATACCTGACGTATATCAAACACAATCCAGGCAAGATGCACCCTGGAAGGCTTCAGAGCAATTGGAAGTCAACACCAAAAAGAAAGAAAAAAGAAAAAGGAGAGAGAGAAAAGAGAAGACCCTGCCAGAATGAGCCCCAAAAGTAAGATTTATAAGGTATACAAACAAAAATGGACAAACAAAAAGACCGACAAAAGTAAATGACAAGGAAAAAAAAAAAAAGAACCAGCCAAAATGAACCCCAAGGATAAGATTTATATAATATAAGAACAAAAACAAATACACAGAAACACTGAGAGAAGAAAAAGTTGGGAGGGTGGTTGTACATCCTCCATATGGGTGAGGAAGTTTATTTTGGTTCTTCCTGAGTATATCTTGATATCTTTGTTAAAGGACTCAACTTTCCAGAGATAAAGGGAGATTAAAACTGGTTTATATATATGAGGGTAGTATTGATTACAAAAGAGGATTACCTTGAAGCTTATATCTATATGTATATTAAAAAAATAGAAAGGAAAAAGAAAAACACAGGTATATGCATGAAAAAAGTTCAAATTAAAAGGTTATTATGGAATATGTTGTATTAAACCTCTAGTTGCAATGGTAAGTAGGTTAAAAATTAAAAAGTTTCTAAATTATATACAAGCACATATACATATACACAAATTCACCTTCTACTGCATCTCCTTCAAATTGTTTTTTCTCAATTATAACAGGTGAAGCAAAGGGTTAAATAATCAGGATCAATATTTTAAAAAGGAAAAATAATTAAATAAAAATGATTTGCAATCTAATAATGTTGGTGGAAATATAGATTAATTTAATTGAAACTGAGACTAATATTTATAAATGAACAATTTATTTTAATGTGTCAATTGCTAAAAATTCATTGAAGTATGAATTGTCTTTTTTCAGACAGTTGTTTTGATAGGGTCTAGATGAGGGCTGAGCAATATATATAATAATATATAAAATAATAATGCAAATTGCATGCAATTTAAAAATTTTAGTAGCCACACTAAAGAAGTAAAAAGAAACATAATGTGGTTAATTATAAGAATATATTACATTTAGCTTAATATATTTAATAATTTTAGTATATAATCATTATATAAAGTATTAATGAAATACTTTATTTTTGTTCATATTCTTGAGTATACATATACCTTTTAAACTTGTATGAATCTTAAGATGCTATATTTTTATTGAAAACACTTCATCTCTATTTAAATTTCATCAGATTTACAGTTGATAAAGTAAATTCATACACTCCGTATTCCAACCATACTTAATAGTTTTCCAATATGTGAACTGAGTGTTCCAAAATAATTTTCTTTTAATACTCACATAAACATTGACAAAACTTGTTCATCATTTTTAGAAGGATCGATTTGACTTTGAAGCAAAAGCATATTAATTTTAAAATTATATCTGTCCAAGTTAAGTAAATTGACTAAGAGTTGAGTTAACTTATTATTTTAAACATCAAATTCAAAGAGGTCTTGTATAAAATGAAAAACAGCACTAAATCTAGCAATATCAAAAAGTTTTCTTCATTTTTTTGAGTTTTGTGACCAGTTTGTCTGGTACTATAGTTTATAATTAAAATCTTCTCCATATTGACTTATTTTAGAAAATGTCATCAATCATTGTGAATGATTTGTTTTATGAAAAGTTGCAATTTCCACATAATTTCCCTTGTCTGTCTAGGTGTCACAAATAACTTTTTTTTTTCCTCTTGGAGCTTCAAATTTATTTCTTCCATATATTGTTTAATATTTATGACATAATTTATAATTCATGCTGCCATTTTTATCTTTGATTATTGTATATTTAGTGAACATTCCTTTATTTCAAGAAAATATTGAATTTGAATTAACAGTATAGTAAATCATTCTGAAACTCCTTACCATTTAAACCAATGAGCACTGGTAAAGAACATGAGACCATTAAATTCTTTGTCTTCTTTGAATATATATGCTGAAAGATTTGAACAACTATATCCGTGAAGCTTTTCACAGTCTCTTTCAGGAATCTAAACACATATATTTCTATCAAGTATCATACAGTTAAATGAAACTGTAAAGGAAACTTCAGTTTTCTCATTTATATTAGAATAATTCTTGTTTGTCTTTTCCTCATATAGCTAGAGTACCATTCATTTTCAGTGAAACTTTTTAAAAACACTAAGATTTTTATTTTATTTTGCTTATTAGATTCTTAGTTTTCCTCATGTTTTCCATTTTGTTAGATTTATACCTCAGTATGTCTTCTTTTGAGCATTTATATCAAAAGTATTTTCTTTATAATTTCAAATTTTACTTGTTCCTGGCTGATATAGAAGAAAATTATTGACATGTGTATACTAACTTTGTATCCTGCAACCTTGCTATAATTATTTGTTAGCTCCAGGAGTGATTTTGTTAATTCTTTCTGATTTTCTACATAAATTATTATGGCTTTTGTGACAAAGATAATTTTATCTTTTCCTGTCCAATCTGTATGCATTTTATATCCTTTTCTTATTGCATTAGCTAGGATTTAAAGTATAATGTTGAAAATGTGTGGTGAGAAACGACTTTATTGCCTTGTTTCTGATCTTCACAGGGAAGCTTCTAGTTTATTACCATTAAGTGTGATGTTAATTTTAGGTATTTTTGTAGATATTATTTATTAAGTGGAGAAAGTTCCCCTCTATTTCTATTACACTGAGAGTTTTTCTCATGAATAGATGTTGAATTGTGTTAAAAAAAATTTCTGCTTCTATTGATATGATCATATGATTTTTCTTTTTTAACCTTTGGATATAATTTTGACATTAATTGATTTCTAAATGTTGAGCCAGCCATGCATACCTGGGATAAATTCCACTTGGTTATGGTATATAATTATTTTTTTTACATTGTTAGATTCAATTTGCTCATATTTTGTTAAGGCTTTTGCATTTATGTTCAGTGAGTAATATTTATAATTCTCTTGTAATATTTTCTGGTTTTGGTATTAGAGTAATCTTGGCCTCATAAAATGTGTTATGCTTTTATGATTCTGTCCTCTTGAAGAAATAGAAAATTGGCATAATTTTGTCCTTAAATGTTTATTGGAATTCACCAGCAAACACTTCTAAGCCTGGTGTTTCTGTTTTGGAAGATTATTCATAAATGATTTAATTTCGTTAATCGTTGTAAGCCTATTCAGATCTTCTATTTCTTCTTGTGTGACTTTTGGCAAATTGTGTCTTTTAACAAATTGGTCCATTTCATCACCTAGGTTATCAAATTTGTGGCCATAGAGTTGTTCATGTCATTCCTTTGTTATCCTTTTAATTTCCATTGGTTCTGTAATGCTGTCTTCTCATTTTTGATGGTAGAATCTTCTTTCTTTTTTCTTAGCTTACTTAAAGGCAAATCCATTTTATTTATCTTTTTAGCACCAGCTTTTGCTTTTGTTGATCATTAATTTCCTGTTTCCCATTTGTTAATTCCTGCTTTAATGTGTGTGTGTGTGTGTGTGTGTGTGTGTGTGTGTGTGGTTTTTTTTTTTTTTTTCCCTTCTTTTTCTGGTTTCCTAAGGTTGAAACTTAGATGACTGACTTTAAGTCTTTCTTTTTTTCTACTATATGTATTCAGTGCTATAAATTTCCTATAACCAATGCTTTTGCTGCTTCCCACAAATTTTGATGTGTTTTCATTTTCATTCCGTTCGAATATTTTTTAGATTTCTTGAGTTTCTTCTTTGAGCCATGTGTTATTTAGGAGTGGATTATTTAATCTCCATGTATTTTAGGACTTGTCAACTATCTCTTTGTTATCAATTTCTAGTTTATTTCTGTTGTCGTCTGAGAGCAGATGTATGACTTTAATTTTTAAACATTTGTTAAGGTGTGATTTATAGCACAGATTATGTTCTATCTTCATGTATGTTCCATGTAGTTTTGTAAGAATGTGTTTTCTGCTGTTGGATAAAGTAGTCTGTAGATATCCTTTATGTATCTGATTAATGGTGTTACTGAGTTCAACTCTATCCTTACTGATCTTTTGCCTTCTACATCTGTCCATTTCTGATAGAATCTATTTGTCATATTATCAGTTTTTTTTAATAAAGATTATATTTATTTATTAGAGAGAGTGTGCACAAATAGGGGGAGGGGTAGAGGGAGAGGAAGAAGCAGGTTCCCTGCTGAGCAGGGAGCCCAATGTGGAGCTCCGCTTGATCCCAGGACCCTGGGATCATGACCTGAGCCAAAGGCAGGTACTTAACCGACTGAGCCCTCCAAGCACCCCAGTTTTTGTTCAAGTAATGTGACATTCTATTTTAAAGATTTTTACATTTTTTTGGAAAATTGTCATGATGTAGTAACCTTTTTTTTTTTTTTAAAGATTTTATTTATTTATTTGACAGAGAGATCACAAGCAGGCAGAGAGGCAGGCAGAGAGAGAAGAGGAAGCAGGCTCCCAGGACCCTGAGATCATGACCTGAGCGGAAGGCAGCAGCTTAACCCACTGAGCCACCCAGGCGCCCCTGTAGTAACCTTTTTTAACCCTATTATTTTCCCTTGCTTTAGGTCTGCTCAGACTAATTTCTTTTGATTTATGCTAGCACGGTGTATTCTTAGCCCATACATTTACTTTCAGTTTATATGTACCTTTATATTTATATGTCTTCTTGTAGACAACATACGATTGGGTCTTGTTTTTTGACCCAATCTGACAGTCTCCATCTTTTAACTCATACTTTATTTCATTGACATTCAAAGTGCTACATATAACTGGGTGCATCACTAGTGAGTTTGTTATGGTTCTTTTTGTTGCCCTTTTTCTTTATTATTTTTTATGTTTTCTACTCATTTTTCTGCTTTGTGTGGTTTTAATTGAGCATTTTATATTTAATTTTTTATCTTTCCTCAGCATATCAGTGATACTTCTTTTTATTTGAATAGCTGCTGTAGAGTTTGCATTATACATTTATGATAAGTCCATTCTAAACATGAACTTCTTCGTGGGAGTATGAGTAACACACACACGTATATAAAAATATGTATGATCAAATACATCATTTCTATTAGTATTTTGAACAAACTTTTATGTGCTAGAACAGTTTATGATCATAAAAATAAAAGTTTTAATTTTACCTTCACTTATTTCTTCTTTGATGTTCTTTCTTTCTTTATGTAGACAGAAGCTTCTGACATATATCGGTATCCTCCTCCCTTAAGAAATTCTTTACTATTTCTTGCAAGGCAGATCTA
Organism: Enhydra lutris kenyoni; assembly: GCF_002288905.1. Taxonomy (NCBI): domain Eukaryota; kingdom Metazoa; phylum Chordata; class Mammalia; order Carnivora; family Mustelidae; genus Enhydra; species Enhydra lutris. Next base: position 1,393,963 of record NW_019154114.1, on the reverse strand, counting down.
TGCAAAACAAATTTCTTCAATTTTTATTTGCCTGAGAACATATTTTTTTTTTCCTATACTTCTGAAGGATAATTTTTCAGAGTACAGAATTCTAGGCTTGCCATTTATTTTCTGCCAACACTTTGAATATTTTATTGCACATTCTTCTTACTTGGCGTGGTTTATGAGAAGTATTTCTTGTCTTTGTTCCTTTATAGATAAGTTTTATTTTGTTTTGCTTTTTTCTCCCTTGCTTCCTTAAATTTTTTTTTTATCTTTGATTTTCTGGATTTTGAAAATAATATGCCTAGGTATAGTCTGAAATATTTGGATCTGGGATTTAGTGTCTGACATTAGTTTGGGGGAAATTCTTTTTTTTTTTTTTAAGATTTTATTTATTTATTTGACAGACAGATATTACAAGCAGGCAGAGAGGCAGGCAGAGAGAGAGAGGAGGAGGAGGAAGCAGGCTCCTTGCTAAGCAGAGAGCCCGATGTGGGGCTTGATCCCAGGACCCTGGGATCATGACCTGAGCCAAAGGCAGAGGTTTTTTAAACCACTGAGCCACCCAGGCACCCCAGTTTGGGGGAAATTCTGAATCATATTTGTTGCAAGTATTTTTACTGTCCCTTTCTCTCTTCTTCTTGTATTACTGTTACATGGATGCTACACTTTTTATTTTTAATGCTATACCCTCTGTAATTGTCTCACAGTCTGTGGATCTTCTGTTGTATTTTTTTGTTTGTTTGTTTGTTTTCAGTCTTTGTTTTCTTTGCTTTTCAATTTTGGGAGTTTCTGTTGTGGTTTTTCTGAAGTTCAGAGATGCATTCCTCTGCCAGTTCCAGTCTACTAATAAGCCCATCAAACGCCTTACTCATTCTTATTGCACCCCCCCCCAGTATTTCTTTTTGCTTCTTTCTTAGTATTTCCAACTCTGCTTACATTGTTCAGTCTGTTCTTGCATTCTGTCTACCTTATCCATTAGAGCCCTTAGCATATTAATCATAGTTGTTTTAAATACATGGTCTGATCATTCCAACATCCCTTCCATGCTTACCCTGTCCCTTTAAATTGTATTTTTTTGCCTTTTGGTATGCTTTTAACTTTCTCTTCATATCTGGGTATGATGTACTAAGTAAAAGGAACTGAGCTTAACGTGCCTTTAATATTGTAGTGGTCAGTTGTGGGGGAAGAGGAAGCATTCTCTAGTCTTAGATTTGTCTCCGTCTTTTTTGTGAGCCTGTGCCTCTGGACTATAACATTTTCAAGTGGGATTTTGTTTTGTTTTGTTTTGTTTTGTTTTTTCCTTCTTTTTTTCTACCAGAGTTGGATCAGGATGTGCTGACCCATCAGGAGTGGGCTGGAGTTGGGTATTTCCCTTCTATGTGGAAGGCTAGAAGTGAGTGGACTTAACCTTTTGCCAAGCAGTTAGGCTCTGATAAAACCCCAGTATGTGAGATTCTGGTTAACTGGTTTCTCCTGAGTGCAGCCCTTGTTAAGAAGAACATAGTGTTCTGGCATATTTAAAAATTTCTTTTATACTTACCCTGCTGGAAGCATGAGGGATTTATTTTCTCTGTTGCTTATTTGTGAGAACCTGGTTGATAAAACCAGATAAAACTCACAAAAGTATGGGAGTTCCCTTCTGACCAGATCCCCATGGAATATTTAACTGTCAGACTATCTGTACTGAGCCTCCAGCAATTCATCAATTACAGTTCAAGTTTTTCTACCCCAGCACTGGTTCCTATGGGGGTTTCTACTATTGCTTCTCAGCTCAGGTAAGCCACGACTCCCTGTACTCACCTGTCCATCTCTCCAATTTGGGGAACAGTGATTTGCCCTAGGCATTATTTCCATGGATCTAAGAATAGCTTTTGATTTTTTTAGCCTATTCAGCCATTTACTTGTTTTCAGGACAGAGTGACAATTTCCAAGCTCCTTAACATGTTTAACATGAAGTATAGGAAACCAGAAGACCCTATGCAGAAGACCCTATGGATTCCCCCCCCCTTTTTTTTAAATCACTGAAAAGAAACAGATCTTGTAATATTATTTTAAAAAATATTTTATACAATAGACAAGTGGAGTTTTCTCTTTGCTCTATCACAGTAAATCACATTTATTTTGTGAAATTCGTTAAAAAATGTTTCTGAAATTTTTGACATACCTTCTTCCACTTTCCATTTTTTACCCCCTTCACCATCCTTGATATATTACAGGTGCTCTGCTACATCTATATTCAACTCTGCATCATTAGGCTGCTTTTGTTTTTAGGTAAAAATTTGCTCTTACTTACATTATACCAGAGAATTTTTTTTATAATAAAAGTATTTCAATTTAATTACCAGCAACAATTGCACTGACATCATTGTAACTCCTGTTGTCTGCATAAAGCATTCAAGTAAACATATTACAGCACATTAGATCAGTACATAGAAAGTCATTTGAACTGCATCAATCTGTTTACACCAACTAGGTCAGTGATGTGTTTTATGTAATATGTGAAATGGCATACTTATTTAACATGCATACCTAAATGAAAGAATATCTTATGTATTGCTTTGGATAAAGTATAATGCAATCCTGATAGACCAATAAAGTTATGTTTAGTGTTCCAGTGAATGTTTCAGTAAAAAAAAGAAATTATCCTACTTTACTTTTAAATGAAAATTAATTAACTAATTAATTAAAGATCTTATATATTTATTTGTGGGAAAGAGAAAGAGAGAACACAAGTGGAGGGGAGGGGCAGAAGGAGAGGGAAGAGGCAGACTCTGCTGAGCCGAGAGCCCAACACAGGGCTTAATCTCAGGACCTAGAGATCATGAGTGGAGCAGAAGGCAGATGCTGAACTCTCTAAGCCACCAGGCATCCGAAATGCAAATTTAAAATAATTAAAATAAAAATAAAATGAGAAATGCAACTCTTCAGGCACACAATACACATTTCAAGTAAGTGGTGGCAGTTTAATATATTGTCATAGTCAAATTATGAGGACTTAATAGAATGGCCATAGTTGATTAGTCCCAACTATTAACTTTCCAATATTTACAATTATAAAATATTTTACCTCAAATGTGCTTTGTTATAGAGAATGACTGTAACCATTTATACTAAAGGAAAATTTCCAAACTATAGTTGAAAATTCATTTTTGTTATAAAGGGATGCTTTCTCCACTGGATAATACACATATCTACACACAAACGCACATATATACATATATACACATATACCTTTGTATGTATGTGTATACATATCAACCTTTCAACATGCAGGACTTATATTTTAAAGTTAATCCATTCAATGGGTATTTGAATATGTATTAAGCACCCAATACAGCTGCACTGAGCTTTCATGAATAATGTGTAGTAGTCGACCTTTCAGTAATCAATTTAAATAACCAGAACTCTCATCACATATTTGTTTTGTTCTTAAATGGAAAGTCTGATGCCATACAAATTGTTTCAACCCCTTATCTAATTTATTCCATTCTTGGTAATTTCACTTTTATATTAAGGTTTATCTTTGGATAAAAGTAGATACTGTGAAGAGACTGGCTTTAGTCGTTTTGAAAAAGCCAACAACAAAGTCGCACATACCTGTAGATGAATTTGCCTGCTTGAGTGCTTTTTAGGGCTACAGTGCCAGTTATAACACCTAGAAGTCAAGGTGAGAAAGAACATCAGAGAATGTAGAGATAGTTATGAATGGAATCTCCACAAGCATACTCTGCCACTTTATTCAGATCTGTGCTCAAATGCCATCTGCTCAGAAGTGCTCTCTCCAGTTGCTTCTTTGCCTGTTCCCTTATATGATTAAGTGTTCTTCATATCAATAGTCTACAGATTTTAATTTTTATATATATTTTTCTCACCTTCACTTTATATGCAAGATGAGCTCCATGAAAATAGGGAGCTTGTCCTTTTTGTGACTTTATTCCTTGCATATAGAGGACTATCAACCTGGTGTTGGGTGCTTGATACATATTTATATCCCACTGGATGAACGAATATTTTTTAAAGATTTATTTATGTTAGAGAAAGAGAGAGTTTGGGGGGAGAAAGAGATGGAGAGAGGATCCCAAGCAGAGTCCACACTGAGTGTGAAACCTGAAGCCAGTCTCCATTCTCACCACCCTGAGATTAGGACCTCAGCGGCAATCAAGAGTCAGATGCTTGACCAACTGCACCACCCAGGTGCCCTATGAGTTCATACTTTTTAAATAAAAAATCCTACATACTTGAAGGTTGATGTGTATATTCATATAATATATATATATATATATATATATATATATATATATATATATATATATAATGGGTATGTATTCATATAAACCCATATATGTGTGTATATTACGTACATGTGCATATACATATCTGTATATATTATATAATATATTTTTTATATTTGAATAAGTGGTTTTACTAGTAAAATATATTATAAAAGAAAATAATTAATAATAATTATTAAATAATCTTAATAATAAATAAAATAATTTTATAGTATATATACATTATATATAAACTATATATCTATTATATAAAATTTTTTATTCATTAGGCATCCATTATATGAAAACACAATAATGAGATTATAATGTTGAGCAAACACAGATAAGGCTACTCTCCTTTAGAGATCTTAGAGACTAACTGGGAAACATATTATTCAAATTATCACCCAAAAAATAATTTCTAATTATGGTTAACTGCTACAAAATAAAGTGTCAACATTTAATAAGAACACATAGGACCTTAGCTTTATTTCAGGTAGCAGCAAAGTCTTCCTTCATTAAATGATATTTGATCTGAAATATGAATAATAAAGATAAGTAACTAGACAAAAAGGAGGAAAGATTTCCCCATAGAGTGAAGAGAAGAAACAAAGGCTTTATGGAGGGAGGTCACATGGTGTTCATAAAAACCTGAGAAAACAGTGGGTGAAGCCAAGAAACCACAAGAACATTAAGAGATGAGGCTGGGAAGTTAAGTCAATTGTGTAGGGACTTGGAAGCCACACTAAATATGTGAGTCTTTATTCTAAGAGAAATAGGAAGCTACTGAATGGTTTTATACCGTGACGTTGTGGAGTTTGTAAAACATGGAATTGATGTAAATAGGTTGGATTAGAGCTGAGATGGCACAGCTTTTTTTGCTTTAAAGCCCTGTGTACGTAAAATAGCATGAACTGACTCCATGTTTTCAATAGGATCTTTTCCATATCAACTTGAAATTTTGCTTTCCTGACTTCATTTTCAACTTGAATCATTAAAACAAGACTCTTCTGACCTCTCAGCAACTATTCTGTAAATGACAAGGTGAACCCAAATCTTACCTGTTTCATTCTTAGTAATCAATACTCATCTGAATTCAGACATAATTTTGTTTACCATGAATTACAATTATGTTCAATATTTCTGTAGCACTTACGTAAAAGGCACTATTTTCAGTCCTTTACTTCATTAAGTAATTCAGCCCTCCAACCACTCCATGAGGTACGTTATATTATTCTCACTTAACATATGATGAATTGAAGATGTTAATGGCTGTGTCTGTCCAAGCATCCCAATTTGAAAAATGACTTTTACCCTTCAGAATTTCCATTTTAGCAGTGGAAATCCACAATATACAGCAATTCCTGAGTCTCACCTTAGAAGTGTAGCATTTTTATTTTCTGTTGCAAAAAGAAACATATAGAGTTGATGGCATGATTATAAGTCTATATTTCACCAAATGCATGGAGAACTCAAGCAGTAGGCAAAGTTATAACCTACCTTAGGGATGTTCTTAACCAGGCCACTACCTCATGATTTAGGTCAGCTGATGAAGCCAGACATCAGATAAGAATAGGAAACATAACATTAAAAGTATCCACTTAGTTCTTGAGTGACATCACTTTTAAAATGACCATGATAAAGTTCAGGGCTTAAAGGAAAAACGTAGATGTGCTATTCTACCAACAGCAGCTTGAAGTCCCCCAGCTATTTTAGGGAAATACCAAAGAGACTAAAATAAAAATAATTACAAGTAGAATGGTTTTAGGTTAGGCATTAACTATAGTTAAGTACAGAATAATTGTTTCAGAATTACTGAGGGATTCTAGATGACAAAGTCGCAAGGTTGTATTCTGTTCTCATATGCTTTCTCTTCTTTGACTTCCTTTTTGTTTTCACCTTTTTTGTTTCAAAGGAGGACTTATGGAAACTCATTAGCAGCTCTAGTGGAAATCTGGAGCCTCACAAAACTTTGTTAAATCCACACAATACTGTGACCTTGAACTAGTGCTTCAAACTCTTAATTCCTTCCATCTTCAAAAGAGGTGGTTGATTTAAAAAAAAAAAAAAAGAAAGAAAGAAAAAAAGACTACCTTGAAAAATTGTGAAACTTAAGTGAGATAATCCGTTATTGAATATCTAGAACACAATGAGTTCTCCTTAACGAATGATTAAATGATTCCATGTTGTTCCCCTTTTGTGTCAGTTCTATGTCTTTTTGTAGGTAAAGGTTGGGACATAATGTTGTGGAAGGATAAAGAAAATAAAAATACAAATAATCCTTAGGAAAACCATCCTTTTGTTTCATTTTTCCTGGACATTGCTATCTTAAGTTTTAAGCTATGGTACTTTAAATTTAGACACTTTTGTTATTGTTATTTTGTAAAGAACAATATTATGCCTGAATGCAGTCTGTCATATCCAGGTACTTAATTCAGACAGGAAGTATCTAACCCAAATCTTTTGCATGTAATTGGTAGGTTGAATAAAATGTCTTCCTGGGTGTAATTTTTCTTTAACAGCAGGTATCTGGTTTTTGGATTCTGTCCCATGTCTAGTTTCTACTTCTATGCTGAAATTTTGTGAGCACAAAACTACCTTCCATCAGGTAAAATTATAGTTATTATGTGGCATTAGAAAAAAAATCCAAGGATTTTCAGCTAAAAATTTACATCAATTGCTAATAGCTCTTATATCCTTAAAAATATATATATATCACCTCCCATTTCAGGATTTCTATTTCTAGTACATAAACCCAAATACCAGATTTATTTAAAGAGCTGTAACCCCAGAAGGACCTGACTTATATTAATGAGGAGGAACACATTCTGATTAGTTTTGATCAAATTAGAAATACTATATTTCTTTCTTGAGGCATAATAAAAGGACACCTTTTATAGGTAGCATGACACTTAACTTTGCCCTTAATCAGCTGCTTGGCACTACTGATTCTGTTGGAATTTAACTGTTTTTGGAAATTAACAGGACTGGCTGAAATTATAGACATTTTCTTAAGAGAAAGAGATCTTGGATTTTTCTTTAATTCTCAAAAATGACATTTTCACAGTTCTTCCTTTTGCATAGAATATTTTAAAGCAATAATTATTACTTTCTTGACCCAGAAGCCCACAGAATTTTAGTTATGTCTTCTTTTGTTCTTAATAAATAAGAAGAATCACATACTATTGTAAAAAAAATAAAAAAGTATTAAAGTCAGGTCAAAACTCTGATAAAAAAGTAAAAACTTAGAGGGCATTCTATCTAATGTCTCAGTTCAAGCTTGAGTAACTCTGGAACACGTAAAGAAGAAGGTATTAGAACTTTTCTTTCTCCTAAAGTAATACTGCTTCCTTTTAAAACTACCAAGTCAACAAAATGAACACTTTTAAAACTTTTCCATCAGAACTTATTACTGTCCAATATGGCTACATGTAACACTCTAATAGTTTTTCAAAGATGCCACTGTTTCCTTAATTCTACAGGGTATCAACAGGTGGTACATTCCCAGGATAAAAACTTTTGCTTATAGCTAATTATGAGCACTCATGGTTTAAGATGGTGCAGAGCATGAATAACTTTGGAGAGAATTTACTCTGTTTATAATGAATGTCTAAGGGTCCCCTATTTCTCTGATGCCCTCTCCTCCTGTTCTTTCCCCTTGCTCCCCTCTTTCTTTTCTGTTACTTCCTCAATACCTAGGGTGCCTCTTTCTTGATTTTTTTCAAGGTTTGTGGCTCTGTCTTGGAAGATAGACCAAAATGGTGATTTATTCCAGATTCACTAGACTTGATTCTCCAAAAACAACAAATGTTTCTCTTTCTGATACTGGCAAACTCTAGATTATAATACAGATTAATTACATTAACATCATCTCTAAATTTTGTTCTATATACCTACGCCCGGAAGTTTTATGTTCCAAGTGTGTTTTCTTAGATTTTGTGTTTGTCTATTTGGCATCTATTAATCACAGGGTTAATTACTATTATTATGACTCTATTGTCTTATTTTCTCTATTCTTGATGCTGTGGTATTTGTGGCCTCTCTGATTGGGAAGAGACTGCCCTTTCTGGGATGTGCTGATTCTTAGAGAAAGCAAAGGGCTCAGGAGGTATGCCTTTCATGTATAAATCAACCATCCCAAAGAGTATACACCCTAAGACCCCTCTATCTAACTCTCACACACCAAATCAGGTGAGGTAGCAGATAATTAGAGACCACCTGTGTAGCCCAGACCCCACCAACATTATTCAGACTGCATAGTGCTAAGCTATTTACCTCGTCCTGACTTGCCTTTCCTGCAGAAACCTCAATAAAGGGGTTAGCCTTTGCTTTCTCCTTTCCTACTTCTGCCTCCTGACTAGATTATGATGCTTCTTCTATGGCCCTGCAATGCATGGCATGCCCATATCTCTTTAGAAATCCAAATAATAAAAATCTTCTTTTGGACATTATCCTCTCTGTGTCACCACTCAGTCACTTTTAAAATTAAGAGCTAGACAGAACATGTGGACGTGGAAAAAGGGAAGGATGTCAGAAATAGAGAAAATCTAGTCCTCTTAGTTTCTGCAACTGATATGACCTCTTATTATATAAGCTGTACTTTTCAAAAAGACACATTAAGATTCCCCAAGCTCCAGTTTCACAGATTTGAGAAAGTCTATCACTGTATATATTTTTTTCAACAAATACATTCCAGAAAAATGTTTTCCTGTTTATATATCCAACACCTTAACCCAATGGTCAGTATTTCCTCAGTCAGCTGAATCATTTTCCAAAACTTCATAACTTATAACTTAATCTATGATCTTCCTTCAAGCCAGATGTGTTCCTAACCCCTCCCCTCAATGTAGCCTATTTAAACATAATGTCAAGAAATTTATAACCGCAAGACATAATATATGTGCATTATATAATTGTGTACGGATTCTTAAGTATTTGTAGACCTGAAATGTATTCTTTGATACTCTGTTTTGCGTATTTGTGAAGAGCCTAAGCCCCTTCTCGAAATATTTAGTGAGTCTTAAAAAAAAAAGTAAAAGTCTTTATCCCAGAAGATTTGGATCTAGGAGGATCTTGACCTGACTTTGCTGGACAAACACATCAAACCCAGAGCTGCGGAGGTTCCTGGTGACTAAACTACTTTGTAGTACTTGCTGTACCCAGAAGGCAGAGTCAGCAGTGAAGGTGGGCCTGTGGGGGGTTTAAATGTTATGCTACAGAGTATAGTCTTTTCTGTCATCAAAGAGTAACTGTTGAAGGGAACAGTGTCCAAAACTGTTAGAAGATTATACAACAAGAAAAGGCTCATTCAAGAATTAGTTATCCTGAAAAAATGTTTCTGAGGCACGGGGAAAGAGCAGATTGCTGACTTGAGGCTTGTTAACAAGAATCTTCTGTAGATTCTGTAGAGACACAGAAGATCATGGCCCCCAACTAATGAATATTGTAGCAGGGAAATGGCATGACAGGTTCCTTCTTGTTCCAATTGAGTCTGTTTCTGCAAGAACAAAAGGTCACTTGTGCTAAAGATATTTAGAGAAGCACAGTTTGGACATGCCTTTCAGTGCACCAGAGTTCGATGGCTGCTGTGGAATTGATTTCTTACACCAAGGCCAGATGGTGACAGGAAAAAAAAAAAGTCGGAATATATATTCTATTTACCAAAAAGGACTGAGAACAAAATCATGCACAAGAGAAGATGTGGCTATTCAATGGGCCACAGAGTAGCTTCTCATTTAAGAATGAAATTGTCTTAGTAAAATGATCATCAACCTACGACTGATAGATAATTCATTGCACCAAACAGAGCTTTTTAGTAATAAGTAAGTCATTTCTTAAAGCAAGTATATTTGAAAAACAAAATGAATCATTTTTAATATTCAACTGCTTTGTGGCATTCTGAATAGGTTGTCTTTCCTCTACTTTTTTTAGTTGATTTTTGTCCTTTATTTCTACCATATGTTTGATCTCATGGGACATTATGATGATCTTCTGTAAAATGAAAAAAAAGTTACAGAGATCTTCCTTATACTCCCCACTACATGCATAGCCGCTCCTCTCCCAATATCAACACCAAATAGTACATTTGTTATCAGGCATGAACCTACACTAATGTATCCTAATTATCCAAAGTCCATAATTTACATTAGGGTCCAGTCTTGGTATTGTCCATTCTCTTGGTTTAAACTAATGTATAATGGCATATCCATCATTATAACATACAGAATTTTTTCACTACCTAAAAATCATCTGTGTTCCAATTATTCATCCCTCCCTCTATCCCCCAACTCCTTGCAACTACTGATCCTTTCACTGTGTCCAAAATTTTGCCTTTTCCAGAATGTCATATAGTTGCAATCATACAGAATGTAGCATTTTCAAATTTAGCTTCTTAATATGAGTTTATGATTCCCCCATCTCTTTCTTGGCTTGATAGCTCATTTCATTGTAGTGCTGAATAATACTATATATTATATATACTTTATTATATATATATTATGTAATATATGTTATTATATATGTTATAATATATATTATACTGAATAATACTATACAGACAATACATTGTCTGGAGTTACAATAGTTTATCTATCCGTTTACCTGCTGAAGGTCATGTTCCTTGGTTCCAAGTTTTGTCTATTATGAGTAAAGCTGCTATAAACATTTGTACTGGTTTTGATAGGGCATATGCTTTTATTTCATTTGGATAAATATTAAGGAGTGTGTTTGTTGGATCAAACATAAGAATATATTTAGTTTTATGAGGATTGGCCAAATTGTCTTCTAAAGTATCTGTATAGTTTTGCATTCCCATCAACAGTATATAAGAGTTTCTGTTGCTCCACATCCTCACTAGCTTTTGATGTCAGTATTTCAGATTTTGGCCATTGCAACAGATGTGCATGGGTGTTGTTTCATTATTATTTTTATTTGCATTTTTCTGATAACATATGATGTAGACTACTTTGTTTTTGTTTTAGATTTTTTTTTTGTTTATTCATGTCAGAGAGAGAATGAGTGAGAGCACAAGCAGGGGGAAGGGTCAGAGGGAGAGGGAGAAGCAGACTCCACTGAGCAGGCTGCTTGATGCAGAGCTCAATCCCAGGACCCCAAGATCAAAATCTGAGCCAACAACAAGACACTCAGGTGCCCCTGTAAAACATGTTTATATCTGCATATTTGTCACCTGTTTATCTTCTTTGAGAAGGTGCCTTCTAAGGTCTTTGGCCCACTTTTAAATTGTGTTACTTATTTTCTTATTGCTGAGTTTTAAGAGTTCTTTGTACATTTTGTATAACATCCCTATCAGAATCATCTTTTGCAAGTGTTTTATAGAGGGCTGTGTCTTCAATGCTCATTTTCTTGACACTGAGTTTGCAGAGCAGAGTTTGTAATTTAATGAAGTCTAGTTTATTAATGATTTATTTCAGAGTTCACACCCTTGGTATTAGATCTATAAAGCCATCACCATATGCAAAGTCATCTAAGTTTTCTCCTATGTTATCTTCCAAGAATATTTTCCATTTTAAATTCAGATGTATAATCTGTTTCGTAGTAATATTTATACAGGATATAAGGTCTGTGCTTAGATTTGTTTTGTTGCATGTGGATGTCCACTTGTTCCAGCATGCTTTATTGAAGAGTCTGCCTTTGTTTCATGGTATTACTTTTGCTCCTTTGTCAAAGATCAGGTGATTGTATTTGTGGGGTTCTCTTTCCGGGCTCTCTGTTCTGTTCTATAGATCTATTTGTCTAGTCTTTCACCAATTTCATACTCTTTTGATTCCTATACCTTAATAGTGAATCTTAAAGTTAGGTTAGTATCAGTCCTCCAACTTTGTTTCTTCTTTTTCAGTATTGCATTGGCTCTTCTGGGTCTTTTGCCTTATCATATAAACTTTAGAATCAGTTTATCAATATCTACAAAATAACTTACTGAGATTTTGTTTCGGATGTATTGAATCTATAGGTCAAGTTGGGAAGAGCTGACATCTTCACAATATTGAGTCTTATTGTCTATGAACATGAGATTTCTCTCTATTAGTTCTTTAATTTCATTCATTAGACTTTTGTAAGTTTTTTTTAAGATTTTCTACATAGACTGTCATGATGACTGTGTTAAATTCTACAGTGATGATGGTGGATTCATCTATTTCTCCTTGTAGTACTACCATTTTATTTGCCTCATGCAGTCTGACATTTTGTTGTTAGGCACATACTTACTAAGTATTGTTATGTTGTCTTGGAGAATTAACCCCTTTATCATTATGTAATGCCCTTCTTTTTACCTAATAAATTTTCTTACTTTTAAGTCTATTTCATTTGAAATTAATATGACTATTCCTGCATTGTTTTGGTTAGTGTTAGCATGGTATATTTTTCTGATAGACAAAATATAGTTTAGTCTTGTTTATTTTTTCATCCACTTTGACAATCTTTGTCTTTAATTGACATATGATTTTACTGACATTCAATTTGGTTATTGATATAGTTGGATTAATATCTATATGTTACTGTTTTCTATTTGCTGTATTTGTTCATTATTCCTATTTTTGTCTTTGATACTTAGTAGAGTTATATCCATATGCTTTTCTTTTTCTTTTTTTCTGTTTGGATTTCTGAAAATATATTGAAACTGAGGGTTTGTCATTATCTATTGATGTTGCAAAAGTCTATTGTGTTATCTTCTCAAATAATTCATCTTCACAGATCCTTCTCCTTCCCCCTTTTGTGACTCTGCTGATATTGTTGAGTACCTGGAATAATCACCCTTTCATTTCTTTAACTGTTTTCCATGTTTTTAGGTCAGTTTTGCTCTTTATGATTTAATCTGAACATTTCTTTTGCCAGATCTTTAAGTTCACTATTTTTTAAAAAATGTTGTATCCTCTCTGTTGGGAAATCTATCAATTTGAATCTTATTTTCAACTGTTATATTTTTTGGGTTTAAATTTCCTTTTTTAAAATTAATTAAAATTTTCTGGTTCAATTCTCTATTTTGTCATTTATTTAACACCTTTATATTAAAATTAATTTTAAATATTTAAAATTTAAAATTTAAATTTAAAATATTAAAATTAATTAAAATTAAATCTGATTATTAAGTTCCTCTAGGTCCACTTCTTGGCTTTTTCCCTGAAGTCTTTGCTAATTCATATTTATTCCACCCAGATCAAAAAGATTAGGAGATGAAAAGAAAGTAATCACTTAGAGGTTGAAAACTAAGTGGAGGTTTTTGCAGTGACCTAGTGTTGGAGAGAAATATAAAGGATCTCAGAGGCTACTCAGGGTGGGGAGTCCTGATAAATACCCTAGATACATAGTAAATAGCAAATACTTATCAAATCTTAGGGAAAAATACCTTTGCTTCAAGACAACACAGGTCTTCAAAATATCCATATAAGTTATTTTTAAATTCCAATTACTACTGTAGGATATTTTATTTTGGTTTCAGTGTCTTTCTTATATTGATCCTCAGGCTCAGTTCAATGGATCAATGACATATTAGTGATATATAGGTATTTTTTGGACCTAGAAGCTATATAGATTATACATTAATGAAAAGCAGATAAACCAGTTCCATTAATAGGTGGAAGAATCTTTGTAGAGAGATTTAATCTACCAATAATCCTTGGTTTATTCCCTCAACTAATAAAGATGAAGGAGCAAATATTACATTCTTTCTTGATTTGACACTAAAAATGCCATAGCATATATGACCAATCACATCACTTGGAAATCTGATTTTTGCCTTTAATACAAATATATAAGTAAAATAGTATTATGTTTTTTTAAAGATTTTTATTTATTTATTTATTTATTTATTTATTTATTTGACAGAGAGAGAGCACAAGTATGCAGGGAGGCAGGCAGAGGGTGGGTGGAAGCAGGGAGCCTGATGCAGGGCTCAATCCCAGGACCCTGAAATCATGACCTCAGCCGAAGGCAGAGGCTTAACCCACTGGGCCATCCAGGCCCAGGCCCAGGGTAAATAACCCTTTACCAAATAGAAACATGAAGTTGAACTTTTTTCACTGCTCATGTTTATACTCCATGTACAGGTTGAAAGAAGAAACAAAATCTTGCTACATCATTTTCATGAACTCTTATGCCAATATGACCTGAGGGATTCAGATCCTATGTGTATAAATTCATCCAGAAACTGTTTAAAATCTAAGTAAATAAGGAATATCCTACCAAAGAATATTATATATATATATCCTTAAAATGTTTATCATTTTTGTATTTAGTGATTTCACTTTTAGCAAATAATCTGAAATAGGAACACAGATTTAAAGATAAATGTCTGCTGCTATGTTAAAAGTTGCTAAAATCTGATATAACCTAAATCTCCAACAAGAAACAAACTATAATGTATCCATGTAATGTATCATAGAGCCAGTACTGTATCTATATTAAAGAGTGATTCTTTTGAAAATAAATGCTTATGGAATAATATGTAGTAGATAAAGCAATGTAACTTGTTTATGTAATTATATCCATTTTACATGAAATTTGCACAAGTGTTTTATTACTTAATTACAACACCAAACATTGCTCAGTGGTTTTGTACAGGAAAGGTCATGTAGCACTCAAAAAAGAGAGATTCACTTCTTGTTTGGAACCATAAAGAAAGTAATTATTTCATCAAGGGAAATATAAAATGGCCCCCACTCTCACAGTGGAGAAAATGTAGCTATTGTAGTTTTATGATATTATAGTTCTTGTGCTTGCTTCGTCAGCACATATAATATATAGTTCTGGGTTCAATTCAGAGTCTAAGTATCAGAGACCTGTATCTAGATCATTTAAACCAAAGCCAGTGTTGTATAGCCATAACTTAAAACAGCATGCCAGTTGTGATTAAATCTTCTTCGGTAAAATTAAGTGGTCAGTGGTCTTGAGAACCACATTGTTTTAAGTTAACCTTGAGTCATTTTTATCCATTAGATGTATTGAAAACTGAAGGCTTACAAACTGTTCAAGGGCCAAAAGAAAACTGAGGGCACTAAATTTGGAAATATGATACTGTATTAATTTTAAAATAGGTGATCAAGTATCTAAAATACATAATATTATAGCAATCAATCAACTGAAACTTATCTCTCAGCTACACTTAACATAGAATGTGAATGTATTCAGTATAGGGTAGAGCAAGGTGAAGTGACTGCTAAATATAGGTATATAGAATAAAGTTTTTAGTGAATTCACACAGTAGAGGTTCACTTATTCTTAGTGAATAAGTTATTTGCCGTGTTAAAAAGAGTTGCCATGTTCAGATTCCCGGACTGTGTAGATATTTTACAACTCTATGAGACAAAATGTTTTGATGACAGTAACTTGTTCAAGTTGAATAACTCTCTTGAAAATTTTGACCTAAGTTAGATTTCTCAGCAGCAATGAGTCACAAATGTTACATGCAAAAGAAATTTTAAAAAATATAAACAAAAACATATTTAAAAAAAACTAGTAAGTCAGCCCGCACTTGCACAGTAACTCAGAGCCATAAACATGTCTACATAACTACATAGAAACTGTAAAGTGATCTGAAAAATCAATTGGAAAAATTAATGATTGTTCCATAATCTTTAATTTTTTTTCATCAAAACATTAAAAAGTCTCTCATTGTCGATTACAGATGTATGGGGAAATAAAAATTAAATAATAAAAATGATATTTATTTAGTATACTTTGATTAAAGCATTAGAAATTTATTTAAATACTTGATCTCTTGATATAACGTATTAGCAGGAGCAGTATTACAAAGTGCAGAATTTCTTCTCATTATATAACATACCATACAGGGTGCGCTATAAACCTTTGTTTAGATCTTCTTCCAACACTTTGTCTTTTGTACTTCCAATGTCATGAAGTATCTCGGAGATTTTCTTTAATGTGAAGCTTTTGCCATTATCGTTCCTCTGGGTCATCTTCATCTTTTTCTTCACAATAGCTTTCCACATTTGTGTCAATAACTTCACTTTCACTAAATTCTCAGGCTGCATGCCCAGACTCTCTTGAACAGTG
This sequence comes from Enhydra lutris kenyoni, assembly GCF_002288905.1. Taxonomy (NCBI): domain Eukaryota; kingdom Metazoa; phylum Chordata; class Mammalia; order Carnivora; family Mustelidae; genus Enhydra; species Enhydra lutris. The sequence continues at coordinate 1,377,680 of NW_019154114.1, read as the reverse complement.
GCAATGCCAGTGTTCCCAAGGTCAGCTATTTATTGGGTAACTCCATTTATGTTCAGTTCAAGACCCTTCAAGTTATTTATACAGTATATTAAATGTTTCCTGTTATATGTGTACTACTTGTTACTTCTTTATAAGGTGCTCTTAACTTCTGTGTCAATCTTTTCATGTGTTCTAATCATACCCAGTTTCCCTTTCACTATTATCATTTTCTGTTTCTTTTCTGCACATCCATCTTCATTGAATACTTCTCTTTTTCAGTTAAAGCAAAACAACTACATGCTTTGCTTTCTTTGCATAAAGTAAAAATGGATGTGTTGAGTCCAATCATTGACAGACTTTGAAAGAAGTAATGTGATTGATCACTGATCATGGTTCACATTTTTTTTTATGTAGTGATTTGTGGACTTAAGAAAAAAAAAAAAAAGGAAGTATGTACTTTTGCAGTTGCTCCCAGGAGTATACCATGGTAACTGACATTTGAACTCTCCTTTGGGATACTAATGGGTTATTGAATAAACCATTATAACTAAAATTTCTGCCTTTTGAAGCCATACAAAGTAAGCATCACCTTTAGTTAGTTATGCATGGTAGAGTCTGAGTGATTATCATCTTCATCTTTATGTATTAATGCATTTTACATATTCTTAAAATTAGGCACTTAAGAAGAAAATAAGTACATTAGCATAAATAGACAAATGATCCATAGTATTTATTTTTTTCCAGTAATCTTAACTAAATCTTACCATTCTCAATATTCAAAGACTTCTTTTTGGAAAATCTCACCTATAACTCAAAAGCATAGATTTGGGATACAACATATTATTCAAATAATTTAATTGATTAACTCTATTCTATTGTAAAACTCTAATAACATTATTTACTATTTATGGTCAGTATGAGGATGAAATGAAATTACAGATAGCACAGTACCTGGCTTTTAGTAGGCATTTGATAAACACCATTGAATATCCCAACATGGGCTGCAAAAGAAGAAAAAAAATGTCAAAAGAAATTATTCAACCTCCCATCCCCTCATATTGTTGTATGGTGGCTTTACAAAGCAAAAATTAAAGGTCTTCTCTCACCGGACCATGAGAGAAATTACCACTATAATAAAAGCCTTGGCTCTTGTACAAAAATCCCCTTGGCAAGTCTTCTAAGTGTCTGAGAAATTCAATAAAAAGGTCTTCCAAGCTATGTTAGTTTAGTTATCAAAAACAATCTAATGAAGCTCAAACACCAGACAGGAATTAATCTGTTAGTGTATAACAGCAACACAGAAGGGAGGTAGTACGGTGCTGCCGCTAAGCAGGAGCACAATTCTTGAGAGATTCCACATAACAATAATACTAAGAAAGCTATCTCCTTTTCTCTCATGCTTAAAAGCTAATAAATGCCAGCTGGTAAATGTCACAGTGGTCGAATTTTCTGACACATTCTGACACCTTTATGAACTGGGTATCTATTCAATTTATTGAGGAGATATATATATATATATATATATATATATATATATATATATATAGCTGTGTGGCTTAATATGTGAAACAGGGCCAATAAGACACTGTTCCTTCTCTCCTATGAGCTCAAGGTCAATAGGAGAAGACTGTTATGTAAATAATACTCTACTATAAGGCAAATGTGAAAGCACCCTGTATTAATTAGAAGCAAGAATTTAAGAATGCTCACTGGAAGGATTTCTTTCTTCTGAGAGAGAAAAGAGAACGGGGGGGGGGGGAAGATTTAAACGAACTTTAATAAAGGAGGGGGAAAGGAGGACAGAGAAGACTAGGACAACAGTGTAAGTGGAGATTCTAGACGTATTATGATGCCATGTTTGCTTCAGGACTGACAAATTATGGTATGACTGGAGTTTCAATAATACCAAGGAAAGAGGATGTGAGAATTGTGGTCCTAGAAAGAAATGCTACTTTAGTCATTAAAATGAAACATTCATGTATTCATTTTGGATAGTCCTAAGTCACCAAAAATATCATTAATAGCGTTATGATCACTCCAAAATGTATTCTAAAATATGCCCCACATGTTTCACGATGATTGTTATGATCGTTCCACATATGATGCAGTGCTGCTTTATAATACTATTACAAAGTTAATATAAACGCCTAACATTCTTTGAATGACTAACTGACTAACATGTACTGGATATTGTTTAAAGCACATCATAGGTATAATCTCATTTTACACTTAAAAATGGATTATGTGAAATTATAATCTCCATTTTACATATCAAAAAACTAAGGCTTATGAAAAAGTAATTGCCCAAGCTTCATCCAAGTGGTAAATCTTGGAGCCTAAATTCAAGCTCAAGATACCACGAGTGTAAAAACAAAACAAAACTAGAAGCAAAATAAAGCTATCCCGCATTTTGCAAGTATCCCATCCATAAATCAAGCATGGCTATCTGCCATTTAGGAGACTGTATATTGAGGCACTTAGGTGGTTTAGTTGTTAACATCTGCCTTCGGCTCAGGTCATGATCCCAGCGTCCTGGGATGGAGCCCCACATCAGTCTCCCTGCTCAGGGGGGAGCCTGCCTCTCCCTCTCCAGCTCCCTGTGCTTGTGTTTCCTCTCTCCCTATCTCTCTCTGTCATAAATAAAATCTTAAAAAAAAAAAAAAGGAGACTCTGTATTTGGAGAAGTAAAACAGACTGAGAAAGACTAATAAGAAAAATATAAAGGAGATGTCAAGTTCAAATGAGTCAGTGATTTCTTCTAATAGTGTGGTGAGAAAGAACTTGAGGGCAGAGTCTAAATTGGAATTGAAAGAGCAGTAGGTTTAATTTCAGTTTCTTAAAAAAGATTAACAAAATATCAGAACAAAATAATGCTGAGATCAACTTTGCTTACTTTTGGTTTTCTAACTCCAGAAAAAACAGTTTGAATAATAAAGGTAGGAACAATACCTGTCTTTGCATCATTTATATTATCAGGAACAATGAGAGACACTTAGTAGGTTCTTCATTTGTTTGTTTGTTTAAATAAGTAGGCATATTCAATGAAGACTGTCTTGTTCTTCCTGCAATATTTTACTTGTCATCTTCTTGACTTTTTTTTTTTTTAAGATTTTGTTTATTTATTTGACAGACAGAGATCACAAGTAGGCAGAGAGGTAGGCAGAGAGAGAGGGGGAAGCAGTCTCCCTGCCCAGCAGAGAGTCCGACGCTGGGCTCGATCCCAGGACCCCAGAATCACCACCCGAGCCGAAGGCAAAGGCTTAATCCGCTGAGTCACCCAGGCGCCCCATCTTCTTGACGTTTAAAGTAGCTTTATTGAAATATAATTGATATACAAAAAACGGCACATACTTAATGGATACAATTTATGAGTTTGAACATATGCAGTCACCTGTGATACTGTCATCACAATCAAGGGAATGGACATAAACAATACCTCACTCATTTCCTTAGTGTCCCTTTGCTTTTGTGGGAGAAATTAAGAGTTCAGTGGATATCAAGTTTCTATTATGCTGGAGGAATAAATTCTGGAAATCTGCTGCACAGTATAATGCCTGTAGTCATCCTGACTTTTTAAGATGTCACTTCTTCCCAGAGGAGTTAATATATTGTTTGTCAACTACATATAAAACACCAAGTAACTAATGTCACTGTTGCATTTCCTAACAAAATTTGAGACCCCTAAAATCATCCAAACAGGAATCCCTGATGAAGCTCAGTGCAACTCTTCAGTTTTACCTCTGACTTCTGTTGTAACCTTGAAAAATTTCTCTTACGTGTAAAACAAGGCAAGTAAAAGCAATTTAAACTCCCTTTCTTACAGGTCCAGATGCTTAAGAATCCAGGTCCTAAATTGAGTGCAACCTGCCTGGCCTCTTACTTTAATAGAACCATTTAGTTGGATTGTTTCTTTAATAGTGAGAACAATTCTGTAAAACTTTGCATCCTGCTGCGTCCATTGCAATTGCTTCCTATATTCCCTCTGAAGGGAAGATTTAGCAAATTGGACTTTAGGCTTAATACCCTTCAGAAGATATCTCCTCTATATATTTTCTGTGATAACTATTTCAGAACTACTTAATATACCACGAACCAACAATCATTAGTATCTGTTTTACTGTTATACAGTGCCAAGAAAATAAAACGGTCCCGTGCATTTAGTTTGAAATGTTTTACTAGTTGTTTTAACAGCTTTTGAGTAGTTTTACAATATAATTATTTTTAAGAGGATAGAAAATAATATTGATGAGAGATACATTCAAGTATTAACTCAGGGGAAGTTAACATTAGAAGTGACAAAGTAGCCCAGTGAAAATTAGGCTTTAGTAATACTAAAAAATACTTAGTAATTATTTCCAAAGTGGAGAGGCATCCAGCATTCTTCATTGGTTATCTGTGAGCTTCCTAAGAAGCAGTCTCTTCAAGGTAAACTTCCTACTGGAGTGTCAAAGAATGAAGCTGCCCATTTCCTGTCTGTGTAAGAATGACTGAGAGAAGCCAAGACTTCTGTGTCCTCAGAACCATCCAGTGTTTAATCACAAAACCATATGCCACTATTTTCCTGAATCTCTAACAGCAAATTTTCATCTTATACTCTCCCTAGTTTATTTTTCTGTTGATCTTTATTTTTATTTTTGACCTCTATTAGTATTCTAAAAGATACATACTCAACACAGTGTGTTGAATGACTGAAGTTAATAGGAGAGTAATCAGTCCTATGAATTACAAATGCTTCTTGTACTTTCCCTTAACCCTTTAGCATTTATTCCTCTGAGACACACATGCCTGACTCATGGCTACCGGCAACAGTGACTTCTTGCCTGAGGCCCTTTCTGACCACTGCTACCACAGTTTTTTGAGAAATAATAAATGGTTGCTATTTTAATCCACTAAGTTTTGAGGTATGTTGTTATTGATACTCCCATCCATACAGATATTTATGAACTTCTTCCATGATTGAGTTTATATTTCCGCCACTTGCAACCATATAGCTCTAACTTGAATATCCTTATTTACTCACTTACTGGCATGCTATCTTGGGCAGCTGTGTTTTTGTTTTGTTTTTTTCACGTGAGAAGGGTAGCCATATTCTTGCACTGTGGTGGTGATATGAAGGTTAGAATAATGCATTTGAATGTCATACAAATAACAAGTTTGACAAAACTATAGTTGTTATTATAAATTATTTTTTATCTTAATAGTTCTAAGGAAATGACAGGGTATCTAGTACAGAATAGGTACTGCAATGAATGAGTAAATAGACGTTAGTTGATAGATTAATGCTGATTCAGAGTTGTCTTAGGAAGACAAGAATCTGATCTAAAGGGAGAATTCCTACACACACAGATACGCATACCTATGCATATAAAGTCTAATGTTCTTTAAAAATATTTAAAATTAAGCAATGCCTGTAGTTTGATATACTTAATATTTGTCTACCTTAAGTAGGTATTAAAATTAATTAAGGCTATCGTATTTAAGGTAAACATATTAAGGACAAAACATTTATTTACATGATATAATAGAAATAGATCTGATATATTTTACTGACTTTAGCTAAGTAGTTCATTTTCATTCTCCCATATTAATTCAAGCAATTTAAAATGTCATTAAGCAAAAAGAAATGGACGAGTAGAAATGCAAATGAATATAGAATATCTGTTCTTGCAGAGAGCTTGTTACATAGCCCATCTCTTTAGATTCATAAAGGGATGAGTAGCTTTGAATTTAAGGACTTAGACAGGATAACACTTATAGTCCAGTATAGATTAATAATACAGACATGTAAAAATGCAAATCTAAGGGCACATGGGTGGCTCAGTCCTTAAGCGTCTACCTTTGGCTCAAGTCATGATCCTGGGTCCTGGGAGCCGTGCATCAGGCTCCCTGCTCAGCAGGAACCCTACTTCTCCCTCTCCCTCCCCCTACTTGTGTTCCCTATCTCACTGTCTCTCTGTCAAATAAATAAATAAAATCTTTATAAAAAAAAATAAATAATAAAATATGAATCTATTTTGATCAGGTAAATTTCTATAGCCTGAGTGGTTGATGGATTGGGAAAACCTGGAATCATAGAGTTTAATCAATATGACTAAATATTAATTTTGTCATATACATGTACATATGTCTTATGCTTAGGCCTTACGTTTTAAGCCTCCTAAAGAAGTAAGTCCACCTGGATGGCACGGTCATTTGGGCATTTGACTCTTGATTTGGGTTCAGGTCATAATCTCAGGGTTGTGAGATTGAGCCCCATCTCAGGCTTTGCACTGAGTGTGGAGCCTGCTTAAGATTCTCACCTTCTCCCTCTACCCCTCTTGGCTCATGAGCTTGCTCTCTCTATATATATATATTTAAAAAAAAAATAATACCTTTGACTAAGTCATTCTTGTCTAGAAAGCCATCCGAAATAAATAATCCAAAATGTAGAAAAAGCTTTATATAAAAATGTTATTATTATATCACTCTCCCTGATATAGAAACAAAAGGAAAACAAGCAAAATGGTTAAAATATAAATTACTGGTTAAACAAATTAGAATATATACATTTGAGTTTTTGTGTGCATTATTAATAACAATGATTGAGATCATATAATAACATAGGTAATTAAATAGCAGATGATTTAAGAAAAAATTAAGATTGAAAATCAGTATGTAATGTCATGGCAAACTTAAAACTGAACAAAACAAACATGCAAATAAAAAAAATACATATTTAGTGAGGAAAAATGACGGAAAAGCCACCTGCTTCAGTAAAAGCCTAAGTAAAGTAGTTCTTGTTTTAAATCTTGGTTTTCTGCCCTTGATGGCTCCATGGTAAGTATGACAAGTAATTGAGCCACTCTGAGCTGCTTTTCTCATCTGCAAAAGGAGGATATTAGTTACAACATACTTTGGAACATTATTATAATGATTAGAAATAATTTGCTTGAAACACTAGGTCCATATTAGTACCCAGTGAATTCCAGTTATTATTATTGCTGCTGCTACTGTTGTTGTTATTAGTCTTGGTTGTGATTAGGTGGAAGGATGGAAGGTGACTTGTTTTCTCTCCCTTTTTAGCAATTATATGGTTGTTATCTTTATACTGTAAAGGATTTATTTATAAAGAAAGAAACTAGAAGTGAGGCCTTGACAGCACGTCTTATTTCAACTCCCGGTCATGCTCCAGAGACTAAGGATGCCATTTTTCATACACCAGGTGACGAGTTTACATTCCCAACTATACACATGTATGTTTTTCTCTCATGTCGGTAAAGGACAAATTCCGGCCAGGGAGCCAAACCTGAGCTACAGAGATTTTATTTATTTATTTGAGAGAGAGAGAGAGAGAGAGAGAGAGACCATGAGCAAGAAGGAGAAGCAGAGGGAGAACAGACTCCCCACTGAGCAAGGAGCCTCATGTGGGGCTCGATCCCAGGACCCTGAGACCTGAGCCAAAGGCAAATGTTTAACCAACTGAGCGCCCCTCAAACTGAAATTTTAAAGTTTTTTTCTTTTCTTTTTAAGATTTATTTATTTATTTTAGAGAAAGAGACACAGAGTATTCATGCAGTGGAGGATAGGCAAAGGGAGAGAGAGAATCCCCAAGCAGACTCCACAGTGAGCATAGGGCCCTTCACGGCGCTCAATCCCACAACCCCGAGATCACAAACTGAGCTGAAACCATGAATCAGATGCCCAACTGACTGCACCGTCCAAGTGCCCCCACATTTTCAACGTTTAATGCTAATTATATTACTTCCCATTTTAGATTCACCTATATCAATGGAAATATCACAACATAAAATATTAGAACTAGCCAGATAAACATTACTCAGGTGAATAAAGAGACTTGGGGATAGATTCACCAAGTTGAAACACAAAAGTTTTTGTCCTTCTGGCTCAATTTTTCCTTCTGTTGGACTGATGAAATTAATTGCAAATCTTTTTTGACATGCCTTTGGTGAATGGGAGCTTTTCTCCCCCATCATCTGCCATTAGAAGGTGTGTATTCCTGACCAGTAAAATATCCACCAGTCTTGGTAGACAATATAGCAGGGGATTTATGTTGAAGGCTCTTTCTTTCTTTCTTTCTTTCTTTCTTTTTTTCTTTTTTTCTCTTCCTAAGTCTCTCCACTTGCTGGTCAGAGCTTTCCAAAAATACCTAATGTCACATAAATCTCAGAGCTTTTACTTGGAATAGTATATCGTTAAATGGTTTATGAACACCTACATTTTTATTACATTATTCCTATGACTTTTTTCATGGCATAATTAATTTGCTTACACAGTGTGTATTGAAATTAGTTTTCAGTTTTGTTCTGATAGATACTTTTTTAAAAAGTAAAATGGGGGGAAAAGTTATCATTAAATGCTGCTTCTCAATTTAAATGGTATTTCCACAAAGAAGCCTTTTCCAATCCAAGAGAATAGACTTTTTCTTCCTCTTACACTGTGTCATGCCAACCTATGTTTTTCCTTCCATCCTCTTCCTTTTCTTTAGCTCAACTTGTTCCATCTTATACAGACTTCTTTCCCATTATTTCCCCACTCTCTGAAAATTTCCCCTCTTTTTTTTTTCAATGAATTAACTTTGCTAATTATTAATCTCAGTCCCATCACTGCTTTCTTAAGCAAACCCTCCCTGATCTCTATGACTAGGGAAAATCCTCTCTTAAAAGGCACTCACACCAACATCTGCATCATCACGAGGCTTTTATAGTTGAATTTTAAACTTGTGTATATAATTATTTTATTAGTGTATTTATTACTATTTAACTACTAGTTAATGAAGTTAAAGCCAGGTTTCTTTTTGCTAATAATTATATCCCTATGATATAAAACAGTGCTGAAAACAAGGAAGGTACTCAGTGAATATTGATTGAATGAGCAAATGAATATTTCAGAATTAAGTAAAATAATATATGTAGAGGGTCTGGTACATACAAGTGGTCTTTTATAATTTGAGTAGCTTCTACTCCTTTGAGAGTGGATCTGGAATTTGCAAAGTAACATATGTCTCTCACTGAAATTAATTAAGATAAGTAATTAAAGGTCAATCACTCCTTAATGTATTTTTTTTTTTAAAAACTGATATAAATGGGTGAAACTATTGGTTCCTAATGCATAAGAAAGAAGTCTATGCAGGCACATGGATCCTGGCTACTTCACTGCAAGTATGTGGCATTCTTAATAGAATTTGTTGAAAAAAATTTTTTTCAGTTTAAATAGTTCTAGAAGATATATTTATCAAGAAACATGTTAATTATGGTCTGGCATTAAAAAAAAAACTGTGGCTACACTTTCCATGAAGAGTGATATTGTATATTAAATAAGTGCTTTGGAGTCAGACAAGTGCTTTTGAACCTGAGTTGTGTCACTTATCAACTATGTGACAATTGTCTCCTCTGTAAAATGAAGGGTATGACACTTGTCATCAAGGATTACTTCCAAAATTAATGAATAATTTTAGTGAATATTCTGTGTCATATAGTAACATAAATAGTGATGTGCCCCCCCCAAAAAATACACAGAAAAGCAGGCCTATCAATGATAGTCAACTAACTGTCCTACGAAGAAAGAAAAAGAGCAAAGTGATATTTCTTAAGGGACTATCTTATGCAAAACACTGGAGGGGGAGACAGACCATGAAAGACTGTGGACTCTGAGAAACAAACTGAGGGTTTTGGAGGGGAGGGGGGTGGGGGGTTGGGTAAACCTGGTGGTGGGTATTAAGGAGGGCACGTATCCCACACACTGGGTGTGATGCATAAACAATGCATAAACAAAGAATTTTGTAACACTGAAAACAGAATAAAATTTAAAAATATCCTCTTAAATAGCCTGAGAGGTTGATGCAGGAAAGGAAACTGAGGGCAAAATAATTAAGCATATTGCTTCACAATCACAAAACCACAGGCTTTCTTCTCAGAGGGAAGATGTGAAGGTATAACCTCTGGGCATATTCTAATTCTCTTGACACAAACATTTAAGTAGATGGACCTAAACAGCCTATAGAGATGAAATTACTTTGAAACTCTGGAGAGGAACACACAGCATTTTTTTTTTTTTAAGCTTTCTTGTGTTTTGAATTTTTCTAGCAGATCAGTCTATTAATTGCTTAGCAAACAAAAATAAGAGGATATAAAAGAAAGATTCCACATCAAAGCTATGCAAGTGAGACATCATCCTGGTGGCTTTCCAATAAGAAAATTGCCAGGAATTCAAGCAAAGACTTTATCCTGTTGAAGGCATTAGAGCATCCAAGTTGAGCAAGTGCCAAAACAAGTTCATATGATGTAATGAAACTGGCTTTTGACAACAAAATAATATATATCCCAAGCTTATTTTACCAACTTCTAGCCATATGATCTTAACATTATAGTAACTACTATGATTTTTTCTATTTACTCATCAAAAGAGTAAGAATTAAAATGATTTGGGGGTGCCTGGGTGGCTCACTGGGTTGAGCCTCTGCCTTCAGCTCAGGTCATGATCTCGGGGTCCTGGGATCGAGCCCCACATTCGGCTCTCTGCTCAGTGAGGAGCCTGCTTCCTCTCTCTCTCTGCCTGCCTCTCTGCCTACTTGTGATCTCTCTGTGTCAAATAAAGAAATAAAATCTCTAAAAAAATTTTTTTTAAAGAATTAAAATGATTTGGGGTGAGAATTTCAGATATTGTACACATGTATGAGGTGTCTTGTATCAGGTCACAGTGCTCAATAGTTTAGCTATTATGTTTCATGTTAAAATGTCTCTAAGACATTATCTGGCATACCGTGAGTGCTCACAATGATAATTCTCTTTGTAAGTGACAGAGAGCTTATTCTTTTCTTACCAAATTACTACCTGTCTCCTAGCCCCTGAAATGGACCAAGTCACCTAAAATAAATGAAGACTAATAACATAATCACTAGTTAAGTAACTGAAGGCAATTTACTTATTATTGTTGTTGTTGTTGCTATTTAGAAAGAAAACCATTTCAGTAGCAAATAACCTGGTTGGGGGTAGGAGTGTTATGTATCTAGAATGAAGGGATTGAACTACAGCAGGCATACACAGAAAACATATAGTAGAGCTGTTGGTTAAACCAGAAATGCAACATAATGCAGGATATTACTTAAGTTCTATTGAAAATGGAATTACCTTATATGTTGCTAAGCAAGTGCTCTCAACAATGTTTGTCTAATCAAGAGTTATTTTGTCTATTTCTTCAACAAATGCTTTCTCAGTACATATATGATGTCCAAATCTTTTCAAAGGGCCAGAGATGAGTATATAAATGAGATAGACCATAGGCTAAAAAACGGTCCAGGACCCCACCTTCCTGAGCATCTGGACCCAGAATGTATATCAGGGATTCCATGGAGGAGAGAGTATGTAAATAAGGAAAATTTAAGCCCAGATATGCTATTCCTCTAAATAGAGGAAAATAACTACAATTGTTACACAAAGCTTGAAATGAACTTTAGGACTCTGGACTTCCCTGATTATTCTTTCACTTAAAATAGCAATTTAAATGTATTTCATTAATCTTGTGTTATTTGCACTTTTGGCCATTGCTAAAAAATTGTAGTCCATGTCTGAATATGAGAATAATTTGGGATTGGTCCATAATAATTAGCATTATATGATCTATTTTGCAAAACACCTTGGAAATACCAAGAGATTTACTATAAGGAATTGGCTCGAATGGTGATAAAGGCTGAGGGGTTTAAAATCTTTGTTGGCAAATTGGAGAGCCAATGGTATTATTCCAGTCTGAATTCAAAGGACTGAAAACCAGGAGAGTCATGATGTAAACTCCTATGTGAGTTTGTGTCCACAGGTAGGAGAAGACTGATGTCCCAGTTCCAAGAGAGGCAGAAAGAAAGAATTTTTTCCTTAGCCTTTGACTATTTTCAGGCTGTGGATGGATTGGATGCAATCCATCCCCATGGAGGAAAACAATTTGCTTTGCATAGTCTGTCCATTCAAATGTTAATCTCGTCATCAAATAACCAGAGAAATTTTAAAATGTTAGTCTAGTCAAGAAATCTGTGAGGGTACAGATACATCCAGAAATAATGTTTAGCCAAATATTCATACACCTCTTGGGCCTGTCAAGTTGACACATAAAATTAAGCATTCATAGAACCTACATCTTTAGTTATTCAATAGAAATTTTAATATCAATACTTTCAGATTAATATGTATTTGTGTTTGCATTTTTTAGAGGGAAAGGGGCAGAGGGAGAGAGAATGAGAATCTGAAGTAGGTTCCATGCCCAGCGTGGAGCTACAGGCAAGTCTCGATCTCACATCCTGAGATCATGACCTGAGCTGAAATCAAATTTAATACTTAACCAATTGAGCCACCCAGGCATCCTAATCTGTGTGCATTTTAAAGTCACAGGTACAAAGAAAGACTTACCAACAATTTCATATTTACAAACTAATTCCTACAGGGAAAGTCTCTCTTATGGTTGCTTTAGTGATGGGAAGGTCAAGATCACTGAATTCTCACCTTCCTCCTTTCCCTGATGCATTATATTCACTAGACTGTTGAGTTGAAAACTGCTATTTAACCTTGGCCATATTTCTTCTAGTACCACGTACTTGGCCATATAGGAAATAGATAGCTTACTAGATAAATCATCCAAAAATCAGGGTGCCTGGGTGGCTCAGTCATTAAGGGTCTGCCTTCAGCTCAGGTCATGATCCCAGGGTCCTGGGATTGAGCCCTGCATCACACTCCCTGCTCTGCGGGAAGCCTGCTTCTCCCTCTCCCACTCCCTCTGCTTGTGTTTCCTCTCTCACATGCGCTCTCTCTCTCTCTCTCTCTTCAAATAAATAAAATCTTAAAAAAAAAAGTCATCCAAAACTCTTGGAAGAGATATTTTTAAAGGTAAAGGTCAAACTGTCAGCATTACAGATTTGATGCCCCTTTAAATCTTTGAAGTAATGCACATTTGTAGGATTTTCTTCTTATAGTTGTTCATTCAAAAAATACTTCTTAAATATGTCCTTAGTGAATTTATAGTGCGGGATGTTGCTGGTGTTAGAGGACAAAACATGACCCATTGCCCCTGGGAAAGTTAAGTGTGTTGAGATATTTCCCTTTAGGAAGCTAGTATTGCTCTAAATAGAGATATTGTCCGCCTGCCACCTGGTAGATTCCCTAAGAAACACTCATTTTACTCACTTACACTGTGGCATCTGGTGTCCATTAGATAATATCTACAGATTAGATATTCTTGATCTTTTCTAAGGTTAAACTTGCTGGCAGGTCACTTGACTCTCATATTATCTTAGTCATCTACCATAGAGCATTGCATTATAATATTGTAACATGTATTTTCCAGGTACATGCATATCCCTGGTAGAAATCAATGAAAGTCCTAAGTTGAGGTGGAATCAGAAAAATTTAAAAGGGCTGTATTTTATAGACATTTTTGTGGTTGGAAAAATAATGCCTATTTATTAGAGAGTGTTAGAAAGCCCAGAAGGAAAAATATAAGTAAAGGGAAATACCAAAAATGACCACCTACATATAACTATTGACAGCCATAGCTAATAAAATAATCTTTTAGTTTTTATATATGAGATATCAAATACTGAATTTTTACTAAATGCTCTTCTGGCTAAGTTTCTGTTCATAATACTTTGCATGCACAATTTCATTCCATCTGCAGAGCTAGCTGTTTTTACTATTTCCACTTTAAAATTAATAAAAAAAAATGAAGCAAAGAGAGATGAAGTAACTTTCTCTGGTTAGCAATACCTAGTTAGTAAATATAGAAGAAGGTCCCTGACTTAAGGTTCACCTCACAAATTTTTACTTTACCATAGTGGGAAAGCGATATACATTCCGTAAAAACTGTCCTTCAAAGTTTGAATTTTAATCTTTTTCTGATAATAGCCATGTGCCACATGATACTCTCTTATGATGCTGGGCAGCTGCAGCTCCCTGCAGCTGCCTGGGAGCCCCGTGATCATGAGGGTCAATAACCAATACACTCACAACCATTCTGCACCCATACAACCATTCTGTTTTTCACTTTCAGTAAGTATTTATACACAAATTTTATACATAAATTGCATAAGATATTCAACACCCTATGTAAAATAGGCTTTGTGTTAGATGATTTTGCCCAACTGTAGGCTAATATAAGTGCTCTGAGTATATTTAATTAAGGTAGATTAGGCTAAACTATGATGGTTGGTAGGTTAGGTGTATTAAATGTATTTGGACTTATGAAATTTTCATGGTAGGAAGGGTTTATCAAGATATAATCTCAGCATGAGTCAGGGGAGATCTGTAACTTTCTCTGGTTAGTAAATATCTAACCCAAGTATGCCAATATGTGCTTTTAGCTATCATGTTCCAGTGAGTATTCATACTTTCATATACTCAGAGTTCTCTCTTTTTTTTAACCACTGTATCAATTCTGTTTGTAATATACTTTTTTAACTTCACAACATATTAAAAAAGCATTATTTTATTAATATAGTTCTGTATTTTCATATTTGAAGTTTACTCGGTGCATTGTTTTGAAGGATGAACTAGAACTTTAATGCAGCATATGTGACTTAGTTTTTGTTGTTTTTATTTTTTTTTTTGCTGTGATTTTTAAGATTTATTTTATCTTGAAGAATATTTCTATTGCCATTTTTTTAGGAAGTGGATAATCCAGGGGAATGCTAGCTAAAACCACAGTGAACCCAAAATACCTTTTGAGGAAGAGAATTCATACTCTTCCAAATTGAGGATAACCTCTCTCAGGGTTAGTGTAGTCTAAATACATTTAATTCTGTTTCTGAGAATTGGCACATTTAAAGGGAAATTGTATAAATTATATTTGTGTACACGGTGTCGGGAGAGAGATAAGGGGAGCCTTAAATTACCTCTCTGTGTATCCAAGTTGTTTACCCAATGGTCAGTGTTAGGTCCCCCAATAATGGGTCTGTGATTAAAGGAGCAAGACTGATAAAAAGCGAAGGTCAAGCAAAGCTTTATTCTGCGCCAAGCATCAAGAATCAGACCGAATGTTCAGGGCCGTGCCTCTTACAGAGAGGGCGACCTCTCTCTGCTTCACAGACTAGCTTTTAAGGGCAAAGGCCATGTGGTTGGGCCTGGCCATGCACAGGTGGCCAATGAAATTGTAACACACAGAGAAAGCTGCACAGTCATGTTAGATCACACATAAGTGACCAATTGAATTACAATTTACCCTAGTAGATATTTGAACCAGCCTATCACCTTGGTCAAAATTGGTGCCCAAAAGATGGGGCCCATTTCCTTGGTAACTAGAGAGACAGTATGTGCCCCCCCGCCCCCCCGCAACTGATTGGATGTCTCCACCTGGCCTGACCCACCCTTGTATTTGGGCTTTGTTACCTGGGACTGGTTTCAGGGACTTGTTTTTAAGTAAGTCCCCTGGGGGAAGGGGAGCAGGGACAGTTTAAGGGTTAAACAACACAGTTATTGTTTAATCGGATGGAAGTGCTCTGGCTAAATAGGTCCTTACAGTCAGGATTCTAGAGCTATGCATTCCTTGACTCTTAGGACTAGTAGGAGAGAGAAGATTGCCAAACAAATAACCATCTCCAAAGATAAAAATTGCCATGTGTAAAAGAGAGGGAGAAACACACTGTGAAAGTTCAGAGGAGGGCAACGCATCTTTCAGGTGAGCTAAATAGCAGAGACAGGAGGCAGATGTTTTAAACTTGGCCTTAGGAATGGAAAGATGCTTCTTTTTAGTAGAACTGTGCCACGTGATATGGGTGACATAAAATCATTTCCATGATTACAAATGAATATGTTTATTGAGCTAAAAATCTATTATCACTGAGGCACAGGCAAGCACAAAATGTTAATAGAAGCACAACTACATCAGGTTGAATTCCATTTGTCATTAACAACATTTGGAGATTTTACTCTGGAGTTTATACCTAACTTTAGACAATACAACATTGAACTACCTCACTCAATTGATTTTTAAAATGTAACGTAAATCACTTCTGCCTGCATTGTCTAATAAATTAACATATTGTTATATCCAATTTAAATAATGATTGAACAAGACAAATGAAAATCTGACAGCCACAAATCCCATTTGATCTTATTTAATCTAAGAAACTGCTTACAGCTGATCAATTGATAAAAACTGACAGTTAAATATTTTCAAAGCACCACCATTTTACCAGTAGTTTAGGGAGTGAAGATAAAGCCTTACTGTGCCTTCCAATTTAGCAAATAATTCAGCAATATTTAGAGAGAGCTATTAGTGCATACAACAGATGAAATTGTAGACTGAGCAGTTATATAACTATCTAGAAACATTTTATTTTCAAAGAGCGCTATGCCTTGTCATTTTCAGCTCTGAGATGGATTTGAGTAGATATGTCAACAGGCTGAAGGAAGGTTAGAATAATTATCTGAACTGCAGAATTCTCTTTGCCCTCTTGGATTTGGTATTTTTTCTCCGTCTCTCTCCCCAAAAAATAAAGAAAGAGAGACTTTAATGTTAAGATCATTTTTTTCAGAGAGCATTTTTTTTTTATAAATTAGTTTATTGACACTATAGGATTTAGATTCTAGATCCTATACCTATTTATTTGCCCACAACATTAGGTGGAGGCTGTCTCAATTCTGTTGATTTTTCAACCCCACATCTATCTCTGTAGTAATGAGATTGACTTGGAAGGTTCTCCCAGTAAATGAGTATGAATTTTCCACAAATATTTCAAGTCAGACATCAGAACCACACGTGGTAGGAAGGAAAGGAAGACTTAAGTGTTTTCCCATTATTGGGAGAGTGTAGGCAGCAGAATCATGTAAATCAATGCTCTGCCCCTTCCGCTAGTTATTATGTAACCTTGGGTGAATAATTTTCTCACCCAAGAGCTAGTAATTTGTAAAATTTATAAATTTTTAGAATTAGAACAATTGCTAGGTTGATATATGATATATGTTTGTTACCCAGTGTCTACCTCTACCACAAGCTCAAAAAAAAAAAAAAAAGTTCGGTTACATTATTACTGTATAATATTGAGTTGGACAATTATCAAGGTCACTTTTTTCTTCTTAGAAATTCTGTGCTGTAATTAAATCACTTCTCTAATTTATCAGAAAATCCCTCAGCTTAGAGAAACTCCCTTGTTAACTCTTATATTAAATAAAAATGGTTGAGTCTACTTCCCTCCACCCCATATTGTAGCTGAACATTTTTCTTTCCTTTGTAGTTTATTTACAGTACATATGTAGGCTTTTGTTAGATCCTTATTGCATAACTAGGGCAGACATTGTTATCTATAGTACGCTAATATAGCAGCTGTCTAGGATTTTTTTCTGATGCCAAAAGGAGCTAATGTCTGAAAGTCACCACATGCATTTTTGTTCCTAACATTTATTTTGGTTTTGTGATGTTGTTTTAAATCCTTTCACTCATAACTGAGAATCAGGAAGCCTATATTCTAACTCTGACTCTGCTTTTGTGTAGTGGTAGTTTGCTGTTTGCAGCCAGGGAATGGGTTCTCCCTTATTGGAATTGTCAACTCTCCCATGTGCTGGTTGGATCAGTTTGGTATAGCAGATTGGTATTATTTGTTTGGCTTTCTAAAGGAGGAGTCACATTGCCTGAGGTACTGGATGGAGAAGTAAAAACTAGCTATTAAGGAGAATATGTAAAGATGGATGAGCTGTCTGCCGTGAGAAGAAAATAGAATAGCAAGATGTATATTATG
This sequence comes from Enhydra lutris kenyoni, assembly GCF_002288905.1. Classification (NCBI taxonomy): domain Eukaryota; kingdom Metazoa; phylum Chordata; class Mammalia; order Carnivora; family Mustelidae; genus Enhydra; species Enhydra lutris. The sequence continues at coordinate 1,359,994 of NW_019154114.1, read as the reverse complement.
CATTTTCCCTATCTTATACTAGATCCTTTTAATGTCCTTTGAGCACAAACATGTTGTGATTAGGTTAATCTGTGAGTATGATTAGTACTTTGTCACATTTCTAAGAGCTTTCCGTGGAAATCATATTAATGAGGTTGAATATTTGCAATTTTGTGTGTCCCAGATACATAAGAGTTATCCCTTTTGTGTATTTTTGCCTCCTCTCTTTCTTTCTCTAAATATGTTTCACTTATTTCCAGAAAGAGAAACATGGTAAAGGACATTTGTAAATCTGCAGTAGGCTCATCAAATCATTCAAGACATAAATAACCAGTGAGGGAAAATATGAATTAAAAAATTTCCCCAGAATCTTGAGATTAATAAACATATCACTAATCTATACACACAGTATTATAATTCTCTTCACTATTTTACTGGCATTATCCCTTTCTGATAGAAACTCCATTAGGCAGTTTTACTGATGGAGAACTATACCAGTAAGAGTTAAAATGACTTCTCATGGTAACATAACTGGTAAGAGGAGGAATTGAGACGTGGCTTCATTTTAATAACTGTCCAAGATTTTATATCCTCTAGTTCACCAGCTTCCAAACCAAGATTTCACAATCTGACATGATACACATATTTCAGTATGAAATCACTGAATATATGTCCTTAGGTAGCTTTCACTGACATCATCACAGTCTTGAAAAATAAAATGACATGCCCATATGTGCTAAGTAGAAAGATGATAATAGGCCCAAATAGGTCTCTTGAATATTCACCAAGATGCTGTATGTTTTTAAACTGAACAATCTCTCATGATAGGGCATTTTCTCTCTGATATAATGTAAAGCTATGAATGTGTACAGAAATTTACTCTGTGTTTATGAGTTCATGTGAGTGTGTGGCGGGGATGCCCTCTATAAGTAGGGTGTAATCAACTGTGGCCTCAGAAACTTTTAATTGGAACAAAACATCTTTTGCCTTCCAATTCCTTATCTTCACTGATAGTCCTTTTGAAATTAGGACCATTCTAATCCATGTGTCCTGCTCAGGGCCTGCTTGAAGACAAAGTCCTAAATAGTTGATCACTAAGAGAGTGATAGTCTTGGCCTTATTTCCTCTTCTTCCCTTCCATATTGTTGTAACACACATGCCAGGTGCCTTATCAGTCACCAGAGATACCTGGTGAAACACAACCATTCTTTCCTTCCAAAGATGAATCTCTCTTCATCTCAACCATTGTGATCTTAAAGGAAGTGCCTTCTCTCGACCTCTTATACAACAAGGGATAGGTACATAATCTGAAGTTTCTGATTTCTGAAGTTAGTATATGGTTTCTGGATGGTTTCTGAAGTTAGTTTAGCCCCAAGCTGTGCCAACCAGATTTTCCCTGGAAAGACTGTACCATAGATAACAGGGAAATTGAATTTTTGTACGGGACCTCTTAAACTATGAGTAGGTGAATATAGGTTTGTTGAGGGATATCTTCTCTTCCATGTGAAAAGAATCCATTTAAGCAATAAAGTGAACCAAGAGCATTGAAGTTGAGAGGGGAAAATAAGAATCAGAGATACTACTTTAGGTGCTCAATATGGCAATGACTTTCTTTGTGCCAGCTCTGGGTTTCCCCGTTAGATGAGCCAAGAACTTTGCTTTTATAAATTGTCTGTTGCTTGTGACCAAAAATATCCTGAACAATGCAGGATACAAAGTTAGATAATATAACTTTCCTGCCTTTATCACCTTCAGTCTATTGGGGGGAATATTTGTGTATATTAACAGCATCACATTGAGATTCTGAATCTGAGTCTTCTATCACTGTATCCCAAAAAAATGAATTAGAGAAGACAGATGATTATTAAACTTATTATCCTCAACCCCCACATTTCATTGTCACTTTCAAATGGTTCTTTTGGGCCCTCCAGAGAGGAATGGTATGTCAACAGTATGTGTGTATTCATTTTCATGTTTTTAACAATCAGTACACTTAGTGAATGTTACATATATGCCAGGTACTGTGTTCTAGTGATGAATTAAACAAGAGTTCTGCTCTGAAAATAAATGCACCCTACTGAGGGAGACAACAATGTCTATAGAATATCACAATAGTCAGTGACACGCCCTCTGGTAGAAATATACACAGGAGTTGTGAAAACATGAAAGGCAGAAGCATTTCTCTGCGTAGTAGATTTATCTCAGCTAGACAAAACCAGACAGAGGGTAAAGAGTGTTTATGATTGGAAGCAGGAAGGAAATTAAAATTGTGATATATATTTGTACATCAGTGTATTTGGAGTGGAGACAGGAAGGTAGTGTTAGGAGGAGAGATAAGAGTGGTAGAGAAGTACATGATATGGAAGAGCCACAGTGAATAAAATAAATCCATTGAAGCATTTAAACCAAAGGATCAGTATTAGTACTTAGTACAATATGGAGAATGGATTGGAGGATAATGAACTTGAAATTGGTTTGAAGTTTTAGGAATCCTAATGCAATATGGTAAAGCCTACCATTACATAGGAGAAATAAGTGTTGGAAAGCTCACTCTTTGCAAGAACCACTGATGATATCACATTTGTTATATGCCTGTGGTGAAGTTATTTTTAATTTCTGAATCTCAGTTTGCCTACATGGACTATGGGATCAGCTGGGTCAAATAGGCCCCAAATCTCCTTCCTCCTCTAAATGGTAATGACTCTATGAACCCATGCATCTGGAATGAAGGGAATCCCAAGCGTCTCACAGACAGACTTGAGCCTGCAAACCTAATTAAAATAATCAGTCTGGTTCCAATACTGCATGAGAGAGTTTTGGCTAACCACCTCTACATGCTCTGATCTTCTGTCATTCCAAAGTCACCTTCTCTGTACAAAGATGTCTGTCTATCAATGCTTAATATAATTAAAGTGCTTATTTTCAGTAGGAAAGATAGTTTACAGGGTATGATTAGTCAGTGTTCTGATCTGAAAAAGACTGTGTCAATTATTATGCAATCTGATCCAAATGTTAAAACTTCTGATGCTTAAAAAAAAAAAAAAGTCAATGTGCTTTCAGAATCCACCACTCTCAGAATCAACTGCTCTCTTAGAATCAACTGCCTTCTTTTGACATACACTTTGATTTGAAGTTGTCATTTTCCACTGAAGTAAGAGAGTGGGAGTTAATCAGAAGATGAGGACACAGTTAATTCTTATTTATACTGTATGTATATCACTGCCATTCAGGATTCTAAATGGTATCTCTGACAGCCAGTTACATAGCTATCGGTTGGATGTCAAGCATCATATATGGAGAGTAGCCCAGGGACCTGGAGAAAGGCTCCACGTTCTTAATTCAGTCCAGCATGTTGTTCCTGACCTAAGCTGACTTAGGAAACTGGCTACCCAGTTTGAAATATAGGCTCCCTTCTGGAAAATATGGATTATAATATAATAACTGCATAAAATATTATAGTATGGCATACTCCACTACCACCACTCAGTCACCTAGAAATCATTTAATTTTCTGAAAAGTCAATATACCTAATAGTAAAAATTGGTTGGTACCCCACTCGGATCCATGAGAACCGTTTTCTCACCTCTGAACCCATCACTCAGCTTCTATGTGCCTTGCTATTAACAGCGTCCACCTGGAACCTCTAAGGCTGGCTCTTAGGATCATGAACCTATGTAAACAAGTGAAGATCCAGCAGTATCTGGGAGTTTTACTATCCTTCCCCCAATTCAGGATATCTCATAACCAAAGACTGGTGGGGGAGTACAAAAGCCCATCTCCTTTGCCTTAAAGTGGGACAAAGTCAGGTGTAATTTCTTTTTCAAACCTCCACTGGGGATCACCCTGCATCTGGGACTTCCCTAAAAACTTACCTTTTGCTTCTCCCTTTCCTATTCTGGTCCTCCATACCCCCTTTCTAGTTCCTCCTGGGAACATTTCCTTAATACATCTGAGTAGTACCTCAATTTTTCAACCAGAATCTGCTTCTGATAGAGCCCAGCCTACTACGATGCATAGAAATGTTCAAGTGTTAGTCTCATGAATGGCTTTTATTAAGACTATGGTATTTGAGGACATAAGTGACTAAACTTCCAAGCCTGTTTTCTGGTGTCTTAGCAGATGATGCTGGACCAGAAAGAGATTGGGAGTAGGAAAGCAGAAAAACAGTCATGCTGTTTAGAAAGACTCCATTAACCCTAGGAAACTAGCCAAGTAGAAGTCAGAAAACAAGAACTTATCAGTGTTTATCCAGGGCAATGTGGAGTATACTGGCCTTGGTAAAAAATAATGCTGCAAACACTTGTATTCAAATAGGCCTTATCCTTTTCTGGATGGAATATCACTCAAAACCAATTGCTTTTGTTTACATTCTGTGATTCTCTTTTTTAAAAAGATTTTATTTATTTGTCAGTTAGAGGGGTCACAAGAAGGAAGGAGTGGAATGCAGAGGGAGAGATGCAGGCTCCAAGCTGAGTGAGGAACCTGATGTGGGACTTGATCCCAGGACGCTGGGATCATGACCTGAACTGAAGGCAGACACTTAGCTAACTGAGCCACCCAGGTGTCCTAACACTCTGTGATTCTCAAACAGATGACTGAGTGATACAGCAAAAGGGTATAGTAGTCTTAGAAAAAATGTTGAGATACTAGTTCTTTCTAGTTCTAAGTTCTAGTTCTAGTTCTTTCGAGTTCTAGTTCTTGTTTCCCATATCTAGCTTTGACATTATTTTTGGGAAACCCCTTTCATTTTTATTACAGTTACTTTATTTCACATTCTGGTCAGAGTCTTTTGATTACTTTCTTCCCTCCAAATCTTTCCAATTCACACTGGCTTTGATGAATACTAGGGTGACATGTCTTGCTCTGGCTCCTGGGACCCAGCTTTTAGCACTAGACCATTCCACTTACCTGTGTCTGGAGAGGCCCATTCTAGGAGGATGTGAGCCATTACCAGATATATTACCAGAACTATTTCATAGGGATTTATTTACTTGTTTTCTGGGGAAAAGGGGTTTCTTTGCATATCTCTTAGTCCCAAGACACTCACATATGTTAAAAGAAATGAAACAAAAATGAAAGCAAAATGACAACAAAAAAACAGCACTTGCAGCGAAGCTGCCAGAGCTGTGGCTTACTTTCTTTTTAAGCTCAGACAAGACTATTCCACTTCAGATTAAAGACCTAGAGCCATGCAGGGCTATTTCAGTAGGTAAATATATTCATGACTGAAGCAAGGAACGATGTACTGATCACAGGTTGGCATCCGAGTTAATGGTAAATTCATGGCCAATTGTTTTTCTTTCTTTCTTTTTTAAGAAGATTGAGCACATTCATTGGGTCATTTCACATAAATTAACTCATATATCTACTAGAATTCTAATCAGTGCACACACACCCTTTTACACATTCAATTTTAATACACATTTTTGGGCAAATCTATACATTGACACAACACAATTTAGACAGTGCCGTACTATTACGATCCATTAGGAACTCTTAAATGTTCAATGTTGTAATCCTGAAAGAAAATTCCTTATAAATGCTGAATATATCCATTTGGAATATCTGGATATTTTTAGTGAATACAGTGCACTATGTTTTTTAAAAAAGGCTTTTATGATCAAAGAGCCACTATTTAGCCTCAGAGGCTGGATATGTTATAGCTTACATTAACTATTTAAACGTGACTTTTCTAAAATGTCTGTTCTCATATCAGGATGTCTTAACACTATAAATGAATTTTGTTTGGGGCTGGATTACGGCATTAATCTCTATGTAGTGTGAATTATGGTAAGGAAATATGTCTACATAGAATGTTAGATAAGACCTATTAAGTAGCAGAGTTTCAAAAGAGGCAGGATACTTATTAGATGTCATGTGCACACTTTTCAGTGATATATGAGTTTACACATACTGATAATATACATTTCAGAATGCTTTGCTCCTCATATAATATATATGGTTAGAAATGGGGAATATGGAAAGACTGTAAGCTCAAGAAAAATCACTTTGTAATCATTTAATATGCCACACCACCCCATCCTAAAGTAATAGGCAGTTAAAAAGTGTGCAGAATATTCCATTTCTCTCAGTGCTCAGTTATGAAAAAAAAAAACCTGGTAGCTTCCATTTTTTAACATTATGTTAATGGAATGCAAATAGAAATAGTAGAAAGGAAAACTGGATGGCAAGATGAGACTTTCTGCTGGGTTCAACATTTTAGAAAAAAGTCCACAGCACAAATCTCATTTTCCGTGTGAAGCAAGAAGGTTAAAATTTGTATTTAATCATGGATTGGACTTGCTACAGCTCTGAAAAGCCATCATAAAGCATTGCTAGCATGGGCACATTTGTTGACCGGATAGTAGCATATGATTCAATTTTCCACTTTTTGCAGTTCAACACAGATTAAAAAAAAAAAAAAGGAGTGAAATGTATAAATTTTCTTCCACAAAATGATATTTCTAGTTGATGATATTCAGCTGTATTCGAATCTGCAAAATTTCTTGGCTTTCCAAAGGCAATGACTAAAAATTTTTTTGAAAGTTGACATTCTTAAATAAATAAAAACTTTCCTAAAAGATTTTTAAAAAATAAAAATAGATAAGGAGGAAAGGTGTAGGGCCAGTGTGTAAATTGTCCCAATTTTCAGTTGTGCAGTTCTTGATTCAGCAATGACCTGGCCAATGAACTCTAGGTCATGGTCATGGCATGGTGAGAAGTCCTGGTATAGCAGGAGTTCTTATGTGAAATAGCACAAAATACCAATAATGCAAAATGATTCCATGTCTTCAAGAGAAGCCATGTTGGGACACCTGGGTGGCTTAGTTGGTTAAGCATCTGCCTTCAGCTCAGGTCATGACCCTAGTGTACTGGGATCCAATCCTGCACTGGGTTCCTGCTTGATGGGGAGTCTGCTTCTATCTTCCTCTGCCCCTCCCCCTGCTTGTGTTCTCTCCCTCTCTCTTTCTCTCCCTCTCTCTCAAGTAAATAAATACAATCTAGAGAGAGAGAGAGAGAGAGAGAGAAGCCAAGTATACTGGTCCAAACATCATAGGCAGAATCAAATGCAGAACCCCCAGTGTGTTGACATCAGTGAAAAGAGTCCCTAGAATGGTTGGTAATAGTAGAATGGCATAGAGAACAAGCAGTGGGGTAGGTGGCTAGTGATACTATCAAAGAAAGATGGTATCCATCCACTTCATGGCTAAGTGACACTGGATGAGCAAGTTAGAATTGCCATAACCAGGCTGATGGCAAGAGCCCAGGTTTTAAGTCACACATTAGTTTGAAATATAGTTCTCTTCCTTTATGGGCTGAGTAACTTAAACTTTATAATTTTCCAGCATCTTCGTTTCATCACCTGCAAAGCAGGTTCATAATTTATGTGAAGATTAAAGAAAGAATATTTATCGTATATCTGGCTGATCCTTATAACACAAGATATCTTAAATAAATAGTATTTACTGCAAAGGGCAATAAAAGTTTAGTGTAAAAGAGATTCTCACAGGGGCACCTGGGTGGCTCAGTGGGTTAAAGCCTCTGCCTTTGGCTCAGGTCATGATCCCAGAGTCCTGGGATAGAGCCCCGCATCAGGCTCTCTGCTCAGCGGGAAGCCTGCTTCCCCCCTTCTCTCTCTGCCTGCCTCGCTACCTACTTGTGATCTCTGTCAAATAAATAAATAAAAATTAAAAAAAAAGAGATTCTCACAGATTTGCATTTTGACCTAGAACACCACTTTGAAAACTTCAAATTACAAAGTGCAACGTCTGTTCATTACTAAAACAGTTAGGAATATTCAAAGCTTTCTCCTGATTATATCCACAAGTAGAAAGCAACATCTTCTAAGAAAAAAATAAAATCAAGGTTAAATATGTGAAAGAATAGTCTTCAATTCAAATCTAGAAGCCAAAAGCAGAAATAAGTTGGGGCTCACAGAGATAGGAGATATAAGATGGTACAAGAGGCAGGGTGGGTGTGACCATGGTTGCCAAGATCTCAGCTGAGTGCCTATGGCATGGTCCATCTGTATGCATGGCTTGAGAGTATATCAAGCTTTATTATGGATGTATAGTCTAATATCTATAAAATAGATAACACAGTATACTTTATCTTGACTACAGAACAAACAGACAGCAGACCCATTGATGGAGACCTCTGCTTTTAATTCATTCTTGTTTCTACCTGTGCCGTCTAGTTGAGCTTCCAATTAGGATATCAAGTTCACGACTTCATAAACACAGAAGACACCCTGCATTTAAGAACATGAGTGCCTCCTTGGCCTCTTCCAATATAAGCACAAGTACTATGAAACCCTGTATTTGGAGTCAGCAGTGAGTTCCTTTTCCTAAGAATTTTAATTTGAAAGAGGTAGAAATGCAAGTGTAACTACTAAGCCCCTGTATGTGTCTCTGTGTGTGAGTGTGTGTGTTTTTTAGCTGTTTAGTGTAACATTTCCTTAGTCAGTGTTGAATAACCTCAAGCCCTAGGGACCCAAATCCAAGTCAGTTTTCAACATGAGAAAACTCATTTTGATTCACCCATTTGACAGAAGTGATGAACCTGTGTTGACCTTGGTGACAATTACAGGCAGGAGCTGGGCACACAGTGTAAAAACAGCAGGCTTCAGTGAACAGGCTCTCAGAGGTAATGAGCCAAAGATGAGACTCTCAATTCTTCTGGGAAATTGCTAAAAATAGACCCTTTGCTGATACTATGTATAAAACAAGAATAAGGACTGGGGAATATTGAGACCATGAGGTATAGACATAAATTTAAGACATACAAAGTGAAACAAAGTTCCAAAAGTGAAGAGATAGATTCTTGAGGAAAATTAAACTTGACTGAATGTGACAACAAAAATCCATGTATCCATGTAGTGTCATAGCTGAGAGGCCACAAAGAAAACTAACGCATCCCTTGATTTTACAGATGAGGAAACAGGGACTAGAAAGTTCATCTAATTTGCCTGAGAGAGAGAATAAGTTAGAGGCGGAGGCAAGTCCAGAAGCCTGCAATTTGGAGTACCGTTTAACAGGGTGTTCCACTACCACAAATTATCTCCTGTGTAGAAGCTATAAGCCTGTAGTTGTTTTCTTAGATATAATAAAGTTTATATACAAGATTTTAAATGATGCTAATTATCTCAAATACCTGGGAATTTTATTCTCCTTGAATAGCATTCAGTTCCATCCTTGGCAAATAAGGAATTATGACATTCAAGGAATTAATATGTATGTGTGTTAGGGGTGGAGGGTTTCTGAGAATTTTATTGTGTGCCCCTAATGCTGTGGAATGATTATATAAGTAAATTATGAATTAATATCCAATTTTAAGTCTTGTTGCCAAAGCTACACATTTTAAGTAAAATAAGCATGCTCTACCCATAGGCATAAAAACAAAAAAACAAATATTTGATTTATAGACAAAGAAGAAAAGACACAAATTGCACTGATTTACCAGCTGCCTATTCCCATTCTTTGCACAAGGGAAGCATACTGCTTTACCTTAGGATGTTTTCCTGTAGAATAAACAAGGCTAATAGGAGGCATGTTATGAAAACTTCCACATCAACCACAGATTCACTGTGTAGATCTTCATCTTTCTCATTCAAGGGAAAACTAGTTATGGGTTTACGTCTTAAGGTATTATCCTAGTAGAAGGGAATGCCCAAGATGCAGAACTCCTGTGCAATGCTACTATTACCAAGACATTTATTTGACTCAAGATTTACTTTGCTCTTCTTCTTTAATAACAATAATTAAAAAACAAAACAAAACACTAATATGGGGTGCCTGGGTGGCTCGGTCATTAAGCATCTGCGTTTAGCTCAGGTCATGATCCCAGGTTCCTGGGATTGAGCCCTGCATCGGTCTCCCTGCTCGGCGGGAAGCCTGCTTCTCCCTCTTCTACTCCCCTGCTTCTGTCCCCTCTCTTGCTGTGTCTCTCTCTGTCAAATAAAAAAATAAAATCTTAAAAAAAAAACACTAATATGTGGCTGGCCATAGGCTAATCATGATCAAAGACTACATCTCTCTACTAATTTTGTCTCAATAATTGAGTTTTCCCTAATGAGATGAAATGGAAGTGTCATTGGGTTTCTGATTCTTGTATAGGGAAATACTTGACCTCTATTTGTCATATTTGTTTATTTTTTCCTTCTTCCATTATGCTGCTGAAAACACGGATATGATGTTTGGAGCTCTAATAGTCACCTTGAATGATGGACTTAAAATCCATAGTCAGGTTCTTGAAGGCTTCTGGTAACTACCACATCAGACCTAAACAGACCTACCACATCAGACACAAACTGCTCGTAGCTGTCTGGCCTGGGTTGAAAAGGAGAGTAACATGTTGTCTATTTACCCTATTTTTACATGTTATATATCACATTAAATTGAAAGTGCTAACATATTTGTCACAATTCAGGAAGATGGAAGATCTTGTTATTGTTAAACCAGCAACTTTGTCTTAGGAATTTAGGTTTTTCTGTTTGTTAATCTGTTGAAAGAAAATAAAAAGTCAGCTTTTGTTCATGACACATTTTGTAATGTAGTAATTAAACAACACAGTTCTCAAAGGAAGGAGAACTATAAGCAGACAAATATGACTATTCAAATTATTCTTTGCCTTTATAATATGATTAAAATGTTATATAATCACCCATAGTACATAAAACAATCACAAGACTTTACACTAAAACCCCATCAATACTGTATCATCATCCATTCGTTTCTTTCTTGAACAATTATTGAATATCCTATGCTGTACTAGGCGTTGTACTCTGTCTTTAGATATTTTCCTTCTTCAGTACCTTTGAGAATCCAGTAGATAAACATCTTTGCCAGCTTTTGATGTAGATCAATTTTCAGTGGATCCTAATAGTTTTTGTTAAAAACATAACCCTCATTTGTTTGTAGAAATTCTGTGGATTTCACTTTGTGTGCTTTTCCATCTAACTTTGGTCTTAAGAGATGCTGAAAAAGAGGGGAAGAATAAGAGGAAAACAGAGGGAGAAAGAGTGAACACTAGAAGGTGTTTGCATGTGGTCTTGTGGGGGCATGTGTTAGTGTATGGTAAACCTTCCGCAGCACTCTTTTGGATCATGGAAAACATTTACAGAACTCCTGAAGGTCTCAGAAGTGCAGACATCTACTACCTTAGATTTGTCAGACCAGTTATAGGCTTTCCTGGACCCCAGAAGTGGTTTCTTAATTGCCTGGCACTGTGACTCCACCTCCCCGTAGAGTTTAGCACTGTCAGTAACTTCATGAAAGCTCCAAAGCATTTGTGATTTTTAGTTTTGCAAGAGGCCAATGGCATTTTGAGACTTCTGTGCTATCCATACTGGTTATACATTCCTTTTATAGTCTTTACATCTTCCACAAATAAGCATATGGTTTAAAAGGCACATGAAAGACTGGTGGCCTGGTGTGTCTCTTACACATACTATCATTGGTGGGATTTAGTTGGCTCTCAGCAAGGTCATGAATGATTCTTGCTAACTGATTGCTCCCAGGTACTTGAATCAACTTCACTAATTTAGAATAATTGTGTCTTAACAGCTGGCTGTTAAGAAGTAATAAAGTAGCTAAATTATTAAATATCTTAAAATATTTAAATATGGATTTTGTTTGGAAAGGTATGGTGTTTTATTTCCCTCAACAATACAATAATTCCAGTGAATTGCTAGCATGTGCTAAGAATCAACTTTAATTTTTAGATGAGAACTGTGAGGCTGCCTTACTAAATAGGTAAGACCAACCACATATATTTATGTGTAGTAATAATCTGCTTCAACATTTAGTTTGCTTTAATCTAGCATCTACCATGCAGACAGCCATGTGATAAGTGCTTTAGTTAGATACAAAAATCAATTGCTCATAGTTCCAGCCCACAGGCAACATGATGGCAAAATTAAAATGTATAGTGTTTGAAGTAAAATCTCAATCCTTGCATTAAAATAGAAGTGTGTTTTGGATGATTGTGTTATCTCACTCAGTCCTGTTTGAGTATCAGATAAGTGGGTAATGGTCAAAAGGAATATTAAAGTCAGTTCCAGGCTGAGGGTATTTGTTTAAACTGTACATACTGATTTAGAAATTTAAAAGATGACATGATTCCTTTCAGCTGCTTAAAGAAGGAAATGCTTTTGGAGGACTGTTTGGGCTGGATCTCGCAGTAGAGACAGCCCTCAGAGTAGCAAAGGTGTAAGTTGTGCTTGAAAGGATAAATTTTGTTTAGCAGCAGGGAATCATTTCAACCAAGTATTAAAAGGAGGAAGGTATGATACTTGTACAGAATATATGAGTTACTAAATGCGGTTGAAGCATAATTTAATTTTTTTTTCTGAAATCCTTGATTATTATTCTTTCTCTCTCTCTCCTTTTCTGACATCATTAGCATAGGGGATTTCAAATTGCCAGGAGTTGAATGGTCACAATTAATAAACTAATGGAATCTCAAAGAATATGCAGTGAACTCTGATCTTCTGATTTTACTGTGAGAAAAAATATATCACCTTCACTTTCTTCAATGAGCATTTGACACACAGGATCTCACAGAGACATAACACAATGTCTCTGTCACTGCTTCTGTTTTTGTTTTTGTTTTTAACTTGATCTTTCTTTCTTTCAGATAGATATTCAGAGAATTGTTTATAAGATAAGGTAACCTCACTCCCTTTTAAATACTTAGAGCAAAGATTTCCCAAGCTGCTAAGGCAGGAAGATTACAGAGACTATCAAAGTCTTGTTAACAATCATCAATAAAACCCTGGCTTAGTTCATCTCATGTTAATCTAAACAGAATTTGTGATCCAAGGTCAGCCTTTCATCTTAGGTTAGACCATCAAACCAGGAATAAAAATTCATTTTAGGAATTACTGAGTTACTTGGGCACTGGCATCAGAAAGATCTTGATTTAAATCTGAGTTTCGTGGTTAACTGGTAATTTTTTTTTCCAAGTTCTATTTTCTTATCTTTAAAGTGAGAATTAGAACCTTCTCATAGCATAATTGTATGAACAGTGTCAAGATACATTTTAAAAATCTGCCAATGTGCTTAAGAGTAAAGTTTTATTTTTTTTATTTTTATCTTATCATGTAAAGTATTTTTAGTATACACACATGTATGCCAGAACTAATCACTATCTTAATGGAACTTTATGGTATGGTGATGACTGATTTGTTAATAATAAATTATAGTAGAGTAAAATTAATCTTTAATCAATTCATAAGCATAATTCTGAGTGCAAATAAAAGAATGATTAATATGGGCTTGAGAGATTAGGGGATGGGTCTCAGCAGCATTGACATTTGGGGTTAGCCATGAAGGATGAATATTCTAATAATCTGAGAATGAGAGTAAAGATGCTGTGCATAGGAACTGCATGGACCCCAGGGGCAAGGATAGCAGTCCTCATGGAATTTGGAATGAAGGAAAAACTATTAATGTTTCAGTCTTTAAGAGAATTTATCTTTATTTCCATCAAGACTCCCCTACTACTACATTAACTCATCATTTTCCTTTTTCTCCTCTTTCTCCAACCCATCCTTCTACTCTGCATTTCCTAAAGTCCTGCCACAGTCCTATTTTCATAAGACCCCATGGTCACTGATACACATCACTAGCACCATAAGGTTTTTTGGGAAAACAAACATAAACATAAAGGAGTAACAGGGTGTACACAGTCCACATAAACTCTGATTAAACCACAACTTCATTCAACCATAGATACTTATACATTATAGCCAAAGTTCCAGTGAAGAGTGACCCTGCATCCATGATGTTTATATAAAACAAAGAAAAGAATCAGGGAACATTTATGTATCTATATGGTGATGAAAATTCATTGGTCACAAAACCAAATCAGAAACAAAACAAAACAAAATAAATGCTTACTAAAAAGGAAGTTTCTAGAGTTCATGGGCTGCTGTCAGCTTCTTCCTTAGTTTAGACAACTTAGAACTGTTAAACCAATACTCTCCTAGGCAATGGGGTCTTCAGATTTGTCTCTCACACACCTTATAGCACTAGTCTCAAACACAGGATTAGTCTAGCCTCAAAATAAAATTAATTGAATCTGTGTGACCCAAACCTCGATCTTGAAAAAGAAGCCTTGATTGTCCCAGGCTGGATTACAGAACATTCAGTACTCACACAGCAAACTGGGCACTGCAAATAGCTTTGGTCCTTACATACCTTGATAGGACAAGAAATGTGAGCCAATATGTAACTCAAGACTCTACAACAATGGAGAAATTATCTAAAATGAAAGGGTAGTGATTGTTGATCAGTAGCAGAACTCAAGGGCATAAAGGTAGAGACCGTGAACTAACAGTGAAGATCTGAGGATTGCCAAATATCTGGCACAAACGTGGCAAATATTGTTAACTATGCTTGGCACTGTATTCTTGCATACGATTGAGCCTTGACATCTTTCTCAAGCTAGTGCAACACGCAGCCACCACAGATTTTTGCCCCAAGTTGATACATGAGGTAAAATCTACCTGGCATTCTAGAGTTCCACATTCTAGCCACAGAAGAAGCTTACCTCTGCCAATATTGCAGATATGAAAAGGTCTTTAGATAGCTTGGTCCTTCCCCTGGTTCTTACGTCCTTAGTTCTTACAGTGGCCAAAGATCTTCCTAGGTGGATAATAATATACACTGTGGCAAATGGGCACCTATACTTGTTTTTTATATCTATCAGCACGTTGTCTTATCTTAACTTGTAACAACAGTGTAAAGGATGGAAAATAAAGAGGGGGTGCCTCAGATAGTCCACTCAACAAACAAAAACGAACAAACAAACAAAACAAAAACAATTAAAAGAGAGGATGGAATAATAATAAAACAGCTTGAAGGGCTTGGAAAATGAATTACCTACAAAGATAATATAGATAGAGCAATACTTTAATCAAAAATTTCTAAGACCGTAATTTGATTTAATTAGTATCCTTCATTTTTAGGTTTCTGAGCCATACTTTTGGGGTAACATATTGGGGTAATATATGAGCTCTATGAGCAAAATGGACTCCCTACTCCTGGAATAATCCATTCTATAAGAAACAGTGGAATGTGGGACAGAATATATGTGTTGATATTATCGCCTTTGTTCCTCAAACACAGATCATAATAAAGATTTCAGTTACACTAGTGGAATCTGTAGATGTAGAATCTTTGGAAGGTATAGATTTGCTAAGTCACTAATTAATGGAGGGTTTGGTGATATCTATATAAATATCTATATGAATATCTATAAATAAATATATATATATATATACACTAAATATTTACCCATATTCAAGTCAAATAGATAATTTTCCTAGGTATTTCCAGTACCCATTGATTAATTATATAATCATTATTAATTAATCATAATTGTCAATTAATCATAAATTGATTAACCACAGAATCAGTCTTATTTGTTATATTTGACAAGAAAGAATTATTAGTAAGAGTTTTATTTCTGTTCCCGCTGGGTTATTTTCTCTATATGGCTATGACTTGGTTCAAATTTAAATACTCACCCTTTCAACTGCTATCTGCATAAAAGATTCCAGGCCATTTAGATCTGATAGATTTGGGTAGACTCCCACAGTCTCTTATAATAAATTCATGGAACACTTTATTAATCTATTTAACCATCCCTTTCATCAATTTAAAAAAGAATAAATGAAAGAGATCTAAGGAAAGATTATATTGTCCTAGCTTGTAACTAAAATTCCTTCTAAGATTTAAAATCATTCCAAGTTGATACTTTATTTTCTTTTTCGTTTACAAGGTATGGAGATGCCTAGAAGTAATCTGTATATATTGAAATTAGCTTGTGTAATTGTTTTTGTATATGAACAGCAAAAGAGTTGAAATTGGATTGTTATATCAATTTTTCCTAAATCCATTTTTTCCCTAAAAAAGTAAGGCTGTAGGGTGTGTTCTGCAGTGTCAGGCTTAGAAGATGGCCAGGACTGGGTACTATATTCAGTAGCAATGGGGGCTATGAATTAGCTTCCCTGCACAGCTTGTTGTTTCGGGACCTCAATTAGTCTAGAGTGTACATTGAATTCCTGGTCAACAGAGGCTACTGGTTTTGCTCTGCAGGTGAAAGAATCAATGGGCTGTGGTCTCTGTTCAAGCCCCACTCTACACCACACCACTTCGAGTGTGCTCTGGTGAGGGTCTCTGACTGCACTGGCTGAAGGCTGGATTCAGCAATGAATGGGGGCAATGAATTTGATTCCCTGCTTTGGTGCAGCAGCAGCAGCAGCAACAGCAGCAGCAGCAGCAGCAGCTTTAAAGCCTGTAAAGCTCTTTGTTGTTGTAACTCAAACCAGCCCACACTCGAAACGGGCTGACTGGCTCTGCTTTGCAAACTATCTTCTCTGCCTATACTTCTGTAGGTCTGGGCTCCACAGCTTCCAGTTGTCACCAGTCCTTCTGGTCAGATGAGATGGGAAGACACTTCATGGTGGGCAGGGCTGTGTCTCATTCTTGTTCTGAGTGGGATGAAGAGAGGCCGTTCCATGATACCCTAAATATCCCAAACAGGCTTTCTAGTTGGGAGAAGCCAGGAGCTACCCCCAGTCTTGACTGTGAATCAATCCCCCTGCCTAAGTATAGCATCAGGAGGAGGAGAAGGGTATGGTGGTAGGGAAGTCTCCATGCCTTGTAGTAGCTTTGCTCTGGGGGTGATCAGCCCTGGCTGCCCACCTCTCATCTGGAGTGCTGCTGGGCTCACAGTTTCCAGGAGGTTGTCACTAGCCCTTCTGGTCAGATTGAGCAGCAAGACGCTCTGCAGTAGGTGGGGCTGTGACTGAACCCCTTACGTGGGCATGGGCAAACTCGGCTCTAGGGCTAGCAGAACTCCTCATTGGAAAGTCTGAAACAGGCACTTCGGCACCCTGCTGAGTTCTCTGGTTAGAGTGTCCCCCTCGTCTTGGTTCTGTAGATGAGCAAAACTGCTGGTTAGATTATTCCTTGAGTGCTGCAGGTTAGAACTCAATCTGGCAAGGTCTATGTGCCCGTTCTTGCAAGCCACCCTCTCCCTTCTCTGTCATAGTCACATTCCCAGTGCTTGAGTCCCTCAGATTCCTCTGCAATCTCTGTGGTGTGAGATCAGAGTAAGGGATCCCACAGATTCGGGACCCACATGCTGGGTTTCCTTTTCCCACTGGAGGAACAGGAGGCTAGGCTAAGCCTTTCTACTTGGTGCTGCGCCGGCCTAGGAGAGAAACAATGTGGTCAATGTGTGACGGCTTCTCTTGTCCTTCTAATGCAGACTGTGTTGGTCTCTGAGGTTCAGGGGGTGCTTCAACCTCCTCCCTGTGTTCTAGGATTCTCTCAATGGCATCTCCTTCTTGAATAGTTGTTAGTTGTTCTTCCAGTGAAGGGGAATGAAGTCAGGAACTACCTATGTCGCCACTCAGCGACGTTACTCCTTGCTGAATCCATTAGGAAAACACTACATGTGCTTGCAATTTAAATAGCATCACTCGTGCTGTTCATCTCATTCTTCTTATAAATAAGGTTTAACAGACTTCAGAGAAAAAGGGTATAAGTGGGTAACAACACATATGGAATTTAAAGTTACTTGCATTGCACCCACAGATGAATTTGATCAAGGGAGCATTGGAAGGCTCTCTCAAAACTGCTCTCTGCAAATAGAAAACAGATATTTTAATTGATGAAATAGCTTTTTCTGGGGACCCTTCTTCCCATTGGAAATTGAAAATTTCCAATACAGTACGATAAATACAAAGAGGAGATCAAGAACTGCTGTACCGCCTCTGATTGTTTGAGGTCGTTGAGTTTCTCGTGCTGACAAAAACTTGACAGCGTGAAAGCAAAACCTGGAAGTGTGTTGTGTTTTTGTTTGTTTGCCTTATCCCAATGTATGCCAAGCATTGATCATACTGTACTGCTTGCCATAAACTAAAAATTATTCATGAACTCTTCATAAACTGGGGAATGTTTTTTGAAGGGGGAAGAGGTATGGGAAAAAAAATAATATTTATTTACAGCTTTTTAAAAAATGTATAGTTGATAAATACAAAATTTTTTTTGTATTTATAAAATTAGAATTTCTTAATCTGCTGTATAATGATACTATAATAAGAAGTCAAAGTCTTCTTACAGATGTGTAACATAAAGTTTAGAGATATTAGGTAATTTTTCCAATTACCTGGGAGATATAGGTGAAAACTTTTCCAATCATCCTAGGAGGCAGAGGTGAGAACACCCCCAGCTTAATGTACCTAGAACTCACCTCTGCCTTTTGTGGTCTTACCTATCCACATGTAACTCTTCTTCCTGCCAGGTATTAGAAAGTGGTATTAGATACAGGGGACTTTGTTCAGGCTCTGTCATCAATGTAGTAGTAGCCCCATATTTAAAACAAATCAAAACATAGCATTAATAATATAAAGCCAAATACTCAATTACCAGTTTATAAACTCTGCACCTAAAGTAGAAAATGGTTAAAAAATAAAGCACTTATACTATGTGAACAAGTTAATAAATGAACTGAAGAAGAAATAGGCAATAAAGTATATATTTTAATGAATATCCCTAATGATTATGCCCCTCTTCACTGAAACAATTGTGTTATGCAGACGTCAAACATAGTAACACATGTACATGTGCACAGATGCATGCCCCACATTCATGCTGAGTTCCTGCTAAACCAGTTATGTCAATAATGTGTTTATTTTTTCTGACAGCAGCATCATCTCTGTTCTAATGCACACTAGTGCACCTGTGTAATGTAAGCTCCATGAGCACCATTTGTGATATTCTTGTTGTTGTTATTGTTTTGGGTACTTTTATATTTCTAATAAATAGAACAGTGTTGGATACATGTTAGGTATTTGATAAAGTATTTATAGAATGAGTGAAGATGTCACTTTCACTTCCAGCCATTTAAGTGTCTATCAATATGAATAAGCTTTGCATCTTTTCTTTCTTTTAGAAATAGTATCCAATCCAAGAATACCTGCACTTTTATATATGTTTTCTTAATCCTCCCATAATATTACCTGCAAATGCATTCTCATAGTTGCTCTGTGTTTTCCAACCCAAATAACCATAGTGGGGGAGGAACATCCCATTAAAGTGGCCTAGAAATTGGGCTTTTCTCCTGAGGTTTTTGACATGGGAGGTTTCTGACGCTTGTAAGGCTACCTACAAAGAGAGTTTCCTTAAATGAGCAAAGCAAGTTGGAGGCCAGACAGTCAGTCCCTCCAAACAAGAAAAAGCCACCGTAGTTCTTTTTCCTTCAACTAGTAAATTTGCTTTTTTCCGTATTGGCAATATCATCTCCTATATGGCGACTACTTTCGTTTGTCAGAAACGAAGACTGCCAACAAATTTCAAACATACACATTCCTCACCAAAGTGAAAAGATGATTCTGAGAACCCCTTAGATGAACGGTACTTGGAATGCATGCCTATTTCTGATGCCAGGAGAGTCCCCATTTAACATCTCTCATTAAAACATGGTTGAATTGGGCATAGAATAATTTATTCTAAAGATACTACTTTTCTACAGCTACCCAAATTTACATTTTATTGAAGAAAAAACTGAATTTAGCATATATTAGGCAACTCCTGTAAAGTCATAAGCACACTAGGTGCCAGAATAGGTATAGGAATTCAGTTGTGTGTGGCTATATTTCAATGAACTGTTCTGCCTCTCACCTTGTTCATGAATGGGAAGTATGCTTATACAAGATGCATTGCTCTAAAGATTTGGTGAAGTAATGGACAATTTAGATGTTTTCAAAAGTGAGATGACAGTAAAGATTTTAACTAAATATTCAGAAATCAGCCACTCTGAGTACTACCAAAAAACATTTGATTAAAAATTTCTGGTTAACTTTTTAAAAAATAGAATTAGCCCAATATAGGAAAATATTTCAGGGTTGGTTAGGGGGAAGCATTTCCTTGATTTTTCAAATAATGATTTAGACTTGCTATGACCTTTAATTGTTTGGGAGTTCATTATCAAAGATGAAATGTCATTGCAATGATTAGAGAATACTATCTCATTAATAATGGTTTAGGGAGAAAATTTTATATCAAATTTTACAGCAGTGTTTTTGTTAAATAATTATTTCCAAAATATGGCTAATCATCAGAATATCCTTGGAGAATATTCAATATTTTTATTAATATAAATACATAGGTCTTCCATAAGAGCTTTGAATTATAACCTCTTGGGTTATTTATTATAGAGAAATCTATATTTTAAAAATTCTCCGTGTATAATTGTGATGATTAGGTGCGATAAGATACTATGGACCTATATAATATATTCAACAAAAAACTTAAAATTAAGCATCTGCTTGATTTTTAAACTGTTACATTTTGAAGGATTTTAGATTGTATTAAACTATTTAGATTGTATTTAAACTATTATATTTTGTAATATCTTATGATTCCATTAATGTGAAAATATAGAGCTATTCATTTATTTGTACTATTAAATATTTTCAGATATTTGTTCTGTTAATGATGAAATAGTAGCACTAAAGGTAACCTCATACATAGAATTTCAGAGATAACTGAAGTTCAGGAAGTAACATATGACCACTGTCTTGTGGTCAATAGCCAGAGTTAATTCCATTTATTTTATTTTTTCGCACATTTATTGAGCAACTTCTCTCTAAAAGGTGGTGTTTGTTAGGCCCTATAAAAGTAGGGGAGAAATATAAAATTTTAAAATCCAATCAGTTAAATCAGCATGTGCAGTAAATATTGTTAAGAAAGTAGGGAAGAAAGAAGTGATGGTGTAATCATAAAGTAGATTTTTCTGTTTAAATAATAAGTAAGTTCTGCAGTTTAGGTAGAATTAAATGCATCAACAAAGAAAGGAGCTAGGGAATAAAAGATATGAGGATAGAATGGTTAAAAGAACCAAATCAGAGTTGCCATTACAATACTCTAAAAGCCAGGTGTAAGATTGATCAGAGTAGAGAAAGTGAGTTTTAAAGAGTGGACTCAGGTAGATAAGTCTGCAGGATGTAGAAATCAGGGTTTGACAGGATAAAGGATGAAAATGTTCTGCCAAATGCTTAGTATCTCTGTTGGGTTATCTTTAGACTTAGAGCAACCAAATGCAAATGCTTTCTCTTTATAAAATGGTATAGGTAGGGTCTAGCCTACCAGCCCTACCTACAATGAAAGTTTAGATCCCTGATTGCTATTTAATAGAATTATGCTGATATCTACATAGAGTGCTTCCTAAGACATAGTGGTCCACATTCTTTAGGATTTGTCTCAAGCTAACACTATTTTTCACAATCAGGGCAATGACAGACCATCAGTAATGGTCTGTCTGTACAACTTCAAAATCACATTCTTTCACTGTGTTCCAAGCAGCATTGCTAAAATCAAAACCTATTGCTTTGCAATGCAGCCAATATGGCTTGCTCCCTGCAGTTTAATTACCTCTTGGTTTCATCAGAAGTCTTTTTTACACTGGCTAATCAGCACTTCATGTGTACTGTCCACTTTCTGCTCTTATACTCTTTCAGTTCTGGTCCCGTCTCGAATATACAGCCTGGCTTCCCTTGCCATGTCTGTTGGTGGGATACATCTTCCAAATGGAAGTCATTCTCTTTCATTTCTGTCTGCTTGTAGATGATGTCAGACCTCTGAACCCCAAACTGTGCTTGAACTGCTGGAATCAACTTATTTTATGACAGAGGACTCTCCAGAAACTAATGCTTATATAAAGTTTTGGGGTTTCCCCCCCACTAAAAAGACTCAATTGTTGGGGCTGAGAATATTTCCTTATTTATTATACCTTCCCCTTTTTATTCCCTTTTCTTCAGGGCATGTAGCAAGATTATATCTCTAAGTCCCCTTTGCAGTGAACGATGATCTAGGAACTGAATTCTGGCATGGAGAATATAGGCAAAAATAACTAATAAACCACAGTATCAGCAATGGTAACACATTTTTCTCATCCTTCATATCTCTCTCTTTCCTACTCTGCTGGCCTGATACAGTGAACCTATTTGAGGAACCCGAATCTCTTGGGGACAGGGTCCCTACCAGAAAGAATAAACAGTGTCCCCTGCTAACTTGAATTGTATTGAAAAAATGAAAACTAAATAAATCCCTCAGTATTAAGTCACAAAGATTTTAGGATTATTCAAACAACGAGTTCTCTTTGAATAATATTATCTGAGCACATTATCTGAGCACATATTTCTCTTTGAATAATATTATTTGACCAGCTGCCTCCAGCTAGACCTACAGTTGCTGGTAGACCTTGTATAACTTATTAAACATGCCTGAACCTCAGTATCCTTATCTGCAAAAGTAAGAAGAAATAAAGCAAAAATAATATTTTAATTTTCAGCTTATAATGATGTTATGGAATGGATATCTGTGTCCTCTCAAAATTCCTTATGTTTAAGCCCTAACCCCCAACATAATGGAATTTAAAGATGGGGTCTTTGGAAAGAAATTAGTCATGAGGATGCACACTTCTTATGGGATTAATGGCCTTATAAGAAGAAAAGATACTAGAGCTCATTCTGTCTCTGTCATGTGAGGACACTGCGAGAAGGCAGTCATCCACAAGATAGGAAGAGGGTCCTCACCAGGAAATAAATCAGCCAGCACCTTGATCTTGGATTTCCCAGCTTTCAGAACTGTGAAAATATCTGTTATTTTAAAGTACCCAGTTTATGTTTTTTGTTATGGTAGCTAGAGTTAAGACAGGTGATAATTAAATAATATGCCACTACTAAAAATGTCTAGCCAAGGCCTGGGACACAATAGATTATCAAATAATGTTAGGTTTTTCATCAATTCTGCCTTCCTGGGTAAATATTCCAAACCAAATATTCATTGTACATTTCCCTGGAACAAGAGTCAAGAGAATTCACACTTACTTTTCTCTTTAAAAATTGCTATTTACCTCAACAAATAATTCATACTCTAGTGATTATATTTCTATCTTATTCCTTGCCACTGCCCTATTACCTTTTAATTTTAAAACAGACTCAGTAGTAAAATTAACAGAAGAAATTGAAAATCTCTTTCAACAAACCACTCATGAATAATAAAAGTGCTTTATAGTCAGCATTGTAATTTTTATCAAGAAAAGGCCATTTTATTAACTATGCTACATTATCTCCCACTTTTTTTTTCTTTACCTACTAGGACAAGATAGGATGATGGCTGCTAGTACCAAGCCTGTTTTGATCTACCTCAATTATTGAAAAGGGGTAGGTCTAGAGGGTAGATATGTAGATTATATATTTGGTTAAGTATAATGTTTGCATTTTAACAATATTGTTATTGTCCCTATGTTTTTTATTCCACTGAACTGTGAGCAACTTGTAAATTGGCAGTATTCTATCAGTTCGTTAAATGAATAGATAAATAGATAGATACATAATATAAATTAATACTTTGTTCTTCTAACTCCCATGTAACTCCATTGTTAAAAATGTTGATGGGCTTTATTTTTTAGGACATATTTACAGAAAAATTGTGAAGATAGTACACAGAGGTCCCCAGACCCCATATTGGTTAATTCTACTATGGATAGATGTTGGGTAATTGTGGTATACTTGTCACTATTATTAAACTAATGATGATACATTGTTATGCACTAAACCCCACTTTATTCAAAGTTCCTTTGTTTTTCCACTGTCTTTTTTGTATTCAAGTATCCCATCAAGGATGTCATATTACATTTAGTCATCACGTCTCCTCAGATTCCTCTGCACTGATAGTTTCTCGGAATTCCTTTGTTTTTTTTATGATCTTGAGAGTTTTGGGTAGTGGGATTAGTTTGATGCTTTTCCTATGTTTAGACAGGCATTGTGCATTATCAGAAGTAAGAGGATAAAGTGCCCTTTTATCACATGGAAAGGATGCATACTAACAATATGAATTATTACAGTTAATGTTGAACTTGGTCATATGGCTGGGGTAGTTTTTATTGGGTTGTCCTACTGAAAATTTACACTTTCATCTCCCGTTCCATACTCTGCTTTTGGGAAGGAAGTCACTATGTATAGCACGCATTTAAGGACTGGGAAATTAGTTTCCATCTCCTTCAGGAAACAGCAGAGTGTCTATATAAATTATATATTTTCATGGGAGATTTATTTTTTTGTCTTATTTATTTATAGTTAATTATTATTCAATTACTTATTTACTTATTTACATAAGTAATTGAATAGTGGATATTTATTTTATATTTCAGATTTAATCCAATTCTAACTTATTTGTTTTACTTTTCAAATTATTCTAGCCTTGACCATTGAGTGCTTTTTCAGTTGGATCCTGAGATGTTTTATTAAACTTTCATAATGGGGCGCCTGGGTGGCTCAGTGGGTTAAAGCCTCTGCCTTTGGCTCAGGTTGTGATCCCAGGGTCCTTGGATTGAGCCCTACTTCGGGCTCTCTGCTCAGCGGGAGCCTGCTTCCCCCTCTCTCTGCCTGCCTCTCTGCCTAATTATGATCTCTCTATCATATAAATAGATGAAATCTTTAAACCTCTCATCATTGTGTTTTAAGTATGCCCTTACTTCTGGTAGTTCAAGATGTTGCAGGTTCATTTTATATTTCCTGTTCCAAACCTAGAACCAGCAGTTTCTCCAAGAATACCTTGTTCCTTTTATTGGACAATGGTACTTAAAACCAAGATCAGGGTGGTAAGTATGCTCATTGTTACTAGAATGTTATTACTTCTAGGCTTTCTTACTTGAAAGGATAAGCCAATATATGTGTATATTGGTCAAAACTAAAATATTTGTTTCCCTTGATAATCCTGAGACCTGAACAAGAATAATATTTTTTTTTTTATTTTAAGTTTGGGGAAACTGAAGTTTTGGCACCCAAAGAATAAATTCATGGTCATACATTTTGTTTTGAAGAGTAGCTGGAATTTAATTCAAGAATGCAGAGAATTTATTCTAACACTTGGGCCAAAACTCTTCCTTCTACATGATATGACCTCTTGCCAAATGTAAGTCATTTGATGTTCCATTGAATCACGAAGTCTTTTTGAACATGGCAGTTTCTCATACTCCAAAACAGATATTTCATGTGGGAGCCTATATGCTCCTGTCATACTAAAAATCCCCCAACTTCCCCCTAAGAGGAAAACAATGCAGAGAATTTATCAGTTACTCTGTTACCTGAGTAAGACATTGGGTTCTGGTGTAATGGTTTACAGAAAAATCGAAACCTTTGGAAACATTCTAATTAGTTAGGGGATGCCACCAAGGTGCCCCAAATATTTCGTTCTTTTATCCCCTAGGCAAATATAGTAAGGAAAATGAAAGGTCTAGCTGCCTAAAACCCAGAGGTAGTTGGTTTCTATAACCATTATTAATGGGGTTGGTGATAATCTCTTGGATTCATTTAGGGGAGTTAGACAAAGCCTGGCTCAGTAGCATTATCAGGAATGCTAAAGGGCCTGAACCTCCAAAGGAAAGAGATCTCTTCTATGGCTGTGTGTGATGGAGTTCTATGTTTTAATAGTATATAATTATTTCACTATTGGATATGGTTTTCTTTTAAAGAGTAGGAAGAATAATTGGATCAGATTCTCTACCAAATAGCAATCCTTTTGTGAACTAGGAGGTGCTGGAGGAGCCATAGAAATTCTGAGAGGAGAAAAGGTCTCACTGACTTTTACTGGACCTTTGAAGGCTATATACTACCCTGAAAGAGAAAATGCAGTAACATTTACCTTATTTCCTGAAACTAACAGTGTGCCTATGCTTTCAACATTTACAACAGTGAAATCTTGCTTTTGCTTTGGGGGGAGGAAATGTGGCATGATACCAAGTAACCATTTGGCTTTTGTCTGAAAGAGACATGAGTTTTGTAGCCAAGTGTTTAGGCTCAAGGCACCAGCAGTCATAATAAATCATATCGCATCTTATAATTCTTGTGCATTACCTCCAAATTCTCTTGGCTACCCGGTCACTTTTATGACAATTGGTTTCAAGTAGGCCTTGGCTAACTTTCTGCTGGAGCAACATAAACAACACATTGTTTTAGTCCATGTTGCAAATATTTTTGTTTCATGCCCTAAATCTTCCCTGATGTGTATAGATGGGACTGCCATCGCAAACTGCTCTATTATCACGAAAGTGTAAACTGCAAGGGCCACAGTTCACAGAGCCACCTTTGGTGGGAATAAAGTTGAGTGGCCTGGTGACCTACTTGATAATCTGTACATGTATTGGCTTTCACTCCTTCTCCATTTCATTTACCTGCTCTGTACTCTCATCTCATGCTATCATATTACCAGATATACTGGTTTCACAGAAGCCCTTTTCTTGGGTGCCAGAGGAAGACACTTGCTTTAAACTCTTCTTCCTTAAAGTATGGTATGTGTACCACTAGCATTGGCATTACCTGGCAATGTGCTAGGACTGCCAGATCTATTGAATCTCAATCTGTATACCATTGAGTTCCTACTTGCTCATTAAAGTTGGAGATAAATGGTCTTAAAATTCAAATGTTATAGGATACCTGGATGGCTCAGTTGGTTAAGCATCTGCCTTCTGCTCGGGTCATGGTCCCAGGGTCTTGGGATTGAGTCCTGCATCAGGCTCCATGCTCAGTGCAGACTCTGCTTCTCTCTCTCCCTCTGCCCCTCCCTCCTGTTCATTCTCCCCCCATCTCTCTAATAAGTAAATAAATGAAATTTTTAAAAAACCAAAAGTCATAACAGTTTATATCAGATGGATATAGGTCAACTCTGATCAAATGCATCAGAGGCCGGACAAGCTATTTAAATTATGAAATGGTATAATTAGTTAAATGAGTTCAATAGCATGATTATAAGATAATATAGAACACTATAAACTTTGAATTGGAAATCATACATTCTATGCTGTTTCAAGGGTAAAGTCATGACATGAGTTTTGGAAATCGATGTCATATAGTAACATAGATCTTTATGCTATATAGTAACATTGGTCTTGTAAATTTTTCCAGAGATACATGAAAAGGAGGCTTTAAGAATTTCCATAATTTTTAAAACATGTTGGGAACTCAACTAAAGATCTAAGTATCAGATTATGTTTTATAGGCTCCTATTTGGCATCCTTTTCTATAAACAGTTAAGCTATTGTACTTATGAAACACAAAAGAGTGACAAGAGACCAGCAATGAACAATCCACTGATTTTGCATAGGTCTCCTGCTACTCCCCAGTCTTCTTCTACTCTTAAGCTTACTCACATCTTCATAAGCTCTTAGTTATTTGTTCCATTTGTATGTATTCCTGAAATTTTCTTCTATGACCTTGAAGGTGCAATTTGCTCTCAGCCTGGTCTTATTCTATGTTCTTTACCCTAAAAAAGATTCAACTCTCTTTTCCTCTTTCCCCTTCCTTTGAGGGGGTAACGATCATAAAACCACTGAAGCCAACCATGAAAATCACACCCTCAGACTTCGTTGGTTTTGTCAAAGGTTAAGAATAATTTGGACCTCACAGAATTGTTTTGGTGGTTGTTGTTGATGCAGATGATCACAAGCTCTCATGTTTTCCCATGTTTTAAATGGATCAAATCAGTATAACAGTTATTTCTCAATAAAGGTTATGTTATTATATTGGAAAATCCTCCAAAACATGGTACCCATGTGGAAAACGGCAATCAAAATTCTCCTTCTCAAAAATCAATTTTTTTCCCCTCGGGAGTGAGAAAAAAAAAATCACTGGACCAAGTTATCACTAAGGATTCTTTGATATTTTACTTCTTATGATTTTCTCATTCACTATAATTTATTTTTATCACCAATTTACAAGGTTCCCTTGGACAGAAAAATTACATGCACCATGGTGGGATTATTTCCCTTTTCCTTTTTGATTATCAATTTTGTTACCAGAATATATGCAAATTCTACACTGAGCCCTGTGATTTGAAGATGGGTAATAAGAATTAGGGAATCAATACTTAGTAAAATAATTTAGAAAAAAATAACTTTTTGCATTTGAAGATTAACTTCATTGTTTGTCTCTCATTATAAAATTAGTTTTGTTCATGACTTACTGTGTAGGGAAGCCCTTAGGGAAATAAAGTGGTGCATTTTTCATTGTCTTCAAATCTATTTTCTGCTTGAACAGAGTCAGCATTAAATTTAAAGCAAGAAAATCACTCGCTGATGGAAGTCTCAGCATAAGAAGCATAGTAGAAAGGTCCACTCTCTTCTGGGTGTTAATTTTTAAGTCACTCAAGTGCATATATTTCTGACCACATAAACACCAGGAACTTGACTTCATGGCACTTGATCACCTAGCCCATATTACAAGATGAAATATTTATTAAAACATCAGTATTGCTGTCTGTAAGTAATCTGATAGAACAAAGAGCTTCATCTATTAGATCTCAGAGATCTGGATTTAAATCCTCCCTCTAATTCTTATTAGTTGAGTGACCTTAGGTACAATACTTAAACTCACTGAGTTTTAGTTTCCCCATCTGACCATATTTGTGTGACTCCTGTAATCCATGCTATTGCTATTATATCAGGATTTTCCTAAAGTGTCTTAGCTATCCAATCATTATTACTAATAAAATGAAATGAAATAAAACAAAATAAAATTTCCAATACACTATTTTCTTCTTTCTTTTTATGTGCTGTGTCCTTAGAGCCCCTGGCATATCTATTCTCATTCCATGATACTCTATTTATAATGTACAGATATTCATCAGATATTTGGCATTACTAAGCCTACTTCATCCAATTAGAGTTTGACCTCCATAAGTCTCTTCTCCATGTCTTTATTTCCCTAAATCAAATGATCCATTGTAGTCCCAGAAATTAGTAGGTGCTTAATAATTATTGCTCTTTCTCCCTTTATTTAAGTATAAATGTAAATAACATAAATGTCTCTAAATGTAAAAAGTTTGAATGGCGGTTTATCTCCAAATTAATTCTAGCTTTGGAGTTTTCTGCTTGAAAGAAAAGCAAGATAAATAATTCAAAAAGTCCAACAGCATTTCATTTTCGAGAACGAGCTATCAACAAGCTAGTTATGACTAAACAGTACCCCAATTGATGGCTCAATTTTTTTTTCTCTTTTTAGCTGTGTCCATTTTTCAGAGTAATGTGTGTTGCTGGAGGGAAAGGTCACAATAGCAGAAGATGACATATGTCACCTCCTGTGTCATTACAAGGAGAGTCTACCTTGCCATATTCACCTCTCAGCAATCTCCTGCTTATTTTCCATTTTGCACTTAAAGCAAACTCATTTCAAGTATGCAATACAGGGAGCAGTGCCATAGGAAAGAAGGTAGCAGTATGGCTGGTGCTCATATAATGTGCTCTTGGAAAGCTTTTCATGGACAAATATTCAGTTTTGTACCCTACATTTGATGCAGATCAGCCAGGTGGGTAACGCCTTGCAAAGAGGCCAAGTGAAAGGAAATTCACCTCTTTGCTTAACCCAATATTCTGCTTAGCAGAGTTCTTCAGTAGACAATGCATACACAGAATATTAAATTTTAAATAATGAGAGAGGCAAATATAAGTGTGAGAGAGAATAACACAAATGAGATTTATTCATTTATTTATCCAATATTTAATGAGCAAATATTATGTGTCATGCACATAATTTCTGGGATTGTAGAAGTCCATGCTGGGATGAATGAAATTGTTCAGCAAAAGAAGAAGAAGAGAACAAGTGTACAAATAATTAAAATGTGCTGACAGATTGGGGGAGTGGATATAAAGGACATATGGAAGAAATGCAATAGTTGGTGACGTGAGGGAAAAGAAGGGGAGAAAAGTTCATAGCAAGCCCTGTTTAAGGTGATAAAATTTTAGCTTGAAACTGGGAGATGATACTTCTTCTGACCAAGATGAAAAAGCAGGGACTGAATTTAACCTAGACCTGAAATAATCACAAAACAAATAAAATAGTTGAACTAACAGTTTTTCAAGACACTGGACATCACACAACAAAGTTATCAGGCCTAAGTGTTGGCAAGCAGAGAAATAAAGCCCTACTACTGGCTCAGATCATTGTCTAGAGAAAGTTTCCAGGCTATAGTGCAGGTAGTAAAACCCAGGCAGCATGCAGCTGTCTCCCTGAATTGAAGAGGTAGGATTGAAAATGTGGGATACACTGATGGATAAAATTCACCAGACAGAGGAACTGAGGAGAGAGCTACTTACAGAAAAAAAAAAAATCTGTAAAAGGTCCTCATTTTGTATCAGTGCATGCATGAAAAACAAACAAACAAAAAACCAAACAAATAAGAACAACAACAGCAAAGCACAAACAAAAAAATCTGAAGCCAGGGAAATGACCACATAGAAAGATAAAAGTTAAGAGTGCCTGGCACTTACAGAGGTCCACAGTAGTGCCTGTTCCTAACAGCCAGACTAGGGATCTTCATGATTCATGGGGCATTGAGTATTATACACAGGGAAATAGCCCCACACTGAACATTGAAATCGTAAAAGTGAAACTCTAAAATTTGTTCCCACATTTCCATAACTGTGTCTAACAATGAGGCTTTTTTGGGAACAGAGAAGTATCTACTCCACATGCTAAAATTTATAATGTTTAGTATACAGAATATTACCAGGCATGCAAAAAAGCAGGAAAATATGGTCTATAATGAGGACATAAACAAATTAGCTAGTTTGCTGAAACTGATACAGAATTAACATAGGTATTAGCAGAAAAGAACATTAAGATGGTTATTTTACCTGTATTTTATGTGAACCAAAAGATAAGTGAAGACACTGAAGATATGAAAAAAAAGATATAAAAAGGGCAAACCAAATTTCTAGAGATGGATATTGTAATGTCTGAGGAGAAATATATAGGGGATGGAAATTATAGATTAGATATTGCCGGGGGGAAAATGAATAGTGAATTTTAAGACATAGCAATAGATACAAATGAAAAGAGAAAAAGAGAAACGGAATTTAAAAAAAGATGCCAGTGAGTTCTGAGAACAAGTTCATGTGACCTAATATATTTGCAGTTATAATTCCAGAAGTAGGGTAGAGTACAGAAAAATATACTTGAAAAAAAAAAATGGCTGAATAATTTTAAAACTTGACGAAAATGTAAAATCCACAGATATAGAAAGCTCACTAAACTGTGAGCACAACTCCAAAGCAGATCATAATCAAGTGCTCAAAACTAGCTCTAAAGAAAAAATAAATTAAAGTATACATTATGCACACACACACACACACACACACACACACACACAGAGGGAGAGAGGAAGAGAGAGAGAGAGAGACAGTGAGAACTGCAGCAGAAAACTCACTGGAAATAATGCAATCAAAAGGATAGTGGAATAATGTATTTAAAGTGCTAAAAAAACAAAACTAGCAACCTAGAATTCTTAACTCAGCAAAAATATCCGTCAAAATAGACAAAATAAATATTTTTTCCAATATACAAAATCTGAAAGATTTAATCACCAACAGGCTCATATTATAAGAAAGTTTATAAAAATATCCTTTAGACAGAAGGAAAAGTGTACCATTTGAAAATTTACATCTGCACAAATGAACAAAGAGTACTGGAAATGAGAACTACATGGGCAATTGCATAAGGTATTTTTCCTTTCATTTAAATTTCTTTAAAAGACCTGTTTAAACAAAAATATTAACAAGTTAGTGAGTTTTATTAGTATACATGGAAACAAATTATGACAAGAACACACATTTTGAGAGGAGAAAAATGCAAGTGTACTACTATAAATTTCTTATATCAGACATGAAAGGTTATAGCCTCTAGGTAGATTTTGAAAGATTATGATGGGTACTGTAAACCCTACAAGACCTCTAAAATAACAAAATGAGAGTGATAGCTAATAGGTCCCCAAAACAGAGATAAAATAGAATCATGAAAAAAAAATACTAAAACAATTCAGAAGATGGTAGAAAAAGAGAAGAAAAGGAACCATAAGCAGATGAGGCAGATTCAAAGTGAGTAGTAAATTAATAAGTGTAAAACTAATCATGTAAAATTCAAATTAAATACAAACAGTAAATAGCCATGGGTTAAAGAAGTGAGATCCAGCACTATACTGGTGGCAGGACATACTCTTTATAAAGAAACAAATAGGTTAAAATTAAA
The DNA here is from genome assembly GCF_002288905.1 of Enhydra lutris kenyoni. NCBI lineage: Eukaryota > Metazoa > Chordata > Mammalia > Carnivora > Mustelidae > Enhydra > Enhydra lutris. The sequence continues at coordinate 1,327,917 of NW_019154114.1, read as the reverse complement.
ATAATGGAAAAGGATATACCATGTTAAAACTAATCTTAAAAACTGGATGTTAATATTACATAATATTAAAACAGTAGGTTTCAGAGCAAACATGCTACCATTGACAAAGAAGATTACTTCACAATTATAAAGGAGGGATTTTTTTGCTGAACTTTTATGCACCTTTCAACACATGAATCAAAAATGATATAACTGCACAGAGAGAGAGAGACAAATTTACAATTATAGTCAGAGAGCTTTACTACTATCTCAATAACTGACAGAACAAATAGAAAACCAGTAAGGACATAGAACATTTCAATAACTGTATGGACCACCTTGATACAACTGACATTTATGGAACAGTATTCCCTAAAACATGAAGGAGATGTATTTATTAAATGCCAAGATGCAATACTGGATAATGTTTGAGAAACAGACAAAAATTAAAGTGTTGGATTATTTCAATTTCACCCTGTATGATGATCACATGTTTGTACTGCTGCAGTCATCTCCTAGTTGGCGTCTCTGGACTTTTCCCATTTGAATACTTCTGTATCTCTCCAAGGGATATCTTCTAACCTCTTCAGTTTCTGAATTCTCCTTTGGCTCATAATGCCAAATGGATTTGTTCCAGACCCAAACCCTAGAAGTCTCTCGCACTTATCCCACCCAAGAATCTAACTGTATCTCCATTGACTTCCAATATTAACCCTCCGATCCTACCAGACTCTGTCTTCTTAGAAAATTTTTTCATCCTCATCCCACAACCCTTCTTCTGCTGCTGCTTCTCCATTCTCTTCCAGCACTTCCATAAAATCTTCATTTCTGGGTAAGGGTTTGTGTATATTTGTCATCATCCAATGTGATTCACACTGAAACAAAGATGCTCATAATCCATTCACTATGATAAAAAAAGTAAATCTAATTTTGAAAGTGTATGTTAAGTTCTAATAAGTAAGTTCTAATGCTGACTATGCTGGCTAAGTAAAGAAGAAAAGAAAATAGATTTATTTCTCGTTTCCTGGGGTTCTGCAATGCTGTGAGATGAACTTCATTATTCAACATTAATATGTAAAGACATGTCTGGATGTTGTGATACTCAGACAGCCACACATACATGTATGCATATATATGTGTATATATGTAATAAACATATTTATATATAAGATGGATCCAATTTCTGTTACATACAAACTATAAGCCCTTATATAAGCCATTCAACCTCCCTGACATTCAGTTATTACAGCTATAATATGAGCATAATGACCTCTGCTATGCTGCTCATAGGGTTATGATGAGGAGTCTAAGGGAAACATGACGTGGAAGTGCTTAAGAATATGTTCAACTCTTTTTGTGCATGAGAGAATTTTATTGTGTCTAGGATTGAAATGGAATGAAGGTAATAATGTAGTGATTTTCAAAGTCTTAGTTGTAAAACTTAGATATCACATTAGTTTATATTTAATCAAAACACTCAGTTTGTCAGTGGTTTATAGAAAGTTGTTTTGTTTTGTTTTTCCTAGCTCTACCTCTAATTGTTTATGGATTTAAAATAAGTTATTTAATCTTTTGAACCTTGTTTTCACATGAGTTGAATGTGGGAAATCATATCTGCTTCAAGAATATCTGCAAGGGGGGAAACTCGGTGGCTCATTTGGTTAAGCTTGGGACATTTGATTTCAGCCCAGATCATGATCTCAGAGTCCTGGGATGGAGCCCCTCATTGGGTTCCCTGCTCAGAAGGGAGTCTGATTATCTCTGACCCTCCCCCTGCTTCCTCTATCTCTTTCTCTCCTTCAAACAAATAAATAAATCTTAACAAATAATAATATCTGTGAGGACTAAATGAGGTAATGTAAGAATCACACCTATAAAATACACATAATACACAATCTCATGTCTTCATACATGGACATATGGATAAAGGCATAGAGAATATAGAATGGCAAATTATTTAGTATATTTCTTTGTTCACATTAGACTGTTAATTCATTTTGTAACGTGGTTCTCACGGATGCTCCCAGGGAGCATTTGTCAGTGTATGGTGACATTTTTGATTGCCACCACCAGGGGTCAGAAGGGAGCTGGTGACATCTCTTGAGTAGAGGTTAGCCGTTGCGGCCATACAAGCTGCAATGCACAGGGACGGAGGGGTCAATCGCAACACATCAGCTGACCCAAAATGTCAGTAATGCCGAGGTGTGAAACCACATTATAATGAATAAATAAGGAAAAGGGCATGCAGGATTCTATCTTTCATATAGGTACAGCTTTTAACAAATGAAAAATTCGTCTGTGCTTAGAGAGAGAGAAAAAGTAAAAAGATGTATTCTGTGACTTTTCTTTCTGTTGCTTCTTCTTTTTTTGATCATATTTTTCCATGGACATTTCTCTAGCTTTGTCAGTTAGTGGTCAGCAGGGTCCAATAAAACAACCACATCTAGTACAGAAGCTCTAACTATTGTCATAATAAAACTAGAACATTGTGCCCAGTGTGGTGACATTTTTCCTGATTCATTTCCATCTTTTTTTTTTTTTTTTTTTTCTTAGAAGACACTTAAATTATTTCTGAGAGGCTTTGGGTATGTCTGCCTGTATAAACTATATGCAAGACATGGGCTGGTTTGGGCTATAGACAGACAGTCTTCCAAATCTTGAGTCCTATTGCTAAAGGCAATAGCAGGATCACAATGGTCAATTATGATTGGCAGGATCATCCATTTCCTGTGTAGACTGATTTTACCAAAAATGAAAAAAAAAAAAAAACTTTTTGAAGGAAAACATTAAAAATATACCACAAAGCCTTGTATCCCCCCATCTAAACTAGTAACAGTTTCTTGTTGAGCAAGAGATTGATCAGATTGTCATTGGGAACCCCAGATCATAAATCCTGTATACATGAACCTTCAAGAGATGCCTGATCTGTTGTTGTAAGCCGGGGAATTGTTCCTCCCATCAAGAATTCATTCACGTGTGGCAGCACAAATGTATAGCGGTTCAAAGGCACAAAGACAAGTGATAACACTGCATTTTGGGGGCAATAAAAGCCACATGAATGACATGAACACAAGCTTATAGATGGGAGAGGTTAGAAATTTACCCTTTAGAATCCTTTGGATTCGAAGGAGTTGGATATAGGAAGGCCATTTTAGGTCATGTTTTTGTCAGAGAAGTCACTCTGCTTTGTTATTTTATTTTATTTTATTTTATTTTAAATTTATTTCACAGACAGGGATCACAAGTAGGAGGAGAGAGAGAGAAGAGGAAGCAGGCTCCCTGCTAAGCAAAGAGCCCAATGTGGGGCTCTATCCCAGGGCCCTGGGTTCACGACCCGAGCCGAAGGCAGAGGCTTTAACCCACTGAGCCACCCAGGCGCCCCTGCTTTGTTATTTTAAAGTATCTCTTGATTATAGTAGAAGGTGAGGACATTCAAACTGAATAGCTGTAGAAGAGACCCTCAAAATGCTCAAAGTGTATTAGCTAAAATTTCATTAAAACTCAGGTAGTTACTTGAGATGAAATGAGTGATTTCCCGTTGTTCTTATAGTGGAAGCCAAAATCCTTTGAATGGTGTAAAAAGCTAGCTTTCTGTTGGTGTCTCAAGTCTTGTCCTCCACCTCAATCCTTTATTTAAGCTGTTCTTTCAAGCCAGATTTTCTGTAATCAGCACCTGTTCGTCCTTCAGATTGTGGTTTACAATCTACTCCAGGGATATCTTCCTACAACACACATATCTCTCCTTTACATTACTTACTGTGTTTCAATCTTACATTATTTGCTGTAGTTGTTCGATGAATCTCCTACAAGATTGTGAATTATATAATAAAGTTAGGGGCTGTGATAATCTTTGTTCTCCAGTTTATCCTGTGTCTTTTACATGGTACCTTCCGTATGTGGACTTTTAATAAACAGTTATAGAATAAAGAAAAACATAGATAAGTGAGTAAATGGGTCTGCATATCTTTTGTGTTTTCTTAGGCCTTTCTCGGCCCAGAGAAATATGATACAAATATAAGGTGTACTCTTGTGAAAGTGTCTCATAATGTAGTAGGGGATTTTGATATTTGGGCATACAAAGCAAAACAAATATGAAAAATGGTTTAATAATGTTATATAAAATAGTTATAAGAATACCGAAAGAGGAGGATATATAAATTTTTTTTTAAACCCCTTGAGAGCAGGGTACTAGTTTCCATTTGCTAACCACGTTCTACTCAAAAATTTTTTCTTTCTGTTTTTATTTGACTGTCTTTTATAAAGGACAGGCTTGGTTCCACTTAGGTCCCTGACATTTTATTTTGTATGTTTGAACCTCTGTTTCTCTCTATTCAATTCAGTTCTTCTCACAAGGATCATTTCCTAAAAGATACCCCCATAATAATCAAGTTTATGGTATTCCTCAATCTTCCCTAGCATTTTTAACTGTTGTCCTGTTCGTATATTTTATTGCATTTATTGCTATTTTAAAGCATGTTACTTGTTTATTATTTTTAAATTTCCTACTTTTTCTCTAGAACGTAAGTGCCAAGAGGGGAGAAACGTGTGTTTTTCAACATGGTCTCTCTCACATCTCAACAATGGCTTGGCACATAGACAGACGCAGTAATATATTTTGAGGGAATAGATGACGAGAGAAATGATGAGTGCAAAGGTACAGAAGATTTTATAGGAATTCGAAGGCCAGAATTTGATCTGAAAGAGTGAAAATAAATTTCCTAGTTAAAAAAAGAGGAGACAAAGTCGAGGCAGAAGGAAGTGTGTGCAGAATCATTGAGACATAAGGAATCATGGTATATTGGAGGTTTTTTGTTTTTGTTTTTGTTTTTTTTCCTCCCCGTGAAGCATCATGTATGTGTTTTGGTCAGGACCCAACAGAGGCTACACAAGTGGAAAGGTGAAAGACAGTAAGGCAGATTAGGAAAGGGCCTTAAAGTTAATAAATTCATCTTTTGGTCTCTGAACAATAGTAATTCACAGAAGACATTTAGACTCGTAAATGAAATGATGCATTTTGTATTTTAGGAATATCAGTTCAGCAGTTGGATGGGAATGTAATGGAAAAGAAGATGGATATTGGCCAAGAGAACAGCTAGAAGACTCTTGCCAAACTCTAGAGAGAATTCCTAAAATCCCTCCTATAAGACTCTCAGTTTTATTGTTTTTAACATGCAGACCTGCGCATCTTAGTGTTATAGTAAGCCATAAAACTGTCTATTCTATTATTTTGTTTCTTTAAAAAAAAAAATGTGTGGTACCCTCATCGTTGTTATTCACAGTTTAAAATGTAGGGAAATGTAAAGAGAAAGAGGAGTGAGAAAGATCAGAGACATTTTCTTAAGCCTGTTCTATTTCATATGCATGTTACCAAAGGTTAAACTATATAAATGCATTTTTAAAGAGAGGATAGAAAGAGATCAAGATTATACACATAGAAAAACTAAGGCCAGAGGATACAGAGGGCAAGAGAAGGTCATTATTACCATATGAGGCTCAAATAGAGATTATAGGATGGAATACAGAGAAGAAAACCAGTGATATTAAAATTAGGAGTACTGGCAGTATCAGAGTGACACAGATGGTTATGAGGGCAAAGATGTTGGTACAACTGCGGTGAGCCAGGGACTCAGTCCTGGCAAGCCTCCTGTTCTGACTTCTGATTCTCACTAGCTTCATGGTATGGAATGACTCTATTCCTTCCTTCCCTGAAATTCACTTGCTCTATCTCTAAAAAGAAGACATTGGTCTCAATGTGTTATTAAAATCAGGGGTCCCTTGCTTCCTAAAATACTTTAAAGCAGTGACAAAGCCATGAAAACTACATTCCATATTTTAAAACTCTAAAAGAAATTCTATCTTTTCCCATGATAATGCTGCAGCAATTATCCACAACATCAGAGTTCTTTTTTATGTCTGAAAATGTGACTCATTGTCATTTTGTGCTGTTGATGGCTTTGATTAGTGCTCATATGTTTTGGGTTCACAAAAATGGAAACATTATTGCTGTGATGAGCTTATTTAATTCCCAGATGGAAATTGACCTAATATGGAACAAAGGGGAAATGCACATAACCGAAGAGATGTCTGAGAGATGGACTCAGAGTTTGGGGTCCAAATGATGAATGGAGATCATGCCAGCTCTTCATTGCATTCCTTCTTAGATCTTTTTAGGGAAGGAAAACAACACAATTTTAATTTGACAGCCTCAAAGAGGTATTTATCAGAAGATTTCTTTGGCAGAATCATCAAGAGTTAATATTATGGAGCGTTAATTTGTAAGAGGGAAAGACACAATTGGGAATCTTAGGGCTGTTTTGTCATTCTTTCTGTTGAAGTGTCCTGTGGATGTTGATGATCTGTCTCTGAGAATTTAGAAGCTCTGCATGGATTTTTCTTATGCCTTCAGAACTAATTTGTTGACTTTACGCATGATATAAAATACTCTATTTCTGAAACTTATTCTCCCCCAGTGGTGGAGTGGGCTTGCTTTCTGAAAGCAAGCTTACTTTCCTTTTGATAGAAAATAATTTAGGGCATGTGGAAATGTTGATGGCACAAGATTGTCAAGGGCACTAGTTTAGTAGGAGTACAAACGACCTGGGACACTGGCAAAATGGGATGGTTAATAACTGTTATCAGAACAAGCCCTCAGAGGGGTGATACAGTGTTGTATATGCATGGTGAACACACACTAGACTTTGCTGGAGTAGTCCTGGATTATGACTCTTCTCCAAATCTATGTATTAATGGGGTACTTTTTAATTCTCAGAAGTGTTCCACTTTAAATAATGCAGTATATACTTGCCCTACTTAAATGAGGCTAGATCCAGATCCCAGATTTCGGAAGTTTCCTACAGATCTGCTCCATGACTCAGGAACTGTACATAGCTAGGTCTGTCTCTCCTTTGTTTGTAGTTTTTGGCGTCGTACTTACCTCTACATCTCTAAGTGACATGGGAATTGGATTTGAGTTGCATTACCTGGACATGAAAATGCATTTCTTCTTCTCCTCCTCCCCCTCCCCCTCATCCCCCTCCTCCCCCTCCTCCCCCTCTTGCTCCTCCTCCTCCTCCTCCTTCTTCTTCTTCTTCTTCTTCTTCTTTCCAGGCGACTGGGGAGAAGGATGGTTATTGTAGCAAATATTCAAGCTCTACTCTGTCCACATTCTCCACATTATTCTGTGTGGATCAGCTCTGATAAGTTAATGTGGAATTTGGTTGGGTTCTGGGCAAATTTCTGCCTATTTTAGGCTTATTCATTTCTTGTTAACACATTTCTACAGAGGAAAGTTAGACTTGGAATGCTGATCCTGTAACTAATGTATTCCATCATTTATTTACCCACTGCCCAGCCATCCAATACTAGAACATATCAATTTTTGGTGATTTTCCATTTCTACAACTCTAAAAAGGAGGTACTAGAATGTGACTTGGCTGTAAAAAGCAATAAACACGGAGGGGGTGGTGGGGTTGTTGCTCACTATAGCATATGACATATAGTAGATATTGATTAAAGTTTAGTTCTTACTTTTCCTCATCTGAAATACCAAATAAGGAAAATGATGCCAGGAAATTGATGTGTGAGTCCTCCAAACCTTTGATATTCTTGGCTTAAAATATCAGTTTCCATGACATTGACTACTCTAGATATTTCATGTAAGTGGAAACACAAGGTATTTGTATCTTTGTGAACTGGCTTATTATACTTAGCATAACATCCTCAAGGGCCATCCATGTTGTGGAATGTGAGAGAATGTCCTTCTTAAAGACTGATTAATATTTCATTGTTTGTATATACCACATTTTGTTTATCTAGTCATGTCTCTATGGGCAGTTGGGTTGCTTCCTTCTTTCTTTTGGCTATTGTGAATAATACTGAAATGGACATGGGTGTGAAAATATCTTTTGAACATCTTGATTTAATTTCTTAGATATAAACAGAATAAAATATCAGAAAAATAACAAATGTATGGTTGAAATCTGAATTTCTATATGGGGGCATGACCAAAATATTGTGTATTTGCAAGCCTTAGATTATGTGTAAAAGAACATACTTCAGGGGCACCTGCGTGGCTCAGTTGGTTAAGTGTTTGACTCTTGATTTCAGCTCAGGACATGATCTCAGGGTCATGAAACTGAGCCCTGTGTTAGGCTCCACACTCTGTGGGGAGTGTGCCTGGGTTTCTCTCAGCTAGTACTGTTTCCCAGATACTTGATGACATACTCTCCACATAGGTAAGTCATGAGGGAAAGGCTGAAGTTAAAGCATTCCCAAGGAAGAGTAGCTTTATTTCCAGAGTTCTGAGTCAAACACACACACACACACACACACATTTTTTTTATTTATCTTTCACTGAAGCTTTAGCCCTTTAAGTGTCTCATTGTTAACACTTGACCTTATTTGATCCATTGTTTTTTTCCATTTCTCCCCTGAGGCTCATTGGATCAGAATTGACTAATGGCCCCAGGATAAAGTGTCAATGCAGGCATCCCACTCTGGTTTCAGCGTCTAGGAAAGTTTGGCTCTTGGGAACACCCATTAATTTCTTGTAAATTCCACTAGGCAATGCAATACATTTTTACTGTTTATTCAGTATTTTAAAGATTCTGTAATGCTGGTTTTTCAGGAATCTTATCTGCCATATTGCTAAAAATGAAGTCAAATTATTCTACTTCTACTAACAAACCCAATATTTTTTTAACCCTAAAAAAGACATTACAAGGTATAGAACTTTTTACAAAGTGAGATTCCTGGAAAAACATTACACTTTTTATTGACATTCTCTCCTGATGAGTAGTACCCATCCCTAGGCATAATTTTTTTTTTCACATATTCATCACAAACTGCAAGGTCTTAACCAAGTATTAAAAAGCTCCCCAGCGCTGCTCTTCTTCCCATTCCTGCCTTGCTCTAAGCAGGACTTGCCTCATTCCCTGGTAATAGAATATGACTAGTATTTTCCACTTCTGACGTACATGCTTTGTTTTTCCCTTTATCTTGAAAACCCCTTCTTATATTTCATTATCTTCTTGTTCTTTTTTATATATGACAACTGAAGTGAAGTGGCACATCTTCTATAAAGACTTCTTGGGTCCCTGAAACTAACCTAAATGTTTATCTTTCATCCTGGGCAAATAGTGCATTTTAACATTTGGCGTACAATTATGTAGAATAAAAAGTAAATCTCTTTTCTTAAACTTTTAAATCCATATTTCAGATACAATCTTTCAAAAGCTTTCTGTATACCCAAGAGAAATAATTTAAGCAAATGCATTTAAGATATTATACTTTAATTTGGTAATCAAAATAAATGGTATATTTTTTATTCCTGTTTATTATTATTATTAATTATTATTATTATTATTTAGAGATTTTATTTACCTACTTAACAGAGAGAGAGAAAGCACAAGCAGGGGGAGTGGCAGGCAGAGGAAGAGGGAGAAGCAGGCTCCCCACTGAACAGGGACCCCAATGCAGGGTTCAATCCCAGGACCCTAGCATCGTGACCAGAGCTAAAGACAGATACTTAGCTAAATGAGTCACTCAGACACTCTTATTCCTGTTTTTATTTCCTAGTTGTACATATTAGAAATTGTTCCATATCACACAGTACTTTATAAACCAAGGATCATAATTCTCACAATGTATTTAAGTTGTCAGCATATACATTCATTTTGTAAGTGGGAGATTTACTCCTTTGAACACAGGGGATAGCTTGCTCATCTGTGTAGCAGGAATGTCAACAGCATAGTAGGCACAGGGATATGAACAATATAGTTGTTGAACAAATGAAAATGGGTTTATTTTCTCCTCATTAATGTATTTTTATTTCAATGGGTAATGTTCATACTGTATCAACATTGCTCAGGAAATTCCGATAACTATTATACTAATGTTTCAGCTTTATAGGGACAATGTTATTCACCTTAAATTGTAAAACAAATTTTATTGAACTAAATGTGGTTAAAAAGAGAGAGAGAGAGACAGATTAGAAATTTGAAGTAGCTTGATCATTGGTTCATTTAAGGAAAGAAACAATTCAGAGAGCTGTCGCTGACATCCTCCTGCATAGGCACTGCATGTGTAGAATCAGCTTTGCCCTTTTGAAAATTTCTAGCTGACCTTTAGATAAAGCTAAGCTTTTGGGGCTCAGCAGTAATAACATAAAGTGTTGCTACTATTACCAATTTTGAACAAAGGAAAACTCATGAAACATTTAACAAGGTGGCCTTGGTTACTAATTTTTATTTTTAAGCTCATGAATAGAAATAGAGTTTTAAAAACAGTGAATATTTAAATGTAGACTCTGTGCGTGTGTGTGTGTGTGTGTGTGTGTGTATGCATGTAGCTTTGGAAGTCTCAGCATTTATTAGTTGCACAGTTTGATCAATTTCTGTAATTCTTTTTCCCTATTTTTTCACCTATAAAGTAGTTATAGACAATGTGAGGCAAATATTATTGCAAAGATTGAATACTGAAAGAAATACAAAAGTTACCAAACACACTGACACATGTACAGTTTGAAAGAAAGACCTGGATGGTTAATCAGAAGTTGGAAACTCTAGTTGTAGTTTTGCTGCTCATTCATCTTTGATCATTCCTCCCTGTGATCTAAGGAGAAATTTCTGCTGGGTGCTCAGAGAGGCCCTTTGCATTCTTCAAGTTTATCGAGCTCTCAGCTGTAGAACCTCATCATTTATGCTTTATTGTGTCCTCCCAGAGGTATGGCTTCCCACCAGACTTCATTTTAACTCTTCACAACACATTCCTTTCACATGTCTTGTACAATTTTCAAGGACTTATTGAAGAATTTAGTCTTCCAAAATTAAGAAGTATACTGAGCAAAAATAAATACAAGGACAATGACTGATGAGAAGATGATTGTTGAATGGAAGTGAAGAGAATTCCAAGATGTGTGGTCAGACCTGGAAAGCAACTAGGATAGGCTGGAACAGGAGACTGTATGTCTAGATCAAGGTCTGGAGGGGAAAGAAGAAGAGAAAAAAAAACAATAAATTATCTGACTTTTTAACCATCTAACAAGTTATATTGAAAGATATTTTTAAAAAGCCCTGGAATGTGTAGAAACACTTATATTTTCAAAGAACATAGAGAAAAGAAAATATGATACAATTGTTATCAATAAGTAAACTAAATATAAGCAGAGAATTAAGTCATAGTACATTTCTTGGCTCAGTAATGAACAGTACATATATAGGTACAGCAACAACAATAAAAATATTTATCTAGAAATTGAGACATAATTTATTTGGTAAGAGGAAGTAAAGATAATAGTGGAAAGAGCTCAGTCTACACCTAAAATAAAAGGAAAATAAATATGATTGTCAGAAGATAATAAGATGTACATTTTTTTTAATGTATGGAGGTAAATACCAATATAAAAAGCTAACTGAAGTTTTAAAACAATTGTTGGGTGGGGTTTGCTTGCTTCTTATAACAGGATAAGGATGGAAAAAGTAAGTTATTGGACTATTGTTTTATGTTATAAAAATTACTACTTTTAACCCAGTTAAGTGTTTATTTTTTAAGTGTTAGCAATAAGACTTAGAATAGCAAATACAAGGGAAATTGTTAGCAACATATGTAGAATGAGATTTCAACTTCACTAAACATTGATGATATGAAATATATCCTTGAATCTGTTTCTTGTAGAAACCTTGTATGGCAAAGTTTTTTACCAATCAATATTAGAGAGGAAGAGAGCAAGGTTGAAAGAAATAATGCTATCAGCGGATGGTGGTGAAAAGAATCATATCTGAGTCTTTTGACTTTAAATAGTTGTAATTGCCTTTGGAGAGCACTACCACTTTTACACTGAGTAAAAACTTCTAGTCTTAGTTAACTGAGATACAAGGATTTTGCTGTTGCTATTGACCCCTTTTCCTACTACTGCTACTTCTCCTACTCTCAGAGAAATAGGCTTACTTCAGATGCAGTCACCTGCACCAGTCCCTGGGGTGGTCTGATGTCAGAGATACAAGCCCTAAGAATCTTCTGCAACCTAGAACATTATGGCAAAAGCCTTGCAGTTCAACAGGTTAAGAAAAGCTACAAACAGAAAAGGGCTATCATATTAGTAATTTCCATCATAGCAGAATTTTATTATCTCTCTCTGGGGCGGGGAGGGGCACAATTTTTTTTTTTAATGTGCACAAAAATGACCAGACCAATAATGAGATGATAATTTTTTAGTTGTGTGTTTGGACATTGAGCTTGCAATTTTATCCTCCAATGCTTTTGAGTATTCTTTCATATTTATCGATTGCTGATAACAGTTGCCATTAACAAAAAGATATTCCAGAGAACAAAACCTCAACACTTGTGGCAATAGAGGGAAATTCAGCATTATAAAGAAACACCTATATTTCTACATTCTTAGTACTGTCTCTGTACAAATATTTCAAATTGAATGGAGTCATGGGGACACTTTCTGTCTTTATTATATACTATTTAGTATCTGATATCTGTAAGTTCTAAGGATAATTTGTTGTTGTTGTTATTATTATTATTATTATTACTAATGATAAAAATGCAAGAGGAGAATGATAGAAAACTGTTATTGCAACAATACTTCTTCCCTGGAACATCTATTTGACATAGCAATATTATGACCAACTCTTAGTAATAAATACTTTGTTATCTTCTAAATGGCACCATTCATTTATCCATGCATGCCTGGATGGATGCATGCATCTATTTAGATGTTCAATAAATATTTGTCAGATTACCGACCTCATGCCTGCCCTGATTCTATGCCTAACAGATATAGAGATGGAAAACACAGTGCATGACCTTTACAGAAGGAGACAAAAGACAAGGACGTGGTTTCAATAGAAAATGACAGATTGGGTACTTGAAGTGGGGCAAGGCTCCAGGTTGAGTCCAGGGTAAACTCAGCTCAGTCTTCTACATTAGGCTCTCCTGCACAGTTGGTTCTGCTGAGCATTTCTTCTCAAAGAAAGGGAGAGAGCTAAGACTTGGGGAAATAGACCTGGGTCCAAAAGAAGGAATGATTCTAAACATATCTGTCTCACCTCTCCGACTATCCTCCAGCCCACTTCCCTCCAATTCTTGCTGAATACTAATGTGAGAAGTCACTCTAGAAGTGAATAAGAATTATAATTTCTCTCTCTTCTTTTATAAATCATCTTCAGGAAACCTAGTATTGAGACAACCAGGAGAGTCAAAAGCAGAAGTTAGACGAAAAGTAAAGACAAATTCATTCTCTGTCCTCCCTGTGAAACTCCTAGAATTTTCATCGAATCATGCTATCTTTATAATATACACTAATATCACACTCTGAAACAGACCTCCCATAAACATTACCTGCTCTCTGAACTGTAAGTAGAAGGAGGCTGAAACAATGGAAAAGCATTGTTTGTTGTTTGTTTGTTTGTTTCCTTTGGCTCTGGGAGTTTTAAGTAAGAATAGCGGGCCACCTAAAACAGATTTTGGCTCAACTTATAACAAAAATTCAGAATGATTTCTTTTAAATTTAGCATATTTTCTTACTGAACACTGTTAATTTGGGTACTGGAGGAAAAGTACGAATATGTCACTTAAATATTCTTAAGTCAAAGCAAACCTTGTGTTCTTTGTTTCAATAGCTGTTAGGAAAGAGATTTTAAATAAGGGGAATTAGAAGTATAAATTGGAGAAGAAAGTACTATTTCAGATTTTCCTGTATTTCTGATTTAAACACATTTCAAAGCATCTTCAAATATTGATGACATGAAGCTACTATTTTTATTCTCCTAGGAAAAAGAATAAAGATGTTTATCTTATACAGATTTTTGCCTTACTGAACATTGCTTTTTCTTGACAGAAGTGTCCCTTTATTGCTTTAATAGCTGAACAAATGGCATTTTCAATCTTCTATAGTTTGATCTAAGTATCTGTCATTTCCTAGGATTAATGCCAGATGGACCTGGGAACATTTTTGAGAGTTCACTGCTAAAATATGGAGTGGCTCCAAATACACACCTGGTCACAGGTGATAGGAGTATGATAGATAAGAGAGGCATTTACTCAACAGAAGGGTAGACACAGGACTCTGCAATAAAGCTCCAACATTGGTGCTGACCTCTTTTTATTTTTTTTTAAAGATTTTATTTATTTATTTATTTGACAGAGAGATCACAAACAGGCAGAGAGGCAGGCAGAGAGAGAGAGAGAGAAGCAGGCCTCCCGCTGAGTGGAGAGCCCAATGTGGGGCTCGATCCCAGGATCCTGAGATCTTGACCCAAGCTAAAGACAGAGGCTTAACCCACTAAGCCACCCAGGTGCCCCTGGTTTAGCTCTCTTAAGTGACTGTAGAGTCACTTCACTAAACATTTTCCGTGTCGCAGACACCAAACTAGGCATCGTCCTCACAACAAGATTCACTGCTGTGCTCATTTTGTAGTTGAGGCTCCAAGTGGTTAAAGAATTGACCTACTGTATGTATTAAAAAGTGGCAAAGATGGGATTTTAATCTGGAAATCTGACTTTAAGCCTATGCATACTCTACGGCATTTTGGAGGATTACAGTATCTTATCATTTTTATAATTCTAGGGCTGAAAGGATAATACATTTTGTTAATCAACAGCTTATATCTTACACAAAACTTCTTTCCACGGTATAAGCAAAAGGTCATCTATTCAAACACATCTACAGCTTATGTCTGTGAGAAACTTACCAGGCATATCTCCCCTTTCCCACCATCATGTGTTCCTTCATCCACCGTGCTGCCAGGCTGACCTTCCCAAATGCAGACTACAGAAAAGCCTTTCCCTTTTAACCACAGATGGCTCACTATTGCTTGTAGAATAAATTGTAGAATACTTCACAAGTTGACAAGAATCTGTGTCTCTAACTTCTTCTTGTTTCACATATTTTGAGAACAATACTGAGTACAATTGCTGAATTCCAAGCAGTTTTGTATCCCTGTGCTATTGGGTGTACAATGTATTTTGCCTAAAATTGAGGTCCTAGACTTTTGGATCTGTAGAAAGCTGTAAAATGAAAACGCCTGGCATGATCAACTCATTTGAGAAATCTTATTTGATTCTTCAGTCAAAACTAGTCTCACCACTATGTGTTCAGTTATTTGCTTCCACATTTTGTAACAAAACTAGCACATCCTGATTTGTTTTAAAATGTTTTGTCTCACAGTAGATCATGAACATCTTTGAGGACAGTGTCCATATTATCTCCTCTGTTTCCCTTTGTTGCCATATATGCCTGGAACATAGTAAATGCTTAGTAATTTTTTGATGAATGAATTTAATATCAACTATAATGCTGTATAGACAGGGCCATGCTTTTCTCTCACCTTCACTGTCAATTTATCCCCTTCTTTTTTTTTTTTTAACTTTTATTTATTTGACAGAGAGAGAGAGAGAGAAATCACAAGTAGGCAGAGAGGCAGGCAGAGAGAGAAGGGGAAGCAGGCTCCCTGCTGAGCAGAGAGCCCGATGCGGGGCTCGATCCCAGGACCCTGAGATCGTGACCTGAGCCGAAGGCAGAGGCTCAACCCACTGAGCCACCAGGTGCCCCAATTTATCCCCTTGTATTTAGACTCTCATTTCATATTTCCACCTCCCTCTGGCCTAAAGTCTATCCAAACCCTGCTTACATATATTTGCCCAAAGCTTAGCTCATCTGGACATGGTTGTCACATGATCACTTCTCTAAAAATCTCATGTATACACAGTGATGGTATGGAAAATCTCACATTAATTATGATAATTTCTGGGCAAAGAGAGGAAATGGATAGACAATGACTGTTTATTGGAAACTTTTGTAATACTGTTTAATTTTTTTAAAAAATCTAAGAATTCCCATAATGGGTAATTTTATAAAATTACAGAGTACCAAACAGTTGTTTATGAGGATTGTATGCACTTTTGATTTTTTAGAAAGATTTTATTTATTTATTTGACAGATAGCATAATTAGGGGAGCAGCAGGCAGGAGGAGAGGGAGAAGCAGGCTTCCGCTGAGCATGGAGCCCAATGAAGGGCTTGATCCCAGGACTCTGGGCAACTGTTTAACCAACTGAACCACGAAGGCACCCCCGCTTTTTGATTTTTCATTTCATTAATCAAATATTTTAAATGCTTTAAGAAATTTGATTTTTCATAAAAGATTTAAATATTTGAAAATATAAAGCTGGCATCATGCTATAACATATTTGAGGAGGGTCCGCATACACTGTAGATTTAAATAAAAATCTACAATAATTAAGATGAATAGAGAACATGATAAAGAGAATAACCGTTAAAAAGTAAGAAGAGTTGTATGTTATCACACTGGTCGACCAGCAGTCCAGGTGTGAAGAGCCAATAGCTACAGACAATATAAGAGGCCTCTCAAGGGAAAGATGTATCCAGGTGTGAATATTGCCATGAAAGCTACCAAGGATGAAAGTTAAACACATGGAGTAGATACTCTGAGTTTCCCACATTTGAATTATGAAACACATGAACAATAAATGAAATCCATGCTTAAAATAAGAGTTTCTAGAATGGCTTAGTAATGCTGAGTTCAGATGGTATAGAGAATATTTATTTTACTTTTTATCTTCTCTCTTTATCTCCTCTGTTTTTCACCTTTGTCCTCCATGTTTTCTTATTACAAAATTTAAGACTCGTCTGCATCGTTCTATATGATTTTTTTAACCTTATGTCTTTAGTTGTACAAATGGTGTTTTGTTGTTATTTTCAAAAAAAGTAATTAGTGCCAGGAGCAACTTTGTAAGTTGCAGGGTGTAGCCCCTACAAATACACCTTGTGTTATGAAATATGCTGGTCCTTATAGATTACAGATGACCGCTGAACTTAACAACTTACAGTAAAAAAAATCCAAGACTTGGAAAAGGCCTTTCAGACTCTATAGTCCAGTGGATCTCATCCAGGATGAATCTCAAGTTTACCTGGTATGATTTTGTAAAAAAATACCAATGCCCAGTCCCACCTATAGAGATTCATTCTGGTTTAATCATCTGGAATTAGTATGATCTGCTTGTCGTCTTTTGTTTGTTAGTTTGAAAGGGTCAGTATTTTATTTTAGAGGTAAGAATATTGAGAAATAGAATGAGAAACAAATTTGCTAAAGTTAAAAGCAAATTAATGGCAGCAAAAAGACCCGGACCTATGTATTAAAAAATAGTGCTTCTCAAACTTAGTGTTTGAGTATCTCAAACTCAATTAAAATATTTTTATAAATAATAATAATATTTTTTATAAATAATAATAAATGTTTATTAAAAATAGTGCTTCTCAAACTCAGTGTTTGAGTATCTG
This sequence comes from Enhydra lutris kenyoni, assembly GCF_002288905.1. Classification (NCBI taxonomy): domain Eukaryota; kingdom Metazoa; phylum Chordata; class Mammalia; order Carnivora; family Mustelidae; genus Enhydra; species Enhydra lutris. Next base: position 1,310,632 of record NW_019154114.1, on the reverse strand, counting down.
AGTTTGAATATCTGAGTATCTGAGTGCCTGGGTATCTTGCTCAAGTTCAGATTTTGATTCAGTAGCTCTGCAGTGGTGCCTGACATTCTGCATTTCTTTTCTTTTCTTCTTTTTTTCCTCCAGCTTTATTGAGATATAATTGACAGACAACCTTGTGTATGTTTTAGGTATACATCCTTCTGATGTGATATAGTTGTATAATGTGATTCTAACAAGCTCCCAAATTATGCTAATGTTGCATTGTATAGTTGCAGAGTTCTAAATCACACCTAAACACTAAATGATTAGCTAAGATGCAGACACTGTAGAGAATAATCCCATTGCCACAATTGCAAGATAGAGAAAGTTCTAATTTAGGAAGTGTTATGGTCTCACATATTTCCCTAAATACAGAATACAAATGGTTTGCTGTGTTTCCTCCTGAAAGTTTTGTAAGTGTTTCAGTGAAGTCTGTATTAATTTCACCTATGAAACACAAGTCACTATGAATATTTCACATAATGTGAGATAATAATGAAATAAATGAAAATATGTGCATATATTTCAAAATAAGAATTATGCAAGAGAGAGTAAATAATATATACCATTTATATTTTCATATAATTTTGCTTTAGATGAAATTTAAAGTACTATGTTTTTCTAGCTTATAGATATTTTATTATGCTTGTTATATAATGAAATTAATCTTTTTTTTCTGATGAAAATTGGAAATAAAATCTAGATGCAGTCAAAGCAGTCAATATGGTGTCTGTCATGAAGTTCAAAACAGATTAATCCTCTTTCTTGATTTAACCCACCATTTCCTCTCCTTCCTTTAAAATTTCTAAATATTCATCATTGCCCAACATTTTTTAGTCCCAAAGTTAGAGAACAGAAGATAAGGTTAATATGCTACTGTATTTCAATTCATTCATGTAGTCTCTGTATTCTTGCCAAGAAAGCTACATGCATTTATTCAATCATCAAAAATAATGTGGCATCTACTATGGGCATGTACTGTGCCAGATACTAAGAAGATATTGACAAATAAGAAAATTCTGCATTCTCAATGGGATTATAGTATTGTTATAACAATACTGAATATTGTTCAGATAACTGAATATTAAGAATCCTGAAGCAAGTATTGAAACAAAAGAAGTGTGTATTCAAATTGGACTAGAACAAGATGAATGAATGCTAGAGATCTGTTGTACAATATAGTGCCTATAATTAACAACATGGTATCATGCACTTAAAAAATTGTTAAAGGGTAGATCTCATATTAAGTATTCTTAACACCCATATCCACAACCACACACAATAGAGAGGGACACAAGGAAACTTTTAAGGTAATAGATATGTTTATTACCTTGATTGTGGTGAAGGCATTATGTATATAGGCATATGTCTAAACTCTTCAAATTGTAGATATTAAATATGTGCAGTTTTGCATATCAATTATAGGCAAATAAAGCTATAAAAATATATTAGTCTAGAATACATGTTCAAAGAAGAAATTAAGTATGAAGAGATATTAGAGCTAGTCTGTTTGAGATAAAGGAGAGATCCCTCAATGCGTGAGTTAAAAAAAAAAAAAAATCTAGTCCCATGGAAAGCCATGGGACTTCTACTATTATTGAAATATGCAACACCCTTAATGTCTACATGCATTTCAAATGCTGATCATTTTGATTCTATATCCTTTTGTCTCTTCTACAATTACCTCCTATTAATTTATCAAGATAAAGTGAAAATATAAATTAATTTATGAGTTTTTTTAAACTATTTAATCTGGGATAGTGATGACATATTCTTTGATCTGGTGGTCAAAAATATGATGCATATTCTTTGCAGTGAATTCTGTAGTCACTCCAAGATCTTCCCTTGAAGGCCAATGTCTCCAATCACCTGATCATGGAAAAAGGATGTAGGATGAGTGTGGTACTTACAAAGGTTGGATTAGTATGTGTGTGTGAGACAAGTATTGACTGCTTTAGTACATCCCCACTAGTACATGATCATGAAAGATAGCAGAGAGAAAAAAAGAAAAACAAAACACAGTGGGAAGATATCTAGATGTTGCACATAGTCATTCAATATGTGTGAAAAGTATAATGGCATGAGACAAGAATATACATGGACTTCTAAGTAGTAGCAAATGACTAACCTCACTGGTTAGGGTTCTAGAAAGAAAATGATTGGAAGATAATGCTTAAGGAGATCAGGACAACAAGTATGCAATAGATATATAATATTGAACACATAGAATAATCTTTATATTGAATATAACCACCCAGCAGAGTGGCGCCTGGGTGGTTCAGCTGGTTAAGCATCCAGCTTGGTTTTTTGCTCAGGTCATGATCTCCAAATTGTGAGATTAAGCCCCTTGTTGGGCTCCGCACTCAGTGTGGAATAATTTGGAATTCTCTCCCACTGCCCCTCCCACTGCTCGGTGCACTCTCTCCCTCTCTGTAATAAATAAATAAGTCTTGAAAGAAAGAAAGAAAGAAAGAAAGAAAGGAAGGAAGGAAGGAAGGAAGGAAGGAAGGAAAGATAAGAATTCAATGCAGCAGAGAACATCCACCATAGGAAAGACCCTAAAATTAAGAAGATAGCATGAACAAGTCAACCGACCTCAGTCAGCCTCCATTATTGGTCATTTTGAGATGCATCTTGGTACATGAATACAGTGGCCAAAGTGTTGGGATGGAGACTATTTGGGTCAACAGCATGGACTTCCATCTATTCAGATTGATCTAGGTATTGAATTACTGAATGACCAACATGCTGGACTACCGGAAACAGATACTAATGCTAAGATTCTAAAAGAAAGAAGGCATTCTGTAGACAGAATTGAGAATTGAGATTTCAACATCAGATTTTCTCTGGATCTCTAGCTTGGAGAGTTGTCCTACAAATTTCAGACTTGCTGGGTCCCTTAATTGTGTAGGTCAATTCCTTAAAAATCTCTCTCTTTCAATCTCTCTCTTCTTCCATCCCTCCCTTCCTCTGTTCTTCTTCCCTCTCTCTCCCCATCTTTCTGTACATATGCTCAACTTATTGTTTGTTTCCCTATAAAAGATTAAAATAACCCTATAAAAGAATAATTCTAGTAATAATTCTAGAGAAGCCAAAATAAAATTTCTATCTTTGTAACATATGACTTTATACTTTGATAAAACATATAGTTTATCCTATTTGAATTTACATTATTGTAGTTTAAGCACATATTGATGGGAGTTGTTTTGGTTTTGGCTTTAGAATTTTGTTTATTTTTAAAAGCACAGTCATAATTTAAAAATAAAAACTCTAATATTTTCATGATGCACTGTCTTTGGCCATTAGAAATTAAACTATTTTCAGATAATCTGCTTAAGGATTATAGGGATTAGGCAATATTTCTTACTAATCAACCCTTCAGTTTTAATTTTATTTAAAACCAGCTTCATGAGAATAGAGATGGGTTATTTTTTTTTCTTTTTTAAAAATAAGCAAGAAAGGTATTTGTGAAAATAAAACTGGATTTTGATTTGTGTTCATAGTTGTTACTATTTGTGATTGCATTTTTTAAAATTAAAAGTGCTATTTGGCACAAAATATTAATATAAATCTGGTATAATTTTAAGGGTTGATCATATTTTGATGCTGTATGCCTTTAAGCTTGTGACATATTACTTCAATAAATTATTTCTAAAGGAAGGTTAGTGCACTTTTACAATTGTGCTGTTTTTCTATAGTAATAATATAAGTTTATTTATTCATTTTCCAAAGAACATGCAAAGAAGTGATTTTCTTTTCAGGAAGGTTGAATCAGTATTGATGTTTATCATTGACAGTTAGTGGCAAATGGCCTAGTCCTTGATTCTTGATTCTAAGTCAATGCTTTGGAAACAGGCATAAGACTTATTTTTTAATATCTCTGATAAGCTGAGGTATATAATCACACATTAAATAAATCAAATCATGACCCAGATGTCTAAACACATTTCCTTCTTGTTGGTCAAAGCAAGCCAGAACATCTGTATCAGACTCAAACAGCATCATTTGCCAACATGTCTTTGGTCATGAGAAGATGCTTGCCATTTTATTAACAGTCACTCCTGAGTTATCCCAGTGGAATAAATTAGATAAGAACTGAGCAATTGAATGCAATATAATTAATTTCCCTCAAAAAGCATATTTCTTTTCACAATAGAATTGCCTCTGATGGTATTATTCAGTAAGACACAAAATAAGTGATTGCATAATAGCCTGATTATTGGCAATTTGGTTGGCTATCACTTAGATTAAAGTATTGACTTGAAATTATGGGTTCTGGGAAAACAACAAACAATTAAAAAGAACACATAAGCCATAATGACAAAAATATTTATACTGTATCTCTTTTTACATGTAGAAGAGTATGAGTAAGGTGTGCATGATTGAGATTAGGGAGGGAATGGCACTAGTGTGAAACTTCGTAGTCTGAATCTCCTCAGTTCCACAGAAGACACAGAGCAGTAAGCTAGACAAAGCATGTGTAAGTCCTTTTGAATCAGAAACTTAATATCCTAGAAATAACAACATGTCCTTCTGACCTAGGCAGTATATCTATAAGAGCTAGGGGAAGGTGGAACATGGGTGAATATTAGGACTACTTCTGACGTTCAAAGTATCTTTATTTAATGGTATTTTTAATCAGCTGTTCAAGGAACCTGAAATGAACCTATTCTATAAGTAAAGACTGAAGATTAAAAAAAATCATCTCTAAACCCAGTGGATGTGACTAGATTAGTTTTGGCAGTTAAAAAAAAAAAGCAAATGTAGAAATTGCTTTACCAATTTTATCTAAGTTATTGTGTTCAGTGATTTAATTTATCTCATTCCATTTTCAGAAAAAAATATTCTAAGGGTTATATATTGCTTTTGTTATGTAAATAAAAATGACAAATGCTGGAGAGTTTAAGTATTTTGCCTGTAGTTGCAACATATATACAGAATACCAATGTGTTTTCTCAGTACATCTGCTCTTTCCACTGGACAATAATGTCTCCTCATTTAAGAAATAAAATAATCATGTAATATAAATAAACGGTTGTGTTTCTCTAACAACTCTATGGACATTGTTAGATGTTACAAGTAAGTGTTGAAATTGGGGACAAAAGGAAGTCCTGCATTGAATGAAGTCAAAAGTATGTGTGTGTGCATGTTTTTTTTTTTTTAAAGGTATCATTCTGTAGAACTTTTATCCTAATATTATTTTAGAGCATTGTAATTATATTCTAATATTTTTAATTCTTATCCCTGTGATGGGATATGGGGAAATTGGATTTTCCTAAACCTTTGAGGTTGGGAATTGTTAAGTATCTAATTATGTAATGTAATATTTGAAAAGAGTAGTCTTCACTTCCAAGACAAAACATTTAACTGACAGTATTTGATTTTTTAGCTCTCTACCACAAGGAACCTGAAGGCATTTGTGTAGGGAAGCCTATCATAAGATGGTGTAATATCATAAGATGGCCTGAGGTAAATGTGTGGACCCATACTCACCACCAGCTTGTGTTGTACATCTAGTATGGATATGAGAAATACAATTTAGTTGTGCTAAACCATGAAGATTTTTTATATTTTGTTACTATGCCATAGCATAGCCTCTCTTGGCTGGTGAAGATATTATAGAATATATTTCTGATACATTATTCTTTCCTCACAAAGTAGAGTAGCACAAATAATAGCTCATTTATGGGGGAAAAAAATACCAGAAGGAAGAAGTTCTATCCACACTTATTGTTGTATTACATCTTCCAATAACCTATTTTTTTGTCATCCTGTTTGGTAAAGAGTGTTTAGATACATGGAGATAAAGGAATTTGTTCTTTGCCCCTGGAGTATGGATATGAATGCAGATACTCCAGCTTTTAGGCCATTTCTTTCTCTCATCCCTGGCCAGTCCCAGTCCTTAGTGCCAAATCCAATAAATGTGCTTCAGACCTAAATGGACTCTTTTTACTAGGCTTTTCAGCTGCATTCGACATTATTGATGTTGCCCTCTTCAAAATTCTCTATTCCTTTGACTTCCGTGACACCACTTTTCTTTATTCACTCTTTTATCTATCTTTTTTTCTTCACTGACTTCACTTCCTTTGCCTGTCTCTTAAATATCCATATTTTTATGTATTCTCAGATAATTTCTTTTCTTTTCTCTAACATCTCCAAGGCAGTGATCTCATCCACTCTCATAGTTGTAATTCTCATTTTTATGCTAAGGACTCGAATTTATAGGTAAGTATGAGCTCATTCTGAAATTCAGAGCTCTGTATCTTGTACCATAGATGTATCTTCTTTTGAATGTTGTAAGAACATTCAACTCAACCTATCATACCCCAAATAAATGCTTCTTCCCAACCTACATGTTACATGGTTCCTTGTATTACAATAAATATCATCATTCACCTAGTAACTTAATCCAGAAACTTGGACGTTACCTAGAACCTATCAGTCTTTGTCAGCATAACACAATCTATCAAACTTCAAAATATGTTCATTTTAACTTCTGGATAATATGGGCATTTTTGAGCCCATTTTCTTCCTTCTGTCAAAAACTCAGCAGCTTGGGGGTTTTTTTGTCTGTTTTTCTTAACGATTTGTTTGGTACTTCCCAACTTCCCTGAACTTATATATGAACAGTATGCATTCTGCCTTTCATTTGCATCTGTCTTCCTCAATAAATTACATTCCTCTCAGTGTGCTATCTCAAAAATATTTCTAATCAACTTTATTGAAATATAATTTTATATAATAAATTTTACACATGTTTAAATATGGAGTTTACTAAATGTTAACAAATGTAAATACCAATTATATTAGTCAACTTGAGTTGTTATAACAAAAGTACTATAGATTGGGTGGCATGAAAAATGGACATTTATTTTCTCACACTCTGAAGGCTAGAAGTTGAAGACTAAGGTTCTAGTCTATTTGGTTTCTGGTGAGAGCCATCTCTCTAGCTTGCAGATAGTTGCCTTCCTGCTGTGTTCTCATATGGTGAAAAGAGTGAGCTCTCTGGTATTTCTTCACTATTCCTACCAGATCATTGTGTCACCCGTGAACTTATTTAACTTCACTTGGTTCTTTGAGGCCCCACCTCTAAATGTAGTGACACTGGGGATTAGATGTTCAGCATATGAATTTAAGGTGGACACACTTCATTTTATAGTACCCACATTTTCACTGCCACAATCAAGATATATAACATTTTTTGTAAAGATTTTATTTATTTATTTGACAGAGAGATCACAAGTAGGCAGAGAGGCAAGCAGAGAGAGAGAGGGGGAAGCAGTCTCCCTGCTGAGCAGAGAGCCCAATGTGGGGCTTGATCCCAGAACCCTGGGATCATGACCTGAGCCGAAGGCAGAGGCCCAACCCATGGAGCCACCCAGGAGCCCCAAGATATATAACATTTTTTAACCATGGAAAATAATTTTGAGACTGTGCATTTAACACACTCACACTCTAAAAAATAAACAAAATAAAACTAATAAGCCGATGATTTTCTTTTTGTCCCTGCAAGTTACTTGATCTTCTCTGGAGTTCCATGTAAGTGAATCTTAAAGTGTTTACTCTTGTTTTGCTCTTGCTTTACTCTGCATAATGTTTTTGAGGTTTGCCTATTTTGTCCATGTTTCAGTAGTTCTTTCCTTTTTTTTTTTTTTTTTTTGTTTTCTGAACAAGTACTATTTCATTGTATGAACATACCATAATTTGTTTATCCATTCACCTTGTGATGGATGATTGGGCTCTTTCCAGTTTGGAACCATTACTAATACAGCTTCTGTAAACATTTGTATACAAATCTTTGAGTGGATGTGTATTTTTATTTCTTTTAGGTAAATATCTAGGATTGGCATGATACCTTCAATTATGATCTGATTGTCTTGTACTTGTGTGGGTTTCTCTTTCTGTGTGTGGCCTTTGCTCCTAAGGCACAGCCTTTACTGTATCTTAAATGGTTCCGGGTTGAGAACAAGATAATAACGAAATCTCTCCCCCTGGTGGGGCTGGAACTCTAATTCCTCAGATGTCATTCTTCTCTAAGCACTGTCTCTTCCCTCCCCTCCTGCTTTCAACCTCATAGCAGCTGCTCTCTGATCAGCCTCAAGTGGTCCTGCTCTGCACATGTTCCACCCAGCCCTCAGCCACAAGCGTGCAAGACATCCTGCATGAACTTCTGAGATGCTTCTCTGATGCTTCACCTCTCAAACTCAGCTGCCCTTATCTGAAATTTCCACTTCCTCAGTTCAGTGGACAGCTATGATCTGCTCAGAGCATAGCTCATCCTTATCTGATTAGAAATTTTCTCTAGACAGATACCTGAGCAATGGGACTCACCTTGTAAGCTCTCCTTTCCTCACATACAACATGGTTGCCCTGCCAGCTGCCTGAGCCTGAGAAATTTCACCTCGTGAATCTTGCCCAGTTGTATAGGTCTCATGGTGGAAGTGCTAGCCTGGATCTGACACCTGCCACACATATTTTATAGTATAAGTTTAGCTGTGTTATCTGCATGTGAAAATCTTTTAAATTGTATGCATCACAATCTGTTTACATATTTTTCAAGGCACTTTATGTTTGCCCTTTGAGTTCACTCTTTATCTTTTTTTAATCTTATTAGTGAAATTCTAAATTCCTCAAAAACATCACGCTGTTACCAGCCCCCACCTATGCCAACACAAATATTTTGTTTTTTAACACCCCAATTTGTACATTTGAAAATGCCTGGCTGGCATCCCTTAAATGCCATCATATCTTTTAAATATGTCTGCCCCACATAGCGATGGTAGGCTTACGAAGGTATATGCATCAATTAAGTGAACAAAAGTTCTGTAAATCCCAGAATGAGGAAAATAATCTTTTAAATATTTTAAGTAGCAAATGACCAATTGTCAATCAATAGTATCTGTCAGTTAAACAAATGATGCCAAGGTTTTTTATGTTCCAGGAAAGGAACATGGCTATTCCTCCTTTTTTTTTTTTTTTTTTTTTTTTTTTTTGAGGGAGAGAGAGAGAGAGAGAATGCAAGGATAGAAGGTGGGGGTGGGGTAAGAGGGACAGAGGGAGAAGGAGAGAGAGACTCTTAAGCAGGTTGTACACTTATCATGGAGATCATGACCTGAGCCAAAATCAAGAGTCAGACACTTAACAGACTGAGCCACCCAGGTGTCCCAAAACATGGTTTTTTTGAAGTAATGAATCAAGTATGAGTAAAAGCATTTAAAAAATGTTTTTAAAAAACTCCAAGTGAGAGAACAGAATGAAAAAGGATTAATGAAATTTTAAAAAATAGTTAAGTTTAGAAGAATATACTTCTGGGGCTCCTGGGTGGCTCAGTCAGTTAAGCACCTGCCTTCAGGTCAGGTCATGATCTCAGGGTGTTCGAATCCAGCCCCACATTGAGCTCCCTGCTCAAGAGAGAGCCTGCTTTCCCTCTCCCTCTGCCACTCCACTTCCTTGTGTTCTCTGGCTTGCTCGCCCTCTCTCCCTCAAATAAATAAATAAAATCTTAAAAAAAAAAAAAGAAAGAATATACTTCCACTGTCTATAGCCTACCATCTAAGGCTTTATAAATTCCATTCATTTATCTATGAAATATTTACAAATCACCTCCAATATGTAGTTGATACTGAGCATGCACAAAGATGAATAAGATATTCTTCTCCCAGGTTGCCCTTACAAATTATTTTATGACCATCCCCTAAGAAAAATAAGAATGAAAAAAAATAAAAACTTTCAACTGAAAAGTCCAAAAGTATATGGCTTGAAAGACAATATGATAAGGAACAATGATTTTCTCTGACAATTGGAACAAGTTTATCTCCATAGGACAGACCGGAAACAACAAGTGATAATACCTGTAGTTCAGTCCTTGCCCAAAGATAGACAGGAGTTGGTAGATAAATGTCTCAACTTCCTCACTCTTTTTCCAAGATGCAGGACTCTGATACATGTCCTTTGCAGGCTCTCAGAGATCTCAAATGGGACCGAACCTTTTTTACCCCATTGATGTTTTTTTCGTCATCAAGCTCTGTATTGACTTCCTTTTTTCCCTCATATTATCTCCCCCCATTTCCCTACTATCTTCTAGAATAGTTTCCTAAGTAAAATACTCATACACAGATTTCTGTTACAAGGTCAACTTCTGGGGAGAAAAGTTTATGAAGATCGGTGACTACCTTAAACTTACACAACTAAAGAATTGGTAAAAGTGGGGCAATGATATCTGTATCCCAAACATAACACTGTAATTTTCAGCCTCAAGAACTGCATTGAGATAAAGGTCTTCCTGTGGACTTTTTTTCCTGCCATCCTCTGATCACTTGTCCCTTCACTGTACAATTAAAGTAAGGCTATTTAGCTGACATAGCTCAATGTCTGTCTAGCTCTTTCCCACCAACATGTGACAATTAGTTTATTAATATTTTTGAAAGATGGTGTAATTCAAGGAAAGAACAAGGTCTTGGAGTAAGAAAGATCTGAGCTTAAATCTCATTTCTACCTCTTATTTGCTGTGAATATTAATCTACTCTTCCAAGTTTCAGCAGCCTCTTCTATAATATGATGCTAATAATAATAGAATCTTCATCATAAGGTCTTTGCAAGGATAAAATAAAATTATATATATACTTAACATGGCTTTGTTGGCACTGCATATGTAACCCCTATTATGGTGATGATTTCTTCTTTGAGAACAAAAATTTTTCATTTGATTTTATGTTAGTGGCAAATGAATACTTAGAATAAAATCAGAAACTGGATTTTATTGATCTCTTGGAGTAAATGGACAAATTTAAGACTTCTTCTATAAAGGAAGCTACTCTGGCTATTTTAGTATACAGGTAAAAGGCTCCGGCAGAGCACTAATCCTCTCATTGGTTTTGGGAAATCTGCCTTTAGAACTTTCATTTCACAGGCCCAAAGACACTTGAAAAGCAAATAGCCCTATCTATTTCTACCAGTTGCTTTCCCACTGATAATTTTCCTGGCCCAAGGTAACAATATATGAAAGTTGAGCTTATCTGGAAGGCACTAAATTACTTCACTACTTTTGTTTAAAAAACAGAATAATAATGTGGCTCTGTCTAGGCAGGATTGTTTATTCCTAAGAATCCATAATGTTCTCTGTGAATAATCAAGCCTATAAACTTTGGCAGTGCCCACACAATAGCTTTTAGCTATTAGGTGTCTTCAAGGTGGCAGGTCCTTTATACATTTTATATGAATTTTCATGTCAATACTATGTAGGTAGATTAAAGAGGCTCTAGTTTGTTAAGTTACCTCTTGAAGGTCAAACGGCAAGTGCTTGGTGTGAAAGATTGTTTTAGTCTTGCTCTGGATGATTTCAGTTCCTCTATTTTTCAACTAATACTTTCTGTCTTTATATTAACCTTTACATATGTAATATATGTATATTTTTATATTTATATACAGAGAGACTGGGGGGTTTTAGTGGAAAAAAAGAAAAAGAAATTCTTGCTTAATTTTATTTATTTATTTATTTATTTATTTATTTATTGTTCTTTTGTTATATTTTTAAAAAAACATATGACATATTATTTATTTCAGGGGTACAGTTCTGTGATTCATAATTATTACACCATTCACAATACTTGCCATAGCACATACCCTCCCAATATCCATCACCCCACCACTCCATCCCTCCCACTCCCCTCCACTCCAGCAACCCTCTTTGTTTTAATCAGCTAAAATATGTTGACAAATGTATTGAATAAATTTTTTTATTTACTTGGATTATATTTTGTGAGTACTGAATCTGTGTCCCAACTTTGTGAGCCACCAAGCCTACAGCGATAACTAAGTTAGTCTTCATTTCAAGGTTTTAGTCTCTAGTTGGGGAGACATATCAGTAATATTGCAAGGTGATAGACTTTTTTCAAAATGTACTGTGGTAAGAGATAATGATGAGGAAATGAAGCCAACTTGAGTATTCTAAGAAGTCCTCAAAGAAGCATTGAGGTTGAGTCTGATGATATTGAGAATGTTCTGAGTTCATACTATATGCCTGGTACTCTTCTACTGCTTCCTGTGGATGAACTCCTTAATTCTTTGTAATAACCATATGTCCTAAATGATCAATGCAGTTCTTAGTGCATTAAGATAAAAAATAGAGGGCAAGAGAGGTGAAGTGACTTTGTCAGTGTCTCATTACCACTAAGAGGGAGAAAGAGGTATTCCTAGATATTTTATTGTTTTTGGTGTAATTGTAAATGAGAGTGTTTTCTTAATTCATTTTCTGCTGCTTCATTGTTAGTGTATAAAAATGCAACGGATTCCTGTTCAATGATTTTGTATCCTGTGATTTTACTGAATTCATTTATCAGTTCTCGTAGTTTTTTGGTGGAGTTGTCAGATTTTCCTATATATAGCATCATGTCATCTGCATAAAGTGAGAGTTTTATTTCTTCCTTACCAGTTTTGATCCCTTTTATATCTTTTTCTTGTCTTATTGGTGTGGCTAGGGCTTCCAGTACCAATTTGAGTAAAAGTGGTGAGAATGGTCATCCTTGTCTTGTTTCTGACCTTACATGAATAGCTTTCAGTTATTCACCACTGAGTATGACATTGGCTATGGGTTTTTCATATAAGGACTTTATTATATTGAGCTATATTCCCTCTAAACCCACTTTGCATAGGGCTTTTATTGTAAATGGATGTTGCACTTATCAAATGCATTTCCTGCATCTTTTAGAATGAGCATATGGTTTTCATCCTTTTTTTTTTTATTGATGTGATATTTTATATTGATTATTTTGTGAGCATTGAACCACCCTTGCAGCCCAGGGATAAATCTGACTTGGTCATAGTGTATGATATAATATACTGTTGGATTTGGTTTACTAATGTTTTGTTGAGGATCATTGTACCTATATTAATTAGAGATAATGGCCTTTATTGGGTTTTGATATCCATATGATACTCGCCTCATAGAATGAATTTGAAATTTCCCTTCCGCTTGTATTTTTTGGAATAAGTAGAGAAGAATAGATATTAACTCTTTTTTAAATTTTTGGTAGAATTTCCTCAGAAGCCATCTGGTCCTGGACTTTTGTTCTTTGGGAGTTTATTGTTGTTGTTGTTGTTGTTGTTGTTTTGTTTTTGGATTACTGACTATTTCATTGGTGGTAATCAGCCTGCTCTAAATTTTCTGTTTCTTCCTCTTTAGTTTTGGTAAGCTATATGTTTTTAGTAATTTATCCTTTTCTTCTAAGTTGTCTGATTTGTTGGCATATAGGTTTTCATAATATTCTATTATGATTATTTATATTTCTGTGGTGTTGGTTGTTATTCCTCCTCTTTCATTGGTAATTTTGTTTATTTGGGTTTCTCTCTCTGTCTCTGTCTGTCTGTCCCTCTCTCTAAATGAGTCTTGCTAAAGGTTTATCAGTTTTGTTGATCTTTTCAGAGAACCAAGCCCTGGTTTCATTGACCTATTGTTTTTGGTTTTTATATGATTTATTTCTGGCCTACTTTATTATTTCTTTCTTTTTGCTGGGTTTGGGTTTTATTCTTGTCTTTTTCTTTTTCTAGATCCTTAGGTGTAAAGTTAGGTTGTTCATTTGAGACTTTTCTTGCTTCTTAAGATAGACCTATATTACTACAAACTTACCTCTTAGAAGCATTTTTGCTGAATCCTAAAGAATTTGGACACTTGTTTTCATTTTCATTTGTTTTCATGCAATTTTTTTTTAAAGATTTTATTTATTTATTTGACAGAGAGAGATCACAAGCAGGCAGAGAGGCAGGTAGAGAGAGAGGAGGAAGCAGGCTCCCCGCTGAGCAGAGAGCCCGAGGCGGGGCTCAATCCCAGGACCCTGAGATCATGACCTGAGCCGAAGGCAGCGGCTTAACCCACTGAGCCACCCAGGCGCCCCAATGTTTTCATGCAATTTTTAAAAATGTTTTCTTGGTTGACCCATTCATTGTTTAATAACATGTTAATTTAATTTAATCTCCATATATCAGTGCCTTCTCCAGATTTTTTCTTGTGTTTCATTTGTCCCATCACTTTTTGGCCTTTTGGCTAAGATCAAGTTTAGTTCATTTGTCCTTTCATAACATTGTGGTCAGAAAAGACACCTGGTATGACTTCAACTTTTGGAATTTGTTGAGATCTGTTTTATGGCCTAGTATGTAATCTACTGTAGAGAATGTTCCATGTGCATTTGAAAAGAATGTGTATTCTGCTGTTTTAGAATGGAATATCCTTTAAATGTCTGTTAAATCCATCTGATCCAGTATGTCATTCAAAGACACTGTTTTTTTTTTTTTTTAAATTGATTTTTCTGTTTGGATGGTTCTGTCCATTACTGTATATGGGGTGTTAAAGTCCCCTACTACTATTACATTCCTACTGTTTATTTCTTTTGTCTGTTATTAACCGTTTGTGTATTTGGGTATTCTTATGTTGGGTGCATAAGTTCTTATAATTGTTATATCATCCTGTTGGATTGTCCCCTTTCTTATTACATAGTGTCCTTCTTTGTTTCTTGTTATAGTCTTTCTTTTAACGTCTATTTTGTGCAATGTAAGTGTTGCTACACCAGCTTTCTTTTGGCATCCTTTTTCATGCTAATTATTTCTCCATCCCTTGACTTTCAATTTGCAGGTGACCTCAACCTGAAATGAGTCTCTTGTCAGCAGCATATAGATGGGTCTTATATTTTTATCCACTCTGTCACCCTTTGTTTTTTGATTGGAGCATTTAGTCCATTTACACTTAAAATAATTATTGATAGATGTGTACTTACTGCCATTTTGCTACTTGTTTTGTGGTTGTTTCTGAAGATTTTCTCTCTCATCCTTTCTTCTTGTACTCTTATAGTTTGTTGGCTTTCTTCAGTGATATACTTGGATTCCTTTCTCATTATTCTTTGCATATCTATTACTGGTTTTGATTCGTGGTTACTGTTAGATTTGTACACAACTTTTTCTGCATATATCAGTCTGTTTTAAGTTGATGGTCACTTAAATTTGAGCCCATTCTTTACTCCTCTCCCCTCACCACTTTTTAGGTATATGGTGTCATATTTTACATCATTTCATTTTATTAATCCCTTGACTGATTTGTACTGAAATATTTATTTTTACTGCTTTTGTGGGTTTTCTGTGTGTGTTTTCTTGCTTTTTGTTGTTTGAAAAAAAATTTTTGGTTTGTTTTTTATCTTTTTTTTTTTCTTCATCCTCTCACTCATAGTCTTTCCTTTCCACTCAACGAATCCCCCTTTTGGTATTTCTTGCAGTCTTGATTTAGTGGTCATGAACTCCTTTAGTTTTTGTTTGTCTGAGAAATTCTTTATCTCTCCTTCTATTCTAAATGAGCCACTTTGGTGGCTCAGATGGTTAAACATCTGCCTTTAGCTCAAGTCATGATCCCAGGGTGCTGGGCTGCTTCTTCTTCCTCTTCTCCCTCCCCCTGCTTGTAAGTATTCTCTCTCTCATGCTCTCTCTCAAGTAAATAATATAAAGTCTTAAAAAAATACAAAATAAATTATAGTCTTGCTGGATAGGATATCCTTAGCTGTAGATTTTTTTCCATTTCAGCTCTTTGATTATGTCATGTCACTCCCTTCTGGCCTGTAAAATTTCTGATGAAAACTCCACTGATAGAAATGGGGTTTCCCTTCTATGTAACTGTCCTTATTTCTTTTGCTGCTTTCATATAAATGAAATGAATATACATACATATATACTTATGTATACTTTGATGTATATGTATATTCATTTATTTACTTTGTCATTACTTTTTGCTATTTTAATTACTATATGCCTTTGTGTGGACCTCCTTGGGTTGGATTTTGTGGAGGAAGTATCTTTGTGCCTCCTAGATCTAGATATCTGTTTTCCTCCCCAGATGAGGGAAATTTTCAGCTATTATTTCTTCAAATAAATTTCTTGCCCCCCATATTTCTCTCTTCTTCTGGAATCCCTTAATTGTGGATCTTGTTATGCTTGATGAAGTCAGTGAGTTCCCTAAGACTCTTCTCAATTTGCATAATTTTCTTTCAGCTCTCTGCTTAGCTTGGTTACTTTACATTACTCTGTCTTTTTGGTCATTGATTTATTCCTCTGCTTCATCTAAGCTGCTATTTATTCCATCAAGTTTATTTTTAATTTCATTTATTGTGTTCTTGAGCTCTAATTGGTTCTTTTCATCTCTATGTTAAGGGGCTCACTTAGGTCTTCTACTCTTTTCTCCAGTCCAGTGAGTATCTTCATGAATATGACCTTAAATTCTCTATCAGGCATATTGATTTGTTTCACTTTTGTCTCTTGCCGTGCTTCAGTCCTGTTCTTTCATTTGGGAGATATTTCTCTATCTCTTCATTTTGTCTGACTTACTACGTCTATTTCTGTATGTTAGGTAAATCAGCTCCTTCTCTTGCTTTTAACAGTAATAACCTTATGAAAAAGAGGTTTTTAATGTCATGCAGTACAGTGAGTGTCTGTTGTTCACCGTGGCCTGATGCTTCAGAGAGTGTCTCCTGTGTATGTTGCGTGTACTCTGCTGTTGATTCTTGGCTTCTTTATTCTTCAGTCCATTTGTCTGCAGAGACTCTCACAAGATCCACCCCTGCTCCCACCGAACTGAGGTCTGGCAAAATGCACAAGTCAGGAGATGTGGTATTGGCAGAGTTTGTGCAGGTCTTCTAGGGAAGGGGCCTACAATGCCAGGACTGAGAGGAGTAAGACTGGGGAGAGCAGATCTCACAAAATGTAGGAGGGAGGGGCTTGGTGCAAGCAAGTTAGGTAAGTAGTATTGGTAGTGTTCTGATTCTTGAAGGTGGACATTGTTTATTCTTGATATGGAGACAGTGAAGGGAAATTGGTGCCTGCCAGCTTCTTTGTTCCAGGAGGGTGTCTTCCCATGATCCCTGTTTCTCTAGGCAACACTCTGAGATGAGCAAATCACTTTCCCAAATCTGTCCCAGCATTTTTCAAACTGCTGGTTCTATGCTGTACCCACACAGGCTGTTTTTCATTCAGTCTCTTTAAGGGTGGGGGCTCTACTTCCTAATGCAGTCCAGACTCTCCCAGAAGTGAGCCCACTGATTTTTTTAAATTACAGGCTTTAAGTCCCACTCATTTTAGGAACTCATGAAATTTGGTCACTCTCACTTCCAAAGGTATTTATTATGGCATTAGTCCTCCCCATTAATGAGCTCCCCAGTGTGAAAGTCTCTCTCTGTCCTTTTTGCCTCTGGCTCCCTTCTCACCACAAATGGCCACAGTCCATTTTACTTCCTGACCATGTTTTTGCCCTTCCCTACTTCTTTGATGTGGCTTCTTCAATATCTACTTGTGGAGTTTGTTCTGCCAATCTTCAGGTCATTTTTGGGGTTATTTACTGATATAGGTGTTATCTAGTTATATCTATGGAACAAGGCAGGCTTAAGATTCTGCTACTCCACTATCTTCCTAGCTGACTGGAAATAAATATTTTAAATCTCAGCACAGATTGAGGCAGGTAAAATCATGCCTCTCTTCCCAAAGATATTACATTCTAATCTATAAAACCTGTTACTTTGTTACTTTACATGACAAAAATGACTTATTCAATGTGATTATAATTATGGACCATGACATGGGAAAATTCTCCTAGGTGAGATCTCTAATTACATGGGTCAGTGAGCCCAATGTAATTACATGAGTTTTTAAAAGTGGAGAACCTTCCCTAGCTATGGTCAGAGGGAGATGTTATTATGGAAGAATGGAAAGAGATGCTATGTTACTGACTTTAATATAGAGCAAGGGATCCAGAAACCAAGGAATGTGGGTGTTCTCTAGAAAACAGAATAGCCTAGGGAAACAATTCTGTCACAGAGCCTCCAGGAAGGAATGTAATCTTGATAACCTTGATTTTAGCCTAAAGAGATCCATGTCTGACTTTTGACTTACAGAACTGTAAGAAAATAAATATGTATTGTTTTAAACCACTAACTTTGTGGTAATTTGTTACAGCAGCAATAGAAAACTAACCCACTGAGATTGAGACAGAGGGTCAGAAAAGGATGCACACACATCATACACTCCAGACATAGACTTATGAGAGATTTGACTCTAGGCACTGTAATCTGTCCATCACACTAACCCATGCTGGAGAACCATATTTTCTCCAGAAGCCTCTCTTTTGTGGATCAAGGACAGATTTTATAGCAGAAGGAGACATAATTTCTTTGGTCTGACATGAAAATACTTAGAGTAAAGATATACTACTACGACATCGGATTTTATGGAAGGCAAGTATAAAAGACATCATATTGAGGAACATGTCTGTTTCTTCTCTAAACTTAGCATAGAAGCTATTGTCTATTATGTTTGGCAATGCCAGTTATATTCAAACATGACTGATAAATACCATCTTACTCTTTATTGATAGGAGACACTGTGCAACTAGAAGGGAATTTAATATTACCACAAAACAGAAACTTTATAACACAGTGTATTTCATATTGCCTTTGTTTGTCTAAAAAATGAAGACTAACAGTAACAATTTTTAAAATACGTGAACCTAGCAACAAAAATTTAATAAATCGAATGCTAATAAATAAATCTAATCACATAGGCTTGGTCAAAAATATATCACTGTTTTTATATTAGTATTTTGTTCTATTTTAAATTTAGATAGATAGATAGAAAGATAGATATAGGATGTGACATATAATACTGGATAAAACACAAAACAGGGAAATATATATATATGTTTAAAATTTTTCATCTATATATCTGTATATCTATATATCCCTATCTATCTCTCTATATCTGGGTTTCAAATAATTTTATTTCATATATTGTAACAAAATATCTTATAAAATTATAGTATTTTTAATTGTGCAAGAATAAACATGATACTGAAAATGTAGTTTGTGTAATGCTCTGGTGTATATGCATGCCTGTGAGTACTTACCCCTACCCATCTCTACCAACACACACATTGCATTTACGCTATATAATATTATCTATATTGGGAGTTAAACATAGTTTTTATATTCAGTGACAACTCTGGATATTTAATAGTTATTTTCTAAAATGTTATTTTGAAAAAAATTCAGATGGCTCATCCAACTGCCATAGGAAAAATACATGCATATTAAGGGATACTGTGATCACAATAAAAAGAAATTGTTGGAAGTGTACTTCTCATTCACCACTTCTCAGCTAAGTATATACGACATAGTTGCATATACTGCTCTATATCCTGTGTACTTGAGCGAGTGTGTATATAGAGTTAATTTTTGAAAGTGATCCCAGAGATTAGTAGTGAGGAACTAGAAAGGGGAAATAAGGAAGAAGAAAAAGCCAGTCTAAGGGTACATCATCAAATTGGTCATCATTAAAGGCAATAATTCTGTATTGCAGCTACTCGGCTCTACCATTACAGGACGAAAGCAGCCACAGGAATTTAATAAATAAGTGGGTGTGGCTGTGTTTCCATAAAGTTTTATTTACAAAAGCAGTTGATAACTTGCTGACCCCTAGTTTTAATAATGGGAAAAATAACTTCTGTAATATGAGATTACATATATGTGTACATATCAATATTACATATATATACACACATATTTGAGGTATTTATTAAGTTATTAAATAAGAAGTTTAGAAAATAGAGCTAATGAAGACAAAATACTGAGCATGGTCTAAGCTGATGTGTTAAATCCTATCAAGTAAAAACAGAATGAATGAAAAGTCACATGCTGAGAGCATAGGAAGTAACATTAAGATTGGAATCAGGAAACTTAGTTCCTAATCCTTTCTTTACTTCATATTTATGATTTTAGGCAAAACTCTTAAATCATCTGTACTTAAATTTCATCATTTAAAAAATGTGAACAGTATTAGAAACTTCCAAAGTTGTTGTGAAAGTTAAATGTAAACTCTATGGAGCTGTATGAACTCTGTGCCTGCCATATAATAAGCATTCAATAAATACCGGTTAAAACTCAATCAGATAGCTTACACAAAAGGTATGATCATTTCACTTACTGAAACTGACTTCTGCGCCCACACATTCTGTCTGTATTTACAGCAGTAAGGCCATTTTGCCTAAACTCACAAATCAGCTGTGTGAGAGTCAGCAACAGTACATTCTTTCTGACAGAAGCCTCATGGAGATATGTCTAGAGGCAAGAATTCGGGTATCCCAGGAGCATGAGGTAATTTTTGAGGCTTCTCTGAAACATGAAATTCTATGACTCTGAATCACATCTCTTTTTGCTTCTAGAAAATGTAATTAACAATAATATACTTTCTAACTTTTGATAACAGATGAGTTAGAAAGCAAAAGCTACCTAAAGATAGTTTGCAGAAATGGTAGCAAGCAATTAATTTTGCCAAGTGAGAGCATGACATCTCCCGTCTTTAAAGATTACTCCTAATGGATCTTCTTCCCTAAGAGATACATAACTGTGACTCTCAAAATGAGCTCACATCCTGGGGAAAAAACCTTTCCAGGAATATATCACTAAGGGATGGGGAAGCCTCATCAGTTTTTTCAATAGAGTCAGTGGGTTAGGTTACGTCTTTTAGAATGAGATTTAAGCTTCAATATCATGGAGTGAGAATTCACAGTTGTAACATTCACTTACCAAGAATCAATAAGCTTCATTCTGAAAACCCTTCCATCATCAGCAGGGAGAGGAATCTCTTCGCGGTTGCTGTCTTTCTTGGTTGCTGTTTTGGAGTGCCCACTGTTTCAAGAAATAGTGTAAGCCCCTATCAGAAGTGAGTGCATTTCAGCAGGAAATCATTCTTCTCACAACATCACTTCTTTGGGAATGCATCTCTAAAGTCATTAAAGGTTTACTGAGTGCCTCTTAGGTTGCTGCTTATGTGAAATGTGGTGAAGAGATGCAGAGACATGGATAGGAGGAAAGGAAAAGCTAGTATCACCCAATTTAGCTAGGTTAGTAAAACATTTCAGTAGAACTTTCTGGGAAGTGTTCTTATATCTATACCACTTTTCAGTTATTCAGGTGATTTTCTTGTTGCAGACTGATGATAATTTTTCATTCATTAATTTAACCAACATCACTGTCACTTAGTCTGGCTCAGATCTTGGATTACAGAATTAACATGATAAATAAAATGTCATCTCTGTTTTCAAGAAGCTCGTATTCTAATTGAGAGAAATACATGATTTAGGTATTATAAAATTCACAGTGAAGATGGTTACGTCATGGAGGTGTCTCTTTGCTATGTACCTCACCCTCTATGTGGACTTTTCTCAACAAATAGACACATATAAGGAGGGGGACGATGTTTGCAATAATGTTAGATAATGTTAAGTTCAGAACTTAGGTACGATCCCAGGTGATTTAGGTATGACTTAGATATGACTTAGGTACGACTCCTTCTGCTGATTTATTCATTTGACTTTCTTGGTTTCTCCCCTTGGATAATTCTTTGGGCTCTGTAACTCAGTGACTGTGATCTTCTCAACTCCATTATTTAGAATTTGAGTTTCAATTAATTTTTTCTGATTTTAATCTTGTTACAGTGTCATGCAGATTTTTAAGTGTGAACACATGACTTTATATACCAAATTTTCTGGGGGAAATGTAGAACACCCTTCCCACCTCCCCAGGGCCTTCATCCAAGGACTCCCTAAATTCATACACCTCTACTCAAACTCACTAAAAATTTTAGAGGATCTGGGTAAATACACATGATGTGTAGGAAATGTAATCTCATAATCTTTCCTAGAGTCAGTCAAGTCTTCCCAGAGGAGGAAATAGTTGAGATGAGACTTAATGGACAAAGGCATTTTGTTACATAGAACAGTTTAAAAGAACATTCCAGATGGAGAGAGTCTCATGTTCAGTTGTCTAGAAATATACAAACATACTTCAAATAACCATAAAATCACTAAGAATTGCCAAATCATCAAGTCAAACATGAAGTGCTTAGGGAGACATGGTTATATGATGAAGAGGCTTGTGGATCTTGATAAAGCTTCAAATTATAGTATATTTCATTGCGAACAACCAAAGGATGCCAAGAAGACAGTGAATGAAACTGTTATATAGTCATCAATTCAAAGAAGATGGGATAAAGAAAGCAAAAATCAGAGGTAAGAGACAATGTCTAGAGTCAAGAAGGCCAAATGACAAGGGTCTGAAATATGACAAGGTTGTCAGGGATGGAGAGCATGAAAAAAGTGGGGTTTGAAAATATTGTCTGTGGAGACAGTGTCATAATAGCAAGTTGGCAGAGGTACACCCAGATTTGGAGGTCAGATAGATTCTAATTTGAAGACCTTTATTTGGAAGTTATCTGCATAAGCATAATAGCTGAGACCATTGACATAATTCAAATTGACTATGGGAAATTTCCTGGGGGAGAACAGAATATCAGGGATATAGTCTAAGGATCATGAACCACTATTCATTCAACACTTATTTATGAGCCTTTTTTAGGCCTAAAGTTGGTGTACCCTCAAGCCTCCTACAAGAGGGGTGGGAGAGAAGCAAAAAAAAAAAAAAGAATTTCACATATAACGTATTTTGAAAATAGGGACAAAATACAAAATGCCAACACTTAAGTTCACTTATTCATTCATCAATTTATTTTATAAAAAAAAAATATTCAGGAAGCACCTTTTCTTTTGTTAGCCATTATGCTGGGCAATTTGGATGCAGCAGTGAAAAAATCACATATACTTGCCTCTCAGCCTATTAGTGTTTTCTCCTTGTTCTCTGTACTATCACATGACTTCTTCTCCAAATTACAATCTCTGAAACATGCTATTGACACAGAACATCACTTGTGAACTAATGGGTGCTACAATCAAGAACTAGAAAAATAAAATCTGACAACATAATGAGGATTATGAGAAAGACACAAAAAATCTGCATTGTATTTCTCAGTGCTGGGGTTATATGGGTAAATTCATGCATGTAAAAAGCTTATTTTATTTTCTGAGGTAATTCACCATTTGAAGGTGAAAACTAATCAATTGGGAATAGAGTGAATATGATTTCAATTGCATTGTCCTTTAGACTTTTACTAGAGAAGACAGTTGATGCCATAAGTGATTATAATGTATTCTGGATATTCACCCTCACTGACGTGACTACTCCATTGTGTTCTGTGGCTAACAAACACATTCTTCCAAGGTACAACTTCACTAACATTAAATCAAAATCTGTATGGCCTGCTTCTAGTTGTCACTCTTATGAGACAGGTGAAGATTTTATCCTATCTCAACTCTACTTATCAAAATAATACTTTGTTTAATGGAAAGAAGAAGGGAAGAAGGAAGAACAAGAACAACAACAAAAAAAAATGTCGGTTGATTAATTTGCTTAACTGGATACATTCAGCACCTATGGTTTTCCAGACATATTCTAATATCATATAGTGGGAATGTTTCCGTAGGACTTGTTAGAATAAACTTAAGATAGAAGAACAAACTCAGGTTGCTGAATTTTAAGAGAATCATTTGATATTAAAAGCAATTCTCAGTTTAGTACTGAACCAAAGTGTTTCATTATCATTGGGGAACCAAGAGGTCCTATCTAAGGAAAGACTGAAAGAAGAGAAAGTCCAAACAGATGGGATATCTCAAAGTCCAGGGAAACAGGTGAAGTAGAAATCTGTGGCAGGAGTAGCACTCCAAAGTGAGAAAATGACCAACTATGTCAAAACTATGTATTTGGTGGGTTTTTGCCTCTTGTTTTTTCTTCCTGTGTGTATCTTTGTGTGTGTGTGTGCATATTTGGGGGGCAAAGAGACAGGGAACAAGAGATGCAGACAGATGTCTCATGTTAGGACTGGGTTTTACCTTTTCCGAAAATTTTTTTGCTTGTTTCTTTGTTTGTTTTTTCCAAAGATCACAGCAATAGTCCAGCTCAGGTACATAGGATAATTAAAAGGTTAAATTAAAAGGTTATATTTCAATCAGAACAGAAACACTTCATGTTTGGAGCATATAAATATGCAGTCTCTGTATGTATACATGTGAGGCTTGTCTGAATCCTTTTTGACCCTAAAAGAAATGTTAAAACAAAAAGATGTTACCTCCAAATATTTCTAAGTGACATTATGTAAACAAAGTGTTTGGTGCTTGTGATTGTCTGTCTATCTATCTACCTATCTATCTATCCATCCGTCCATCCATCTATCCATCTATTATCACCATCATAATCTATGTTCCCTTTAACACAGTATCCTAAGGAAGAAAAAAAGCAAATGCATTTGATAATTTTAGAATATAGCCAAGTGACACTTGGGAAGATATGCTATTTGAATCTCACCTTCTTGTGAATTATGTTGTTTGGAAGGTGCATATGTGTATATGGAGCATTTATCACATTGGTTTTGGTAGATAGGTCTTTTGTGAGAGATTTTTAGTTGGTTTCTGCTTTAAAGACATGTCAACATACTTTTTTTTTCATATCACCAATGAAATGGATTTTAACCCAAAAAACAGGAGGAGAAATTAAATCATGTAACTGGAAAGTTAATATTTATTTATTTTTTATTACCCTGAACTGAAGATATTGACATTTATGAACTTAATTCTTAAGGCAGTCATTCTGTAGAGGTCTCAGTTTATGTAGATAGTCTTGCATTGCTCCAGATCTCTTGGAAAGACTACATGCATTTTCTATGAAAGAACCATATCGATGCTTTTCTCCCAAGAGGACTTTACTCAGATGTTCTTTGATACGTCTATACGGATGATTGCACAATCCAGAATGAGTTGTGTGTGTGTGTGTGTGTGTGTGTGTGTGACATGTTTACATCTTTCAAGAAACATAATTGAAAGAAATAAGCATGTGTATGTGTGTGTATACATATATATATATATGCTTACATGTCAGGGAGATAACCAAAGTTGGCATCATTGACCCTTATTTCTTTTCTGTTTGCTATTTCTTTCTATAAAAATATATTTCTCTCTATAAAGTATAAAAAATAAAAATTTATCTCTATAAAAATATAAAAATATGAGGGCTTCAAGGAAACCTATGGGTCATTTAGCATAACCATCTCAAATTACATAGTTGAGAAAATTAATGTCCATAAAAGTAAACTGACTTGTGGTAAGTCCTATAGCAGGACTAGAATGTAGTGTGCCCAATTTTCACTCCATCCATCCCCCAAAAAGCCATTTTCCCCACAGACTTTATCTGTGATCTACGATTACACTCTATCCAAAAATTTCTGAGGCAACTATTCAAGTTCCTGTGACTTTTTTAAAGCTGAGTAACTCTAAGGAAATGAGGATGAAATTTTAACTTTTTATCATTTATAACCTGAATTAGGATCCAGCAGCATTTCATACTTTTAGAATAAATCCTGATGCTGGATATTGAAGAACCATAATAGAATTTGAGCAGTTTTATTTTCTTTTTCTTATCTTTTACTGACAAGCCAAAAGCATTTCTAACGCTCTGCTAATATCTACACAGGAGTTAGCTGCTATGGAATATAGCAGAAGAATATAGGAGCAGTAGTAATGATAACAACAACAACAACAACATAAACAATAAATACTTACTGTATTTAATGTAATACTTGTATTAGTTTGCTAGGGCAGCCATAACATGGGTGGTTTTAAAATGGGTGGTTTACACGGAAGAAATTTATTGTCTCATTTACAAAGGTTGAAAGTCCAAAATCAAGGTGTCCACAGGTTTTCTTCCTTCTGAAGGATGTGAATTTAGTCCATGCCTCTCATCTGGCTTCTAGTGGTTTTCTGAAAACTTTTGGCATTCTTCAGCTCGTAGAAGTATTACTCTGATAGCTGCCTTCATCTCCAGGTGTTTTTCTTATGTGCATGTATGTCTCCAAACTTCCCTGTTAGAAAATGAAACCAATCATATTGAACAAAGGTCCACCATAAAAGTCTAATTTTAATTCCATTACATCTATAAAGACCCCTTCTCTAAATAAGGCCACATTGTGAGTTACTGAAGGATAGGACTTCAAGGTACAAATTTTTGAGGGACACAATTCAACCCATAACAATAACAGTGAGTAAAAGAACAATAATTAAAATTCCCAAATATTTACTAGATAATGTACCAAATAATATGCCGGGGTGTGTTATACATGTTTAATAATCACAATTCTGAAAGTAATAGTAGCCTAATTTTCTAAAAGGAGATAAAATTTGATAATTTTTCCAAAGCCACCTAACCAGCAAGACATTCATTTGTAAATGATGGTGACTGTACATCAAGTCCATTTGACAATGACTGGAAATATTATAGTTTTCATTGAGGATATTGTACTAGAATCTAGTGGGTATAGTCCAGGGATGCTCATGCTAAACCTTCTAAAATGTGCAGGACAGCATCCCTTCCCCATTAGCAAAGAACCCAAAATGTCAACAATCACAATGTTGAGAACATTTGGTATAAGAGTAAAATCTAGGCCTTGAAACAAGTCAGACGAACCCTAAGGCCTGTGTTCTTAACTACTAAAGGACAAAATCAGTAGGAGGAGTGCTTCCTGCTTGAATAGGAGCTAGTATTCGGAGTTTGTGTATAAGTGGTGAGGAGAGCGTGGCTCAGAGCTGTGGGAATGGAAGCCTTCTTTTCCTTAAAAACCTGATAGCCTTTTTTTCATACTAACACTAATTTTTAAAAGTTTAGTTTGCTATTACATTGTTAATAGTAATGTAAATTTTCAGATGGTATTGGAAAAATGCAGAAGGGCTGAAAAATAAAAATCACCCACTTATTAAACTACACAAAGCCACTCATCGGATATATTTTATTTTTTTTTTTTTTCATCAGATATATTTTAATATATTTCTTTCTGGGCTGTTTCTTCAGCATTGATTCTGATGATTTTGGTCATATTACACATGTGCTATAATTTAGTGTCCAATTATTTAAAAAATAGCAGTAGTATATAGTGTTTTCTTATATGTGAAAAAACTATTTTGAGCAAATTCATATAGTTTTCCATATATAAGTCATATTATTTCTGTGTAGTAAAATACCTTAGTTACTAGGTGGTATCCCTTTTTTTTCTTTCTTTTATTTTCCTTTTCTGCCTTTTCATATTCCTTCCTTCACTCATTACATGTAATTTACTTATTCTTACAATATTTGTCTTTCCCTAACACTCTGTAAAAGAGACTACCAGAATTAGGACTAATGAAACAAGTAATATAAAAAGTATTCTTGGGGCACCTAGGTGGCTCATTTGGTTAAGTGTTAGACTCTTGATTTTGGCTCAGGCTATGATTTTAGTGTTGTGAGATCGAGCCCCGCATTGGGCTCCACGCTGGATGTGGAGTCTGCTTAAGATTCTTTCTCTCCCTTTCCCTCTACCCCACCCCCCAACTCTCTCTTTCTTACAAAAATTCCTAAATCATTTTGTCATATTATTTTTCTGAAGTGTTTCATTTATCTTTCCTCATCAGGATATGTATGTCTGTTTTTTTTTTAATCTTTTCCAGTATTAAACATGATGATTTAAAGGTGAAAAGTCATATTTTATTTTCCTGACTTAGAGAAGTCCATTATTTTTTCCTATGGTAGCCATTATATTTTCATATCTATATTTTGTATATCTTCATGTTTTCTGTTTGTGTAAGAGAACATCTGTATGGCTTCTATGCATCCCATTTATTAATGCTTTTTAACATTTTACTGTCAAATTTATTTGAAACTGAGTTCAATCTATTGTTTCTTCCATTACTTATGCATTTTATATAATTTTAAATTACAAATGTGATTATAAATGTTATATATGATGTTATAATTATAAATGTAATTTTAACAACATGGGTGGATTTTACTCATTTGTGGAATTTAAGAAACAAAACAAATGAACAAAAGGAAAAAAAAAAGAGACAAACCAAAAAGCACTTTTAACTATAGAGAACAAACAGATCGTTACTAGAGGGGAAGTGAATGGAGGAGTGGGTTACATAGGTGAAAGTGAATACTATTGAGATGAGCACTGAGTAATGTATAGAATTGCAGAATCACTATATTATATACCTTAAGCTATGATAAGACTGTATGTTAACTATGCTGAAATTTTAAAAATTTAAAATTAAAAAGAGAGTGGGTTAAAATCACTGCTTACTGAAATGACAAAGAGGAGACAGGTGAAGAGAAAAGAGCAGAATAATTTTTTCAACAAATTTGGTAGATGAAGGAGTCATAGCTACCATAGAAGGGAGGGAATAAAACATAAATGGTTTCTGAGGAGGAAGACTGCTAAGAAGTTGGGTAATTTGTCCTGAGAACCCTTGAGGGACTGAGAATTTGGAGGTAAGGAAGGTATGAAAACACAGGGGTTCTTTATATATGTGTGTGTGGATATATATATATTTTTTTTCTTTTATTGAGCAACTGACATCTCCCAGGTTTCCTTTTCATGCCACACTCCTGGGAGATTACTCCTTCCTCTCCCACTGATTCTTTCTTCTCACCAGAGAAGCTTGCTATATAGAAATGTTTAATCAAAAGATTTACACTCAGCCATGCTAATCAAAATGCGAAGCTAAGGTGGGAAGAGGGTAAAACAGCTAAAGAAAAGTGAAAAAAGTAATGATCTATATATTATCTGGTGGGACATTTTCCTCATTACCCACCCTAATCAGAAAATTTATGAAGCATGGCTTATGTACATCAAAACAAGAAGTTAGAGGATTTTTCTGTAGAGAAACTGAATTATCTCAATATATCCTTTTACATGATATCCCCAGGGCAATGTCAGGCATCTATATGTAGACAATAAATAGAGGATCCCTGCGCATCACTAATTCTCCCATGTACAAGTTTCAGTACTTTGTTGAATGGATAGCCAAGAATTACCAATTGTTTTAGGAAATCCTCCAACATGAAAAAGACTAAGTAAACAGAAAATGATAAAATGCAAAGAACAAATAAAAATGAAAAATACTTTAAATATAAAAATGTTTTTACATGAGTAAGATAAAATCCATTATGTCCTTGATCATTAGAAAGTTTAAAGGATAACACTGAAAAAATTTACAGAGTAAGCCAAAATCAGAGCAATATGGAAAATAGAAGAGACAAATAAAAAAAAATTTGTTCAGGAGGCTCATCATATAATTCAACAAGTTTTAAACAGAGAAAAGAGTAAAAATAAGGCTAGGAAATTTGAAAGGATCAACAAGATCCTAAAGAAAAAAAATAAGCTATTATACACACACACACACAGAGTGACGTGCAAGCATGCACATTGAGGCATAGAACTGTGAAGTTTAAAACACCAAGGATAAAAAGGTGATTCTTAAAGCCTGTTGAAGAGACTAGCAGGCCATGTACAAAACAATGTAAATGCACACAGTACTGGACTTGTAGACAGTAATATTGGATAATAAAATATATTGCAGCAATGTCTTCAGAAGTCTTATGAAAAAAATAGCTGCGTTTTATACTTCTATTCAAACCTTATCATCAATGAAATGAGAGAGCAAAACATGGAAGAGCTAAATAAGTATAAACACCCACAAACACTATATGTTTTTGGTACATATTCAATAAGGTATGAATTGAGCTATTTCACTACAGTTGTGATATCCTCATTTATATTACAAGCTACCACCACCCCTTATTCAACATTTATTTTACATCAACCACTATGCTAGAAGTGGCTATTACCTCATTCAATTATTATAGCAGAATTATAAGGCAAGTACTGATCCTTAGAGTAGTTGAATAATGTATCAAAGTTTACACCGCAGAGAGTTAGAAAATCTAGGGTATGACATTAGATCTATCTGATTCAAAACATTTGTTAGAAGCAGGAGGATTCACAGCATTAAGAAGCATTGAACACCACTTCCCAGAAAGGTCCCCATCTACTTGTGGGCATCTCTTGTTATAGTAACCATTTCTTTCCCTTAGATCTCAGGGCATCACTTGATCAGGTGGACATTTCCATGATAACACAATGCGGGGCTGACAACAATCTGTTAAGAGAATTTTTCACTGGCTATCTATCTATCATCTATCTATCTATGTATTAGGCAGGAAGGAGGATGGGCATCTAGCACTCTTTTGTCTAGTTTAATTTCATCACACTTAAAAATAAACCCTTCTCCATAAATATGGTTAACACCAATGCTCTATTGTCTGTAACTGTCTAGGAACAAGGGTAGTCTGCTCACAGAGCATTATCAGCTTATCTTCTCCTCAGCACTCAGTCAGGGGTAGGGTAAGCTGTGCCAGCTGGAGCTCAACACACAGAATTCATCCACTATTAATAAATTACTTTTCAGGCACTCAGTTTCTTTCCAGTGAAGTCCCCATGCAGTAGTGGACTGAAATGAAAAGTAGATTTCAGCTATATTCTCTTTTCTTACATCTGACAAAATAAAGCTTGCAATATTCTTTACATATCAAGATTATCTGGTGTTGGAACATTAAAAAAAAATGAAATCACATTTCTTCCAATATGTTTTCTATCTTATTTTTTTTAAATTTTCAAGTATGCAAAATATATCTTCATCCTCTGTTCCCAGTCTCTATTCATACAAGGAAGAGAAGACTTGGCACTGAGAGGTAATTTAATAAAGAACAAGGAACGGACATTATATGCCAAATCTCAGCACCAAGCATGAGATAATGCACTATAACTCACATTTTAGTGTTATCCGGCTAGCCTTGTTAAGCCACCCAACCTTATTGGATCTCAGTTTTTTCATGTACAAAGTGAATGGGTTGGGGGAAATCAATATTTTTGAAGGTGGAACACTGCACTAATATGGTGAGATAATTTGTCAAGAGTCCAAAGATAATGAAATAACAACAAAATAATAAAAGTAAAACTGTCAAGATTTCTAAATGGTTTTTACTTTAAAGAAAATGATTGGATTCAGTTTTCCACTCTAAAGTATTTGTTATTTGAGATAATAAGGGAACACTTTACGCTGGCTCACATAGAAAAAAGGGATTTTATGAACTATTGGGATTTTATCAAGATCAAAAGCTTTTGCACAGCAAAGGAAACAGTTAACAAAACCAAAAGACAACTGACAGAATGGGAGAAGATATTTGCAAATGACATATCGGATAAAGGGCTAGTGTCCAAAATCTATAAAGAACTTAGCAAACTCAACACCCAAAGAACAAATAATCCAATCAAGAAATGGGCAGAGGACATGAACAGACATTTCTGCGAAGAAGACATCCAGATGGCCAACAGACACATGAAAAAGTGCTCCACATCACTCGGCATCAGGGAAATACAAATCAAAACCACAATGAGATACCACCTCACACCAGTCAGAATGGCTAAAATTAACAAGTCAGGAAATGACAGATGCTGGCGAGGATGCGGAGAAAGGGGAACCCTCCTACACTATTGGTGGGAATGCAAGCTGGTGCAACCACTCTGGAAAACAGCATGGAGGTTCCTCAAAATGTTGAAAATAGAACTACCCTATGACCCAGCAATTGCACTGCTTGGTATTTACCCTAAAGATACAAACGTAGTGATCCGAAGGGGCACGTGCACCCGAATGTTTATAGCAGCAATGTCTACAATAGCCAAACTATGGAAAGAACCTAGATGTCCATCAACAGACGAATGGATAAAGAAGATGTGGTATATATACACAATGGAATACTATGCAGCCATCAAAAGAAAAGAAATCTTGCCATTTGCGACGACGTGGATGGAACTAGAGGGTATCATGCTTAGCGAAATAAGTCAATCGGAGAAAGACAACTATCATATGATCTCCCTGATATGAGGGAGAGGAGATGCAACATGGTGGGTTAAGGGGGTAGGAGAAGAGTAAATGAAACAAGATGGGATTGGGAGGGAGACAAACCATAAGTGACTCTTAATCTCACAAAACAAACTGAGGGTTAATGGGGGGAGGGGGGTTGGGGGGGTGGATTATGGACATTGGGGAGGGTATGTGCTATGATGAGTGCTGTGAAGTGTGTAAACCTGGCGATTCACAGACCTGTACCCCTGGGGATAAAAATATATTATATGTTTATAAAAACTAAAATTAAAAAAAAAAAAGAAAAAAAGGGATTTTATTATAACAATATTTACTTCTTAATTTCACAGACTCCAAATGCTGGGAAGTATTATAGCTAGAGGATATAGAAACTGGAACACTATCTCTGATCAGACATTTTCTCCTTCTCTTAAGATGTACATTCTATCTTTTCTTTCCATAATGTGACTCTTTCTTCTGCCTTGCACTGCGTAAATTCATATATGGCTTAGTCCCTATTCCACATGTATTTGAGTGTTTGTACAACTTAGTTTACATTCTCAATAGAGAAAATTATACAAATACCTATTAAGCTAATTAATTTTCTGGTACACAAAGTTGCCTACATAGGGCCTGTAAACTGAAAAAATCAAATAGGCAATGGCTGGCCATCTGGATATGGTGTCTTAGTACGTAGATCTATAATTAAAATTTAAATTGTGAAAAATCTGAAATTTACATTATCTAGGTCTGCAGTGAACAGAGCAATAT
Source organism: Enhydra lutris kenyoni (assembly GCF_002288905.1). Classification (NCBI taxonomy): domain Eukaryota; kingdom Metazoa; phylum Chordata; class Mammalia; order Carnivora; family Mustelidae; genus Enhydra; species Enhydra lutris. The sequence goes on along the minus strand of NW_019154114.1, from coordinate 1,278,153 downwards.
TATTGGTTTGTTCTTAAAGAGTGTAGTTATTAGGTATCACTGTAGTGATTTATAATGTTGCTTTTTTACCCACATAGACATTTCCCATATGTGGTGTTTGCAAATGTGGTTGTTATTTGTCTTGCAAACGGAATGACTGAAAACCTCTAAATGCAATGATCCCTACCTTTCCTTTGGGGGTTGGAGTTTTATAAAGCTGCAAGACAACTTCTGCTGAAGAGATATCTTAGTTGATTTTTTTCTTCAGTTCAGCACTTAGCTTGTGCCAGGCATGGTGTTTAAAACTAGCGACACATAGAAGAAAAGGCTGAAATATTCTTAAGAGGTCTACAGTGTCCTAGCAGAGACAGAGAAAATAAGCAACATCAATGTCTTATTATAGTAACCATAACAAGATTTAATTGTGGAGCTCCTGAGAAACATTCAGTGAGGAGTATCCTAAAGAAATAATGTGCTATTGCATCCTAATAAGGAGTTGAGTTCCATATAATGAATATTATAGGGAGAATAAACACTACAAATAGAATAAAGGCATGAGATTAACAGGTTTGGCCATACACTGTTAGAGAACTGCTGAGGTCAGTTTTGTAGTTGCAGGGATAGTTTTGGGGTGAGAGACAATAAATTACTCCAATGAACATTTAGATTAATTGAATTAAGATAGTCCGTAAGGAGAAACTGACAATGAAGCCTGCCTTGGCTCCCCTTAATCTCACTATGAATTTGCTATCAGAATTTTGCTACCTTTAATGAATTGGGAAAACTTTGTATATAATAATTTCACCCCAGAATTCCACTGAGAGCCAACTGTACTGACATATTTACCAGACAGCTTTGTATCTTCGAGTTGCAAGTTAAGATGCCCTAAGGTTGACAAGAAGAAGCTCCCTGTGCAAAGACCGTAAGGGTGATTTGGCTTTTCTAGTTCAATTCTTTCCATCCCCTGCCCAAACACATCTGAAAGAAGACCTGAAAGGTAAAAGGAAGCCCTTGTACTAGACAGGGATACTGACTGAGAGCATATAAGCCCCTTTGATGAGGGGCTCATCAAAGTCTTGTTTTAAAATACGAATTTCATAAGCATTAAATGTCCTCTTGTGTGGCCCATGAGAACATTTCCCACAGTACCACATAACCTCAAAAAAGAAATATACAAGATATATAAGATGAAACATTCTCCCATATCTCTTCATCTTTTTGCACAGTGCTGGGCAAATAGTAAGACTCAATAAATGCTTGTTTAATTGATGATATTGGCAACTCATTCAATTTATTCTAATTAAATTTCTCTCTCTGGGTGTAAAACGGCTTTTCATTGAGCATATTTCATATAGAGTTTTTTAGACAGAAACAATGCAACCACAAAATGAACTCAAATCCTGTTTGGTTTGATGAGCACATTTTATTATCTGCTGTTTGCTAGCAGTTAGATACCAAAAATATGAAGCTTTTGTAAACACAAGGGGGATTAAAGTAGGGTGAGCTCACCAACTATTTGTGATTCTTTTCAAAGTGATTCAGATGAACTATCTTGTTTTGTATTGCTTGTTTTGCTTTGTTGTAAAGGATTTTCTGAAGCATATCTGCTCTCTCAGAGGAACTTGGTGAAAGTGGCATTTGAGTATTTAAGAAAAGAGCCTCAGGACATATAAATAGATTCTCATTTATCCAGAGGAGAGTCAGCTTTGGAAGATGTTCTTGCTTACAACCCACTTCAGTCACCTCCCCAAAAGATCTCCATTTCAGCTTTGCTGGTGAATCTGGGAAGCTCATATGTGTTTTGTCACAGCTGTGTGTGAAATATTATGTAATTAAATTTTACATTACATCAGTCCAACTGCATAATAAAATGTCATCTGGTTAATTTTGGTTTCCAAATGTACTTTATAACCAACTCAGAGAAAATATTACATGTGATTCATGCCACAAATTGTTATCTAGGCATGTAGTAGCATATTTATGGTATTATACTGCATGCCAAATGATGCACTAAATTCAAATATGGACATGCTAATTTCCCTTGTGTTGACAATATGAAGTTCTAAGCATTATTCTTTAATCAGAACACAACCAGTTCACTGAAGTCATAAAATGGACTTTTCCCCAATCTGCTTGTTTCCTTCCTTTTTTCAAAGAAGTAAGCTCAGTAATTCTTCAAAGTACTGGTAAGTGAAAAAAGAAGTTCTTAGAAGATTTTATGTATATATATATACATATATATATATGTATATATATATGCACATATATATAAAAATTGTATATATATTATATATACAACTTATATATATTACATATATATTATACAATATATATTATACCATATATACTATATTATATATATACTATATATTATACTATATATATACTATATACTATATATACTATATATATAAAATAATTTTTATATATTTTATATATATGGCAAATTCACAGTTTAATCACAGAATAAGATGCAGGGATATTCTGGAACAAATATTACTTATCTGACTATAAATGTCTTTGATAGTCTTCCATGTCAAAATCATTAGAAAATAAAAGAGGTAAACAAATGGCCTGGATATGGGAAATGACTGAGATTTGTTACGGTGTTTTATCAGGCTGTTTTAACCAGAAAAAATGGGAGTGGTGGTGTTAAAGAGGTATTTTACTATTAAATGTGATTTAATTTTTTTCTTTTTCTAGAATTTAGAAATGATCTGGAAGAGAATAATGGTATTAATTGTGCTTATATTAGGTTCTATGAATTGGGCTGTTTACTTTATAAGTGTTATCTGATTTTTATTATTACCAAACCTAGTTTGGTTGGCTTAACTTTTTTCTTACCTTTCCCCCCCCAGTTTTTAACATGAGAAAAACTGGGATTTGGTCAAGGGGCTACATTATGATAAAAGTGTAACTATTAGGTAGATTCTAAGATGTTATGTAAGTAACAAGTTAGTAGAGAATGTACCAGGTACCAAGTTATTTAAATTAAATGTATGGATTTATCTGCACCAAAGTACTAGTTCATTTATTCATTTAGCAAATACATAGAAACACTGTCAGCACTTCCTTGAAAATAGTGGTACTAGGGATAGTGGCCAAAGGGTAGTCTGGGAGAGCTTTAGCTACTTTATTAGGACTCCAACATTACTGTTAAGAGAGTACCACTAATGCATATTATAATATGAATGGCCCCTCCTGGAGTTATGCAGTGTAATGTAGCAGCAACTCTTGTAATTTTGTCAGTGCTGATTCCCCAATCCATGCAAGATAAACAAATACTCTAAGTAATAATAGAGTTTATTATCCAAATGTAGCCTCCAGGAAAAATCAGTAATAAACAAATTGACAACTCTGAGTTCCTCTTATATAGACATGTTAGAGTCTCTAAACCTAATGAGCTATTAACACTGATCAAGACAAGATTTGTTTGTACATTGGAAAGTTTGGAATTTTGAAAGTTTGGAAAGGTTCTTTGTTATTTACATGTATTTATTCTCATTCATTTTTTAAATCAACATTGCTTGAGTAATAAACACATCCCATGTATTATTGTAGTCACAAGAGATGTAATTGTCAAAATAAAATAAAAGTCAAAATCCATCTACTTTCTTAATGATCTCACCTGTTGGAGGAGGGGAGAGCTAGGATAATTGCAAAGTACATTTTTAGGGACACCTGAGTGGCTCAGTAGGTTAAGAGGCCAACTCTTGGTTTCAGCTCAGGTCATGTTCTTGGGGTTTTGAGATTGAGCCTCCATCAGGCTCCACATTCAGTGCTGAGTCTGCTTGAAATTCTTTCACCCTCCCCAACTGCTCCTCCCTGTGTTTGCATGCTCTCTCTTTCTCTTTCTATAAAATAAATACATAAATAAATAATAAAATCTTAGAAAAGAGTACATTTTTATAGAATATGATAAGAATTTATATGAAGAAAGGCAAGAGGCAAAGAAAGCTCCTTGCAGGGACACCTAACACCACCAGGGAGTAAAAGGAAAGTCTTCTGGATTAGTTATTCTTTATTTGTTCCCCAGATCCATTTTCCACCCTCCTCTGTTTTGTCTTGCTCTATGCTGTCTAAAGATGGTATCTACTGAATTCCCATACTCTCTAACTTCTGTTGGGTTTAACCAATGGGAGGCATCAACAGGACATAAAAAGGGCACAAGAAGAGAAAGTATAGGGATTATGCCTCTGCCTTCATTTGTGCTTTCTGTGGCTCTGGAAATGGCTTAATTTTCCCATAAATGTAGTTGGGTGGCCTCTTTCCGAAACTCTCTTTCATACTAGTTCTAGACATCTCAGTCATTCCCCTTGCATTATCCATTCTAGCAGTGATAACAGCTTCAAGATATCATAAGTCTTCATGTAACTCATCGTCTCTTCTTGGTTTCCATAGCCTTGTTTACAACTCTGTAAATAATTTCTCAGTTACATTATCTTTAGTTAAATCATTCTGTGTGTGCCATGATTTCCTTTCAAATTCCAGATGAGAGAATTTTTTTTAAAAGATATGACCTCTATAGTCTGTAGATTACAACAATGAAGAATATTAGCTTTGTAGTTAAATAAACTCAAGTTAAGATGTTCAGTGTACAGCTTAATACTGTGAGCAGTTTATACTGGTCTCTTTAAAGCTCAATCTTCTCATCTGTAATGTCACAGGACCTGGAAATCATGAAAAAAGTTTTGACTTTGTCCACAAGGCAATGAGAAGCTACTTTTATAAGCAAAGGGATACCTTGTCTGTTTTACAATGTCAAAAAAATTATATTCAGATTTTTGGGCCCGAGAGATTTATGTGTATAACACTGAAAGCCAAAAGACTGAGATTTTTGTTTGCTTGTTTTTGGTCTTAAATTTTAGACAGGACAATTTTATAAGGGTGATAAGAGAAGATCAAAGGGTTAATGTTGCTTATGCAATGTTGGGTGAATGGCTTTCATTTCATTTCTCTCTCTCTCTCTTTTTTTTTTCTATTTGCTTTCTTTACATTGATGAGTCAGCCTATCAGGAAAATGGAAACATGGTTGAAAGCAGAGATGGGTGTAGGACTTTTACTAATCAAGGCTTCAGGAAGCCTAGATTGAGTAGAATCGAGAATTGTTGGTGAATCAGTAACATGCAAGATAATTGTAAAGACTTAAAAGGGATTACATTTCATATGGCAAGAACCAGCAATCTGCAACATATTCAGTTGATCTGGGGGAGCACCTTATGATCCTAATGGTTGAAATTAAAATAATAATAAATATATTTGATGAGAGAATATCTAAATGAGATATAACTACAGCTATCTAGGGAAGCTTCATTTGAAGTTGTGGAGAGACTAAAAAAATGTGGATTCTGGTAGTGATTTTATAAATACTTTACGTTTCTCTGGAAAGTAGACTACAAATCAAGATTGAGAATGTAGTTGATGCTTAAATCACATGGAGTTAGGGGTGTTAAACTTCCCCCAATACATAGTTGAAATCCATTTATAACTTTTGACTTCCCAGAAACATAACTACTAAAGCCTATTGTTGACCAGAAGTCTTACTGATAATATAGTCAGTTAACACATATTTTCATATATGTATTATATTTTACATTCTTAAAGTAAGCTTGAGAAAAGAAAATATTATTAAGAAAATCATAAAGAAGAGAAAATACATTTACAGTGTCATACTGTATTTACAGAAAAATATCCATTTACAAGTGAACCTGTTCAAAAGTCAAATAGTTCAAACCTCTGTTGTTCAAGGGTCATCTCTATAATGCTTTTCATATAAAATAACAAATGCACAGTGTAGGGGATATGTTGAATCTAAATTAGTTTTAAAAAGAAAGGAGATGCTACATTAGTGATACCTATAAAAGAGTTGAAATAATAGTAATATAGTGAAGTGGTTAAGAACATGATCTATAAAAATATTCAGACAAAATTGAGCTTGAATCTGGGCTTTGCGAGTTAATTCCTCAGTGACTATGGACATATTAATTAATCTCTCTAAGCTCTAATTTCCTCATCTGAAAAAGGGCTGTGGTCTCAAATCCTGGAGATAAATAAGTTTATTAATATAGATGTTCTGTACGGAACTAGATGCTCACATGTAATGGCTACTATTATTACCGTTAAAAATTAAGTTTTCATAAATAGAGGGAATTCCAAGAGGTTTATAGGCCATAGGTAAATATCATTAAATTGATGATTATTAAAATATATTAATATGAACTTTTTATGGTAAATATTAAGCAAAAGTCTAAATTATATATTATCAGTTATCACTCTTTCTCTCCTCTCTCTCTTTGCATCACTTTCCAATATTCGATTAAATATCTTCAAGTAGAGATTAGAGATTTGTGGGAGACTTTTTAAAATAATATACTTAATATCATTATGCCCATTATGCCACACATTAATTTAGAGATCATTTCAAGTAGAGTTCATGAAATAATCCAAATAATTACATGTTCAGTGTTAGAATTGATGCCTTTGGAGGTACAAATAATTTTACAAGTAAAAATATATCTTTAACTCAGTCCAGTTAAACCAATTCAATTGCTATATGGTGGCAATTTAAATTATATTCCTATTTTTAATGAATTCATTACCTGCTAAGCATCACCATGCAAATTATGTGATCTCCAGAAGTAATTCCTTCTTTTTATTTTTTTAATTTTAAGAAGGGTAGAGAGACCAAGCAACTGTAAAAGAAGATGGAAATTTGAGCCCATAACTTTTTCCTATAGTAGATGAGATGGTACATGAAGTATCTCCTGACTGTGCCCTCATTTGTGATGTTCAATGAATATGGATTAGCAATTAACCATGGCTACACTCAACGCTAAGATAAATTACAGGAATAAATTCAGGGTAGACATGTAGTGTGCAATTTGTATTGATCAGCCCGCAGAAAATGACCTCGAAACTACTTTCAACTCTCTGTGGCTAGAGATAGTTCTCGTATCAGTGTTTTGTTTTTTTACATAGGAGCTGTCATTAGAGATGGTGGAAAATTGCTAAGAAAGCAATTAGTCTAGTATAGCCTCCAGAAGAATCATATTTATTTGGAAACTCCAAGAAAATAAAATCTATGCATGCAATCTCATAGAATCATGATTTTATTAATAGCTCAATGATTCCCCTTATCACTCTGGCCTGTCATTATCATTTACTCATCAGTTATTCCTACTAGATCACAAACACCTTCAGAATAGATGCTGTATTTTGATGCTTTATGCGCTCAAATGTTGACATACAGTAGAGAGTTATAAATGTAGGTTAAATTGAGTAAGGAATCTGGCATTCTTTAGAGCCTTGGAAAATACAGAATATGTTCTCATTCCACACATTTGGTTTTTCTCAGCAATCCTATAAATCAAGATTTTTCACATGAGGAAATTTATAAGGGGAAATATTTTCAAGCTGTAAAGCAGAAGAGGGACAAGTCCTTTTTAGTCTAAAAAAATTAATCAAAAATTAAAGCTCAGTGATTTTTTTGTATGTTGTCAACATCAACACTTCTTTGGGAAGAAAAACAAATTAATAATGAGTTTTAAGAGTTTTACTAAAGAAAACATAGCTAGTTAATAACATTTATATTTCCAAATAGGCTCAAAATAACGCTATTTATACTTGATATTAGGTAATAGAAATCTAACAAGATAGGGTGTAATTTGTCTTTCACAAAATGTCTTAGAACTTCCAGTGTATTTGGAAATACAAATGAATTATTTCCCAAGATAATGGTTTATTCCAGTGTTGGTTTCTTCCATCCAAGACTTGTGCCTTATAAATTTTCAAGAATAACTTAAAAGATCTAGATCCCTTTGAGACTGCAGAAACATAAGAGATTCCTTTGACCACATAAAGATGAGAAATGTCTTGATTTCAGCCTCAGGTAATAGAATATGGCAAAAAATATATGTAAATATATTTTATATTTATTATAAATAAATATAATATATGTAAGATCCAGACTAGTAGTATTTTGTTAAATTCTCATCCTGATGTCAATGTCCCTTCTAAGCTACCTTCCAATGACAAAAATTCAAAGGGATTGGCTATTAATGTCTTGATGTTCCTTTTCTTGATTTTGAAATCTGTAGGGACAGACCCAAACTTCTCTCTTTCTACTTTTTTGTCTCTATGCTTTTTTTTTTATTGTTTTTTGTTCTTTTTAAATCATTTTCTACAAAGGAATCAGAGTTATATTTTAACATATAAATTAGCTCATGCCCTTCCTTGGCTTTACATAAAAATAATCTCAATCTCTTAGAACATAAGATTATATTCAAATTCCTTATCATCAACAAATTTTCATATAATCTTATATTCAAATTCCTTATCAGCAACAAATTTTCATATAATCTTGAAACTCTCTAGCAAATTTGAGCCATTTCCTCCTTCCTTCACTGTAATCTAGTTCTTCAATTTTCCTTTCAATTTTTAAAATAACTTTTTTGTTTGCTTGTTTCAGATACTTCGCACATACTCTCTTCATCTTGGAATTCCATTTCCCTCTTGTTCTATAAATCTTCCATTGATTTTTTTTTATTGTTGTTGCTCTCTTATCACGTCTTTCAAGCTAAACTTATTCTAGTAGATTTCTTTAATTGATCTCCATTCAGAATAGCATTTTGTTTATTAACATCAGAGCATTCATTTTTTCACAATCTGACCAAATGATTATTGGTTGACTTATGCATGGGCATTTTTTCTTCAGTAAACATTGTGTTCTGTAAGGTCAGAGGTGATCTTTATTTTACTAACTACTGTAGATCAATTACCTAAAACAGTAAGTAAAAGAACAAACAAACCATTGTTTTGAATATACCAGCAACCACAGTACTGTAAAGATGCCTGAGGGTGGGTGCGGATCCAATTCAGGATATACACATGCTGTTACAATGGCCGAATTGTAAAGTTGAGGGTCCAACTTCTAATCATCAACTGTATTCTCCTCCATTTTTTAGATAGTCCTCATTGGCCAACAAAATTCAGATGATTCACAAAATATACATGGTTCTTTAGTATTCCTCTCCATGGGCTTATTGTTTAAAGGGTCATAAATAATTTTGCTTTGAAATTAAGAATTATTGTATTTCTATTAATAACTTATTAATCTTCCCTATAAAAGTATGCCATATGTAATGTGTTTATATAGATTTATATTAATCAATTGATAAAAAAATTGTCACTCCTAAAAATATGCTAAAATTATTTTTTTCTATTTTGCTAAGTTATGTATTCTCTGTGTGTAATATCCTCTTAGGTAATAAGATGCATGTCATGTTTGGATAAGACTCTTCAGGGCAAACTACCCTCAAAATACTCCCTAAGGGTCCAGAAAGAAGCTCAGTTTCTTTTCTTTGCCAGTACTGAGAGCATAGCATAAAGAGGATCAAGAGGCCATTGGCTGAACATTGGCATCTCTTCACTATTCCAAAAGTGGCAGAGAAAAGAAAACCTGTATATCTCTGTACCATGATGTGCAATGCACATTAATGACAGATGGAATTGGTGGATGAGTTCAAAATCTAAGGAAATCTCATAATGAAATTTTGTAAAAGGACTCATCTTTTTTTTTTTAAGATTTTATTTATTTATTTGACAGAGAGAGAGAGAGAGAGATCACAAGTAGGCAGAGAGGCAGACAGAGAGAGGGGGAAGCTGGCTCACTGCTAAGCAGAGTTCCCAATGCGGGGTTCGATCCCAGGACCCTGAGATCATGACCTGAGCCGAGGGCAGAGGCTTAACCCACTGAGTCACCCAGGCGCCCCAAGGACTCATCTTCTAAGATAATTAGAATGATTAATATCTTATGGTAGACTGATGAGGATATTCTTATATCAGTAAAGAAAAACAGGGCTTACTTTGAAGTATGAATTTAGTGAATATTTACTGAATTAATACATATACCTAAGGCTATTTTAATCAAGGAAGTATTTATCCATTTATGTATTTATTTATGCATTCACCTATTTAGTTAGCTGTTCAACATACTTTATTTTAGGTTCCTCCCTCTGATAGAGAATTTATCAATTCATAACCCACTTTCTTAACTATAATATATTGTAAGTAGCACTTGATAAAAATAAATGAAGCATACTAACTACCTAAGGAAGAGATACACATATATTAGAATAAATACGATTCAAATTGTTAAATGGCATAAGACCTGTTCAGTATTTCCTCACCAACACTTGCAACTGGATTAGGACATTAGGAAACATTTTGTGGAATAAGTGTCATACAATCTAGCTGAAAAATGAACAAGAATTTGGGGAAAAAGAAGGCAAGAACATTTCAGGAAAAAACAAAAGCTTTTCAAAAGAAAAACAAATACAGTAAAGATGAGGTACACAGCAATGGATAGCAATTGATTGGTGTCTTGAATATAAAATATGGTGGCATTATATTGAGTTCCTTATAAGTCATACAAAGAAGCTGTGACTTTGTCCTATCTATAGAGAGAACTTCCAAAGTGTCAAGGTGAGTGAAGAAATAAACATTTTTGTCTTTAAATGGATCACTTCAGTAAAACTATTAGAATTTGTTTAACATATATGTTATAGATGTAGCTATATAGACATTTATAAGCAATAGCTAAGTGTTCTACCTCACTTATTTCCTTAAAAAAATTTTTACACTTTATAAATGAGCAATAAAGTACATTTCTCTAGGTTATTCAAATAGCAAATTTCCAGGATTGAATTAATATCTATCCAAACCACTAAGCTTATTTCTTATTACTTGCACTAGACATCTGATACTTTCTTCCTAAGACTAAAGAAGAAGAAGGAAGTAAAGAGAAAGAATGAATTACACCAATCCAGGTAAAATGTTTATGTTTAGGACATGGGCAGTGACTATGAGAATAAATTGAGTGTTTAAAATGATGGAGTATAAAAGAAAACATGGAGGCTGTATCCAGTACAACCAATGCACTGATGGTTTTTATTTCAAAAGGAGAGATCAGAAAACATGGGAAGACAAAAATACTTAAAGAAATAATACAAGTATACCCTCTATGCTAAAAATGATAACAATAAATAAATAATTCAATAAGATCTTATGTTATTAGGGAGCAAGTTGACCTGAACGTGTTAGATACCATAGTAGGTAAGTTATCACTTGATAACCTTAGTAGATATATATTCATTCCAATTTTTCAACATTTCATCCTTCAGAAAACTATCTTTCTCCCATTCCATGTGGTCCTAATTGAGCTGCCAATCTTAGCAACCTATTTAGCTCTGTGAAAATAGACCAAAATATAGCACCTGGTAAAACACTCTCTCCATTCCCCCAGTGATCGATCCTTCCTTCCTTCTTTCCTTCCTTCCTTCCTTCCTTCCTCCTTTTCTTCCTTCCTCCTTTTCTTTCTTTCTTTCTTTCTTTTTCTTTCTTTCTTTCTTTCTTTCTTTCTTTCTTTCTTTCTTTCTTTCTTTCTTTCAAGATTATTTATTTGTTGAAGAGAGAGAGCAAGAAAGACCAAGTACAAGCAAGGGGAATGGCAGAAAGAGAGGGAGAAGCAGGCTTCCCTCTGAGCAGGGAGCCTGGTCTGGGCCTCCATCCTGGGACCCTGGGATCACTACCTGAGCCAAAGGCAGAAGCTTAAACAACTTAGCCACCCAGTGCAACCGCCCCCTCTACCCCCACTTGATTTTCATTGTTAACTCAAGTACTAACTCAAAGACCATTGCATCACCAAGGCTAAACCAAGCAGAGGAGTCTTCTCAGCAGCAACTGGATGAAGAAACTATTTTTACATGGCAAATTCTAAGGCTCAGGAGTGTGACTATAGAGCTGTGACATCCTTTTCAACTGCTATACATGGAAAGCTTGTTTTCAGAGTAAAACTGGGTAGAGCTAAGCAGAAAGAGAAGACGGAAGGAGGCCTATCGCTTCATGACCCAGTTCCAAACTGTGAGAAGAAAGAGTCTGCAGTCTTCCTTTCAATCTGTGAACTACCTTGGCATTCTTCCTAGAAAACAAAGGCATCTTGATGAAATCAACCACTTAAGACATGCCTTGATAAAAATGATGGATTTCAGGATAAAGAGAAATAACTATAAATACACATGCATTTTTTTAAAGTAAGTAGGTGATGTACAAAGAAACAAAACTGAAGGTAACTTTAGATTTTTCCTTGAACCAAGACCCAAAAAATAGAACATCAAAGACCAATGTTTGAGTAGACCCAAAGGAAGAAGAATATCAAAATGAGTGCACCTTATTCTGTGATAGTAGAGACATGTTACCTGCTTTTCTCCATCAACACTGTAATTTCCCAGTCCAGGTATTGTCACCTCTTGTCATTTCCTCTCTTATCATATCCCTGAGCATCATTGTAGTCATAAACAAAGTTGTTAATCTCTCTGGTACCTGAATGGTGGGAAGATTGATTAAATCAAATGAGACAGTGCCATGAATTAAGTCTCATTTTTATGCTTGGCTTGAAAAATCAACAAATCTAAATATAAATACAGTTCACAAATATTTTGATATTTTAACTATACCAAAATCCATATTAGCTCTCCATTAAACCAACTCTGATGACATCTGAGTATCTTTTAAAAATTGTGCTATGGGATACCTGGGTGGCTCAGTCACTTAAGCATCTGCCTTCGGCTTGGGTCATGTTCCCAGGACCCTGAGATTGTCACGCATCCCCCTATTTGTGCCACTCTCTCTCTCTTTCTTGCTCTCTCTCTAACAAATAAAATCTAAAAAAATTTAAAAATAAAATAAAATTATTCGATGTGCTTCAGAACTCGTATTTACCAAGATTTTTTCTTTTTTTTTCTTCTCATCTTTCTCCTTCTTTCCTCTCCCCCTTTATCTGTATCTCTCTTCATCTATTTTGAATTAACATTCACACACATACACACACACACACAAATCACATAAGACCACTAAACTTAAGTGTATAGCTGAATGAGTTAACATGAGTAAACGTACAGCACCACCACCCAGATTAAAATATATACTATCCTTAGTACACCAACTTCTGTAATTTTCAGGACCAAGGAAGAAAGTATTCATAATTGGGATTAAGGTCAGAAAGGTATGTAAAGTCTGTCTGTTCACTATCTCTTCCTTAAATGAAGGTGGAGTAACTAGTTACCCTTAGCTCAGCATGTACTATCAGTGATTGATCCTTACATCCGCATGAGATGTGAAAGTTGAAAAGGGAAATAACTTGCTTCTGGTATGAAAACATGCATGAACCTGAGTCTGTATGACCCTCAATGTTCCTTTCAGTATTTCTGGATTCACAAGCCTTGCTCATAAACCAATTTCAGTGTGTATCATTGTATGCAGTGCTTACCATTTTATACATTTGTAAGCCCACAGAATACACATCTAAAGCTCAGGGACCATAACAAATCCTTATATTGCCAGCATTTAGCACAGAGCTTAGAACATAGTAAGTTTTAGCAAAATCGTAAGGGCAATGTTTGGATGGATGAAAGAAAAAATGAAGGAACTAAAGGAAAGAGTAGGAAAAAAGAAGAAAAGAAGGAAACAAAAATGTAACAACTACAGAAATGTTAAAATTTATTTTATTTTTTCTTTTTTCCCCCTTCAAATGTGTGTGAATACTGTGTAGGAGAGGTTGGTCCTAAAGAAGAAACTCATGAAGGAAGGGAGGGGAGAGAGGAAGGAAGGAAGGGGAGAGGAAGGGAGGGAGGGAAAAAAGATGGGAGGGAAGGAAGGAAATGAAAATAAGGAAGTAAAGGTGAATATTGCATTATATAATTTTTAGTCACATTTATCATCACCTCTACCCATATCACTTTGTCACTTCCCAGATACAGTGTTTGCTCTCTAAGTGGACAAAAGTTCTGCGCTATAAGTTCAATTTCTGAATACAGTGAAAGATCACTTCTATAAAATGAGTTAAAACAACAACAACAACAACACTCATGCAAATGGGGTCCCTTGGCTTGTAAGTAGCAGTTAAAATAATTAAGATTCTCTAGAAACCGAAAGTGAATATTTAACAACATTTTGAAATTTACTAGATTCTCATAAAAATACAATTCTTTTTTTTTTTCAGTATGTCACTGATGAAAACATATTTAAATATCCAGATCTGCTCTAAGTTTCTGCTAAATGATTCAAAACCAACAAATTAAACTGTAGGACACTATTACAATATGTTCAGAGTTGATTATGCAAAAATGGTAGCATATAGTATTTCATGTCTTCAGGTTATCTGCCTTGGTTTAGTACTCAGGATTCAGGCAGTATAAAGATTTGAGAATGAAAGTATTAAATTTTTTTTAAAGTTCAAAATTGGGCTGAGCCACATTGAATTATATTAAAACTGAAGGACTATCTCAATCTTCACTAAAGTTTCAGAGCAATCCTGGAAATGGCTGACATGACCTAGTGATTTTTTTTTTCCTCAAGTATAGACAGCCAGTAACACTCATAAAGTTTATTACCTTTTTTGTTGAATTATTATCAATTAATGGATGGTAATTCTGGGTTAAATCTGAAAAGTGAGTGTTTTGGCAAAGTGTAAAATGTGCTTTAAAATATGGATGAAAACCATGATATTTAAGTTACCTGTGTAAAAAATCCAATTAAAATATATTACAACTTTATTTGTCAAATATACCTCAATGAAATTGAAAAACATTGTATCTCGTGTACATTTTTTGAAAAGTTCTGAAATTTCTCCACCAAGGAGAATAGAATTTCTATGTTCAAGTGTGTTGAGAATGGTGATATAGATAGTAAACTTAAAGAGTTACTTTTAAAAAATTCATTTAAAAAATGAATTTGCAAATTTACAGCAACAAACAACAGTGGCATTTTAGCCACTACTATTTGCTTGTTTCTTTTTTGTTCATTTTTTGTTGTTGCCTAATTGTAGAAAGGTACATGGGTTATTTATTACTCAGTATGTTTTTAATTTGTTTTTCAAGTAAAATTTATACTAATTGAAATGTACAGATCTTAGTACTCATAGATAAACATATACACAAAACACATATGCACGTGTGCACGTGTGCTCATATACAGACACCCGTGTAATCATAATCTCAACCAAAATATAAGATATTTCTGTCAATCTTGGAAATTTTCCTTCTTTTCCCTTCCAATTAGTTTTGCCTTGCTAAAAGTACTAGTATTCTTATTTCTGTCACCATAGTTTATTTTGGTCTTCTTGAATGCCATGAAAATGGAATCCTATAGTATTTACTCTTTTGATTTGCTTCTTTTGCTCAGTGTAATGTTTTGGGTATTGCTTAATGTATCAAGTCACCTTTACTTTTTTTAATTTAAATTCAATTAGCCAACATGTAATACATCAACTGACTGATCAACTCAGGTGCCCCTCATTTAAACCCTTTCAAGCAAAATTCTGTATATAAAATAGTTATCATTGTGTTTGAACAATGATATGTAATATACATATATATGTTATATATAATACATATAATGTGTATGTGTATATGTACACATATATACATACACACACACATAGTTCCTTTTCCTCATAAGATTTACAGAGGAAGTAGGAAGCAGAAAAACAGTTCTTTCCATAATTGAATTAGGTTTATCTTGTCAAGATGTGTTGCACTGGGCTATATCCATGTTTCAAATATATCCATAAATCTATATGACCTCAGTTTCCATTTAAACATGACCTACCAGTTCATTAAGTTGGAACAGAAGTCCAGACCTCAGAGCTCTCTCTGCTCTGCAATTAGATGTTCAATGACTTCTGTTAACACTCGGTGATATAGAACTTGTTTTATTTGGCCTTGTTTCCAAATCAGTGATCTCAAATTTGTACTTCATGAATATTCCTGATCTTCTCTAACTTTCTAGAATTAAGATAACAACAGCAACAAAAACAACCCCCTACCAAAACAAACAAACAACAAACAAAGAAGCAAACAAAAACCTAAGAGAAAATGTTCCCTAGTGAAAGAGGTATTGAATTCATCTTTACCCAATACTGTGGTAGGAGCACTTTGGGAATTGCAAGTAAGCATTCAAATGAGTGTACAGTGTGATCTCTAAAGACTTTATTTTTTTTCAGTGTTTAAGGAATGTAACAATATATAAGGAAAATTCTTTTAGTTAGTAAAATCTATTCTACGTTGCTACTTTTCAGTTGGATAACAATATGTGGAATTCTCATGTTACTCCATTTTAGCTGCATTCCAGATTTCAGTAAAATCACATCAGGAGACACAGTGACATTTATTCTTACTTGATTTTTAAATATTTTTATTTTTTTAAAGAAATCTCTACAGCTGACATAGTGCTGGAGATCACAACTCAGAGATCAAGAGTCAGATGCTGTACAAACTGAGCCAGCTAGGTATTATTCTTACCTGACTTTTAAGTGTTTATAATAATAGAGGTAGAGTCAGCACATATATCCAATACTTTTGTCTACTTTTCTCATAGAAAGCAGTAGTAATGCCAGTAATACAAGTAGGACAAATACAGTAAAGAGAGAATTGTTATTTCTAGCCCTGCTCGTTAATTAAACTAGCATCCCTAAAACTGAACCATGCTGGGGTCTTTACCTATGTTACTTCCACCGAAAATCAATTGGGATTATTAACATACCCGATTTGTGTATAAAGTAACTGTGGCTTGGAGATGTTGAATAACTTGACCAAGAGCACACAGGTAGTTATTGGCAATAGTAGGATGAGATCCAGGTAATGTGAATCCAAAGCCTACACTCAGGCATTTTGTTCTGTAGATTTCTGTACAGTAAATGTGTAATAATGAGTACCCATTATTGTTATTAAAGCCACAGAATTTGAAGTAATTATTTTAAGTGTATGTATGTGATCTGCATATGCCATGTGTGCGTGTTTGCATGTGCATTTCCAAGAACAGTTTTAGGTCTAAGGCGGGCTCCAAGGATCATATTAATGTATTCATAGTAGTTTTTACTTTTTTTGGAAACAAATGGTTTTGGGATAATAAGAATATACCTTGATATTCATCCACACAAATTTATACCCAAAAACAATTTGTAGAAAATCAAATAGTAATTCAGTAATCCTTTGGATATAGTCCAATAATTGAATTTAAATGCTAACAAAACCAATGAAGCAAGATAATCTTCTTTTGCCTCTCCAGATCCACCACTTACTTTTCTCCAATATACTCTGTTTATCCCCCTACTCACTTTACCCCCACTAAGACTGCCAGGTATGGAGTTTACCAGGGGAGCTCCTTTACACTCTGGCTTTCCACTGGCCTTGGCCAATTGGGAGCCATGGCAGAAGATTGAGGGACAGTGAAGAAAGTGTGATCAGAGTATTTATTTCCTCTCTAAAGAATTACCTCTGACTGGTTGTTTCTGAATTAAATGAAAACTCCTCTCAGGGTTTCTTGTAATATAGGACATTGTCTTCTTTGTGTTCCTTAACCTCTTCTATTCAGTTATTTTTTTATACGTAGGGGTCGTTAAAACCTTGGAGTAATGCACTATCCTTTGTGATATAACTGAAACTTCCCTATGTGTGTTTAAATAGTGTCTTTAGTAATAAATTCTTAAAGTCTTGTAATTTCTGTGTTTCATCTGCTCCTTGCTAAAATGCATATATAAATATATATAATTTAAATAACCACCTGCTTTATTCCTTATAGAAATTTCTTATAAGAAAATAAAGATATTTTATTTTATTTTTTTCCAGTTTTTATTTTTTTCCTTATTTTTTTAATTTTTTAATTTATTTTTTAAATTTCTTTTCAGTGTTCCAGAATTCATTGTTTATGCACCACACCCAGTGCTCCATGCAATACATACCTCCATAATACCCACCATGAGGCTCACCCAACCTCCCAGCCCCTCCCCTCCAAAACCCTCAGATTGTTTTTCAGAGTCCACAGTCTCTCATGGTTTGTCTCCCTCTCTAATTTCCCCCAACTCCCTTCTCCTCTCCATCTCCCTATGTCCTCTGTGTTATTCCTTATGCTCCACAAATAAGTGAAATCATATGATAATTGATTCTCTCTGGTTGACTTATTTCACTCAGCATAATCTTTTCCAGTCCCGTCCATGTTGATACAAAAGTTAGGTATTCATCCTTTCTGATGGAGGCATAATACTCCATAGTATATATGGACCACATCTTCCTTATCCATTCGTCCATTGAAGAGCATCTTGGTTCTTTCCACAGTTTGGCAAATGTGGCCATTGCTGCCATGAACATTGGGGTACAGATGGCCCTTCTTTTCACTACATCTGTATCTTTGGGGTAAATACCCAGTAGTACAGTTGCAGGGTCCTAGGGAAGCTCTATTTTTAATTTCTTAAGGAATCTCCACACTGTTCTCCAAAGTGGCAGCACCAACTTGCATTCCCACCAACAGTGTAAGAGGGTTCCCTTTTCCCCACATCCTCTCCAACACACGTTGTTTCCTGTCTTGTTAATTTTGGCCATTCTAATTGGTGCAAAGTGGTATCTCAATGTAGTTTTGATTTGAATCTCCCTGATGACTAGTGATGAGGAACGCTTTTTCATGTGTCTGTTAGCCATTTGTATGTCTTCATTGGAGAAGTGTTTGTTCTTGTCTTCTGCCCATTTTTTGACATGATTATGTGTTTTGTGTGTGTTGAGTTTGAGGAGTTCTTTATAGGTCCTGGATATCAGCCCTTTGTCTGTATTGTCATTTGCGAATATCTTCTCCCATTCCATGGGTTACCTCTTTGTTTTGTTGACTGTTTCCTTTGCTGTGCAGAAGCTTTTGATCTTGATGAAGTCCCAAAAGTTCATTTTCACTTTTGTTTCCTTTGCCTTTGGGGACGTGTCTTTTTTTTTTTTTTTTAAGATTTTTATTTATTTATTTGACAGACAGAGACCACAAGTAGGTAGAGAGGCAGGCAGAGAGAGAGGAGGAAGCAAGCTCCCTGTCAAGCAGAGAGCCCGATGTGGGGCTTGATCCCAGAACCCTGAGATCATGACCTGAGCCGAAGGCAGAGGCTTAACCCACTGAGCCACCCAGGTGCCCTGGAGACATGTCTTGAAAGAAGTTACTGCCTATGTTCTCCTCTAGGATTCTGATGGATTCCTGCCTCACGTTGAGGTCTTTTATCCATTTCGAGTTTATCTTTGTGTATGGTGTAAGAGAATGGTTGAGTTTCATTCTTCTACCCATAGCTGTCCAATTTTCCCAGCACCATTTATTGAAGAGACTGTCTTTTTTCCACTATATATTTTTTCCTGCTTTGTCGAAGATAATTTGACCATAGAGTTGAGGGTCCATATCTGGGCTCTCTACTCTGTTCCATTGGTCTATGTGTCTTATTTTGTGTACCAGTACCATGCTGTCTTGGTGATCACAGCTTTGTAATAAAGCTTGAAATTGGGCAACACGATGTCCCAGTTTTGTTTTTCTTTTCCAACATTTCCTTAGCAAATCGGGATCTCTTCTGATTCCATACAAATTTTAGGATTGTTTGCTCCAGCTCTTTGAAAATTGCCGGTGGAATTTTGATCGGAATGGCATTGAAAGTATAGATTGCTCTAGGCAGTATAGACATTTTAACAACCTAGATGAAATGGATGCATTCCTGGAAAACTATAAACTACCAAAACTGAATCAGGAAGAAATTGACAACCTGAATAGACCAATATCTAGTAACGAGATTGAAGCAGTGATCAAAAACCTCCCAAAAAACAAGAGCCCAGGACTTGACGGATTACCTGGGGAATTCTACCAAACTTTCAAAGAAGAAATAATAACTATTCTCCTAAAGCTGTTTCAAAAAATTGAAGCAGAATGAAAACTTCCAGACTCTTTTTATGAAGCCAGCATTACCCTGATCCCCAAACCAGGAAAAGACCCCACCGAAAAGGAGAATTTCATACCAATATCCCTGATGAAATTGGATGCTAAGATTCTCAAGAAGATCCTAGCTAATAGGATCAACAGTACATTAAAAAGATTATCCACCATGGCCAGGTGGGATTTATCCCTGGGCTGCAAGGGTGGTTCAACATTCGCAAATCAATCAATGTGATAGAACAAATCAATAAGGGAAGAGAGAAGAACCACATGGTCCTCTCAGTTGATGCAGAAAAGGCATTTGACAAAATACAGCATACGTTCCTGATTAAAACGCTTCAAAGTATAGGGATAGAGGGAACATTCCTGAACTTCATAAAACCTATCTATGAAAAACCCACAGCGAATATCATCCTCAATGGGAAAAAGCTGACAGCCTTCCATTCCCTTTGAGATCAGGACCACAAGGATGCCCGCTCTCACCACTCTGGTTCAAAATAGTATTAGAAGTCCTAGCAACAGCAATCAGAAAACAAAGAGAAATAAAATGTATTCAAACTGGCAATGAAGAAGTCAAACTTTCTCTTATTGCAGATGACATGATACTTTATATGGAAACCCAAAAGACTCCACCCCTAAACTACTAGAACTCATTCAGCAATTCAGTAATGTGGCAGGATACAAAATCAATGTACGGAAACCAATTGCTTTCTTATACACTAACAATGAAAATACAGAAAGGGAAATTAGAGAATTGATTCCATTTACTATAGCACCAAGAACCATAAGATACCTGGGAATAAACCTAACCAAAGAGGTAAGTGATCTGTACTCAAGGAACTACAGAACACTCATGAAAGAAATTGAAGAAGATGTAAAAAGATGGAAGACCATTCCATGCTCATGGATTGGAAGAAAATAACTATATTTTAAAGCACACATACATTCAAATGTATTTCCAAATATAATATTCATAAACAAATCTGGAGGAATTGAGAGAAAGATTATGTGGGTCCAGTTCTCTCATTTAATAATAAAGAAGGAGCCTCTTCTAGGTCCTGATGTAGGACAATGATCTAGGTAAGAAGATAATTGTGACCTTGGAATTCTATGAAGTTGATATTTTTCCCATGAAAGTTGCTTCTGTGCATTGCACATATTTATACAATTCAGAATCCCATCGGATTGTATTGCATTCATGCATTTCTTTCTGCAGAAAACATTCTGCATTATTTTTTATATCACATGATTATTTTTGGTTTCCAAATATAATAATAGAGAGTAAAGCATAAGTAAATAGCGTCACTTAGTATGTCATTTTCAAAACTACTATACTTTTTTTGTTATAAAAGTTGTTTTCCACTGTGGAAAGAATTTAAAATCAAAGCAAGAATGAGTTTACTATAAAAAAAAAAAATCCTATTTGACAGGTATAAGCTCTGAAGTACAAGTATGTTACAAGTTTTCCTTAGACATGCCCTGCTTCTCTTCAGTGGTCAAATTGATTGTCCTTGACAAATCAGACTGGTCAGGCACAAAATAGACCAAGTATCACAGTGTCTATGGATTTCTTTTCCTGCTGGTTACTAAGCTGATCAGGTGTAAACTATCTTTCTGACTGAAATAATTAGAAAGACATTTATCCATGGGATTTTTTTTCACATTATGTAAGTCAAGAAAGACCACAAAGAGTTCCCTTTTACTGTCTACACTAGCATTTCATGGTGTTTTAAAATATTAACCATTTATCTCTTATGTTCTATTCTAAAATTCACTAAGTGTTTTTAAAAAGTTCAGTTGGAAATAAACCTATTGGAATCATATTCTGTTGGGGGTGGAGGGGCTTTGTTTCTCCTTTTTAACTCCATCTAAGCACTTGGATTTATACTTAGTATTCGTATGTGCTTCTCACTGTTATTGCCTGTGCCGTTTGGAGGGATTCTTTAATTCCCAGCATTATAAAGATAACAAAATTATAAATTGGGAATGACTTCACTTTCACTTTAGAGTGTTAATGAGACAAAATTCATGATGCACTTAATGTTGCATAATTTTAAAATTAAAATGAAAAATTTTAACATTATCCAAGGTGTTATGACAGTAAGTTTTAATTCTTCGTCTACTAAAGTACTAATGGGAATTTTTGAACAATATGGCCCCAAAACGCACAGTGTAGTCTCTATTCCTTTGCCCATGTTCCTCTGTCAACTTTTTGTGCCCCATGACCTTCTTTTCCCATACTAACTGTGTTTATATTGGCCAGTTTTAAAAGCATTTATTCCTATTGGAAATTTATCTTTAATCTCAACTATAATTTATAAATGTTCCCTTCCAATGTTGCATTTAATCAGCTGATTTAAGTGGATATTTGCTTCTTCAATTAATTTAACAAAATACTCTGCTCTCACTATTCACTTAGGAAAAGTCTTCTCTCTATAACTTAATTGTTTTCTATTGATTGGGGGTTGATTCACAATATGCCTCATGCTATAGAAAGCAGAATTATACTCTGAATGTTGTTCAGGCTAAACGATTCATTTCTTATTGGAGAATGATAAAAACTCTTGGATACCATAACCCTTCTTATCTATCATCTTTTAACATCTATTTATCTCTTATGTTTCTTACTCTGATCTCACCCTCATGTTAGAACTCCACTGTAGTACCATCAGGTTTCTTTCTTTCCCTGTTTGCTTGCTGTTTATCATTTCATCATTCAATGTTAATATTGAGTATACTACCATTTCATTATTTCCTTTTGCTCTTAAAATGTTATATGAGGAAAATTAATCTCATATTTTTAATATTTTATTTATTTATTTGAGAGAGAGAGAGAGAGCATGAGAAGGAGGAGGGGCAGAGGAAAAGGGAAAAGCAGACTCCCCACTGAGCAGGGAACCAGACGTGGAGCTTGATTCCAGGACCCTGAGATCATGACCTGAGCCAAAGGCAGATGCTTAACTGACTGAGCCACCCAGGTACTCCAAATCTCATATTAAATAGGAAGAAACTCCTGAAAACTAAAGAGTTAAGATGCATTCATGAAAGTATTTTAGATCTAGGTTTCTACTAGCCCATGCCTCTCCAGCCCTTTTTCTGGCTTGTTGTTACAATTATGGTCTATTTAGGTCATAAGTGCTCTTAATTTAGCAATCATAGACCCTACCCAACCTTCAATCATATGTGGGTGTTTTTCAAACTTTAGCTAGCATCGGAATCACTTGGAGCTTTGGTTGAAATACAGACTTCTGGTCCTCATCCTAAAGAACCATTAACCTGTCCTATTATTTTAGAAATTGTATTCCTTTGACCAGTTGGTCTAAGGACATATATCTTACCCAGTTCTATCTAATATGAAATAAGAATAAATTAGGTAGGGTGAACTTCTCTTCTGACACGAAAATATAACCCCTTCCTAGAATAAACGTGGTGCATTTTGCCATACTTCTTCCTTCCTGTTATAGAAATTATAAATATTCAGAGATACAACAACCACCTTTAGTAATGTCATAGAACTATGAGGTGAAAATCAGAAAGATGTAAAGCCATAACTTTTAAGATGATAGAACAGAATAATTAGAGGAGGTAGTGTCTTGGATGATACCATTCAATCCTTGTTCTATATAGATCTGGATAGTCTCCTTGCAACTTTGAATGTTTTTTATTAATTATTTTTATTAACATATAATGTATTATTTGCCCCAGGAGTACAGGTTTGTGAATTGTCAGGCTTGCACACTTCAAAGCACTCACCATAACACTTACCCTCTCCAATGTCCATAACCCAACCATCCTCTCCACACTCCCCCTCCCCCCAGCAACCCTCAGCTTGTTTTGTAAGATTAACAGTCTCTTATGGTTTGTCTCCCTCCCGATCCCATCTTGTTTCATTTTTTCCTTCCCTACCCCCCAAAGCTCCCACGCTGCCTCTCAAATTCCTCATATCAAGAAGATTATATGATAATTGTCTTTCTCTGATTGATTTATTTTGCTCAGCATAATACCCTCTAGTTCTACCCACATCCTTGCAAATGGCAACATTTCATTTCTTTTGATGGCTGCATAATATTCCATCATGTGTGTGTGTGTGTGTGTGTGTGTGTGTGTATCACATCTTCTTTATCCATTCATCTGTTGATGGACATCTATGTTCTTTCCATAGTTTGGCTATTGTGGACATTGCTGCTGTAAACACTTGGGCACACGTGTCACTTCGGATCACTACATTTGTATCTTTAGGGTAAATACCCAGTAATGTGATTGCTGGGTTGTAGGGTAGCTCTATTTTCAACATTTTGAGGAATCTCCATGCTGTTTTCCAGAGTGGTGCACCAGCTTGCATTCCCACCAACAGTGTAAGAGGGTTCCCCTTTCTCTGCATTCTCTCCAACATCTCTCATTTCCTGACTTGTTAATTTTAGCCATTCTGACTGGTGTGAGGTGGTACCCCATTGTGGTTTTGATTTGTATTTCCCTGATGCCGAGTGATGTGGAGCACTTTTCCATGTGTCTGTTGGCCACTTGGATGTCTTCTTTGCAGAAATGTCTGTTCATGTCCTCTGCATATTTCTTGATTGGATTATTTATTCTTTGGGTGTTGAGTTTGATTCTTTATAGATTTTGGATACCTGCCCTTTATCTGATATGTCATTTGTGAACATATTCTCCCATTCTGTCAGTTATCTTTTGGTTTTGTTGACTGTTTCCTTTGCTGTGCAAAAGCTTTTGATCTTGATGAAGTCTCAATAGTTCATTTTTGCCCTTGTTTCCCTTGCCTTTGGCGATGTTTCTAGGAAGAAGTTGCTGCGGCTGAGGTCAAAGAAGTTGCTGCCTGTGTTCTCCTCAAGGATTTGGATGGATTCCTGTCTCACATTGAGGTCTTTCATCAATTTTGAGTCTATTTTTTGTGTGGTGTAAGAAAATGGTCCAGTTTCATTTTTCTGCATGTGGCTGTCCAATTTTCCCAACACCGTTTGTTGAAGAGACTTTTTTTTTTTCCATTGGACATTCTTTCCTGCTTTGTCAAAGATTAGTTGACCATAGAGTGGAGGGTCTATTTCTGGGCTCTCTATACTGTTCCGTTGATCTATGTGTCCTGTTTTTGTGCCAGTACCATACTGTCTTGATTATGACAACTTTGTAATAGAGCTTGAAGTCCAGAATTGTGATGCCACTAACTTTGGCTTTCTTTTTCAACATTTCTCTAGCTATTTCATTTTTTTCCATGAAATTTTTAATTTCCTGGTTGACCCACTCTTCCTTTAGTAGGATGGTCTTTAGCCTCCAAGTATTTGAGTTCTTTCCAACTTTCCTTTTGTGATTGAGTTCTAGCCTCAGAACATTGTGTCTGAAAATATGCAGGGAATGATCCCAATCTTCTGGTACCGGTTGAGACCTGATTTGTGACCCAGGATGTAATCTATTCTGGAGAATGTTCCATGTGCACTAGAGAAGAACGTGTATTCTGTTGCTCTGGAACTGAATGTTCTGAATATATCTGTGATGTCCATCTGGTCCAGTGTGTCATTTAAGGCCTTTATTTCCTTGTTGAACTTTTGCTTGGATGATCTGTCCATTTTGTTGAAGGGGGTGTTAAAGTCCCCTACTATTATTGTATTATTGTTGGTGTGTTTCTTTGAGTTTGTTATTAATTGATTTATATAGTTGGCTGCTCCCATGTTAGGGGCATAGATATTAAAATTGTTAATCTTCTTCTTGGACAGACCCTTTGAGTATGATATAGTATCCTTCCTCATCTCTTATTATAGTCTTTGGCTTAAAATCTAATTGATCTGATATAAGGATTGCCACCCCAGCTTTCCTTTGATGTCCATTAGCATGCTAAATTGTTTTCCACCCCCTCACTTTAAGTCTGGAGGTGTCTTGGGGTCTAAAATGAGTTTCTTGTAGACAGCATATTGATGGGTTTTGTTTTTTTATCCATTCTGATGCTCTGTGTCTTTTGATTGGGGCACTTAGCCCATTTACATTCAGGGTAACTATCGAAAGATATGAATTTAGTGCCATTGTATTGCCTGTAAGGTGACTGTTACTGTATATTGTCTGTTCCCTTTCTGGTCTACTACTTTAAGGCTTCCTCTTTGCTTAGAGGACCACTTTCCATATTTCCTGTAGGGCTGGTTTGGTGTTTACAAATTCTTTTAGTTTTCGTTTGTCCTGGAAGCTTTTTATCTCTCCTTCTATTTTCAATGATAGCCTAGCTGGATATAGTGTTCTTGGCTGCATGTTTTTCTCCTATAGTGCTCTGAATATATCATGCCAGTTCTTTCTGGCTTGCCAGGTCTCTGTGGATAAAACTGCTGCCAATCTAATATTTCTACCATTGTATGTTACAGACTTCTTGTCCTGAGCTGCTTTCAGGATTTTCTCTTTGTCACTAAGACTTGTAAGTTTTACTATTAGATGATGGGGTATGGACCTATTTTTATTGATTTTGGGGGGTTCCTCTGTGCTTCCTGAATTCTGATGCTTGTTCCCTTTGCCATATTAGGGAAATTCTCTACTATAATTTGCTCCAATATACCTTCTGCCCCCTCTCTTTCTTCTTTTTCTGGAATCCCAATTATTTTAATACTGTTTCATCTTATGGTATCACTTATCTCTCAAATTCTCCCTTCATGGTCCAGTAGTTGTTTGTCTCTCTTTTGCTCAGCTTCTTTATTCTCCATCATTTGGTCTTCTATATCACTAATTCTCTCTTCTGCCTCCTTTATGCTAACAGTAAGAGCCTCCACTTTTTATTGCACCTCATTAATAGCTTTTTTAAATTTCAACTTGGTTAGATTTTAGTTCTTGTCTTTCTCCAGAAAGGAATTTTATCTCTCCAGAAAGGGTTTCTCTAATATCTTCCATGCCTTTTTTGAGCCCAGCTAGCACCTTGAGAATCGTCATTCTGAACTCTAGATCTTACATATTACCAATGTCCGTATTGATTAGGACCCTAGCCATCAGTACTGCCTCTTGTTCTTTCTTTCTTTTTTTTTTTTTTTGTGGCGAGTTTTTCTGCCTTGTTATTTTATCCAGATAAGAATATATGAACAAGAAAATAAAATACTAAAAGGGTGGCAAAGACCCCAGAAAGATGTACACTATCCAAATCAGAAGAGATCCAAAATTGGGGGGGAGAAGAATGGAGGAAAAAATAAATAAAAATTTAAAAATAAAAAATTATATATATGTGTGTCTGTGTGTGTGTGCACGTGCATGCCCGTATGTATGTATTAGACTGGTGAATGGAACAGAGCCACCCTGTTTATTTTTGGTGTATTTTGGTCTCTTAGAAGAAATTACCTCCCAAAATTTAAAAGAAAGAAAAACTTATATATATATACAAAATAAGGGTAAACACGGTGAAGGGATGGAATATGACTGTAAAGATGAAAATTTTTAAAAAAATTCTAAAAAAGGAATTGATAAGATAAGTTGGTTGGAAAAAGAAAAAAGAAAAAAAGAGGGAATGTGCTCAGGCTGGAAACTAGAACAAAGCCATGGGCTAGATTAGTGTATATTTTGATCTATTAGAAGAAATTGTAGTCCAAAATTTTTTAGAAAAAAAAAAAACCTATATGTATTCAAAAAAATAAGGTTAAATACAATGAAAGGATAAAATATGACTATAACATAATGAAGGTTCAAAAAGTTGTTTTTTTTTTTTTTTTAGAAAAGTATTGTTAAGATAAACTAGTTAAAAAACGTTAAAAGAGGAAAGTGGAAAAGTTTAAAAAATAAAATAAGAAAAAATAAAAAAAAATTAACTTTGCAAGACTAAAAGATCATGGGGAAAAAACCACGAATTCTATGTGTTGCTTTCTCCTAGCTCTGGAGTTCCACTCTTCTCCTTGTTTGGTGAGCTTGGTCTTGGCTGGATGTCCTTGCTAATCTTCTTGGGGAGGGGCCTGTTGCAGTGATTCTCAAATGTCTTTGCCTGAGGCAGAATTGCACCACCCTTGCCAGGGACTGGGCTAAGTAATCTGCTGGGGTTCGCTCTCGGAGCTTATGTTCCCTGATCACTTTCCGTACTGCTTTGGAGGGTGGGAATGAAAATGGCAACGTCCCCATCTCTGGCCCAGAGGAGCCAAGAGCTTGGGGCCCCAGTCCTCAGTGCACCCTCAGAGATAAGCAATCAAACCCTCCCATCTCCCTGGTGTCTGGCTGTGCTCTGAGCTCACCTGTCATGTGACCAAGTGTTTCTGTCTCTGGTCATGGCCCCGTTTGGAGTCTCCAAACCAAGCAGATTCCTGCTGCACTGCTCCTCCCAGAGTAGGAAGGTGAGTCTCCCCGGATCTGCCACTTGTGGGGTCCCTGCTCAAAGAGCAATGGTCCAACTATGTCTTGGATCAGGATTTAATGTAACCCTGATCTGAAAGCTCACTTTTTGGGTCTATCTCTGTAGTCGGCTTCCCCACTCTGATACCTGGCAGCTCTTCCCCACTCAGATACCCCCAATCGTTCTGTGACCCTGTGACCCTTGAAATCTCCATGAAGATGGGAATATTTTATCTTGTGTACTATTAAAATCCAGGCCTAGCCCTAAGCCCAGATGGAGCAGTCCCTCAAATAAATTTTGTGAATTAATTTATGAATTTTTAGATGATTGGTAGGCCTGGGGAGAAAAAAAATTATTTATTTAAATTGATTATAAATTAAGATCACATAATACAGTAAAAATCTTGAGGGTCGCCTGGGTGGCTCAGTGGGTTAAAGCCTCTGCCTTCAGCTCAGGTCATGATCCCAGGGTCCTGGGATCCAGCCCCGCATCGGGCTCTCTGCTCACAGCAGGGAACCCGCTTCCCCCTCTCTCTCTGCCTGCCTCTCTGCCTACTTGTGGTCTCTGTCTGTCAAATAAATAAAATCTTAAAAAAAAAAATCTTGATAACAAGAATAGAATAAATACAACTTTGAGATGGGACAGTACTTTTAGGACTTAAAGGCCATGTTCATGTAAATTTTCTATGCTTCATTAAAAGTCCTGGAGTCCACAGGAAAAAAAAAAAAAAAAAAAGAGCAATGTCCCTCAGTGGAGCAGACTTTAAAATTCTGATTTTGTGCTCCGCTGCTCTGCCACTTGCCAGAAGCCATCCCTCCCCTTGCAGTCTATCTCCCCATCTCTTTGGATTCACTTCTCCGTATGTCCTACCTCTCAGAAAGTGGTTGATTTTCTATTCCTAGAATTGCTGCTCTTCTTCTCTTCTATCTCCTGTTGAGTTTGTAGGTGTTTGGAATGGTTTGATACCTATCTAGCTGAACTCCTGGGATCTGATGTCATTTCAGTCCGCTACTCCTCTGCCATCTTGCCTCTCTGCAACTTTGAATTTTATAAAGACTAATGAACTCCTATTAAATGAAGCTGAAGTTGGGACACCTGGGTGGTTCAGTTGGTTAAGCATCCCACTCTTGACTTTGGCTCAAGTCATGATCCCAAGATCATGAGATTGAACCCCACATTGGGGTCTGTGCTGGGCATGCAACCTGATTATGATTATCTGCCTCTCTTTCCCTCTGCCCCTCCCACCACCTAAAAAAAAAATGAATCTAAAGTTATTTTGGAATGCAGTCACTTCTATCTCATCTTATACGGGCACCCAATAGTTTAGAGGAGCTAGAATTTCAAATTTGGTTTTGCCAAATCTGGTTTTATTTTGTTTTGTTTTAATCTGGTATCCTTGAACACTCACCTTTTCCCTTACCTCCGGATTGCTGGTGTTCTACCACTGGGTTCTCAAATCCTCCTGTCTGCTTTAGTCACTTTGGTGCCTTTTTCTTCTCTAGAAGTAATCCAAATGATGTTATTGTTATTGAGGTCCATCAAAGAATATACCAAAATGGAAAAGGCAACTTGCAAGAAATAGATTTCATCAAAAAACAAACAAACAAACAAACAGAAACAAAGACAAAGAAAACAAAAGAAAGAGAAAAAAAGAAAAAAGTGCATATCAAAATATCAGAAGAGAGTTGTATGATGAATTAAACATGGGAATGAATTTAAAATCTCTAAATCACAGCACGACAGCTATTTAGGTGTTATTGTGTACTCTTGGAAAACATAATCCAGCTGCTCTACAAAGTATTACAGCAGCCTAACCTGGCAAATAACCCTGATCCTGAGCATGTTTTACTCCAGGCCATTGCCTAACATATGGATGGAAATTTCTACAGCCATCAGCCCAAGCCTGAATGCACAAACAAGCAAAGTTGGGCATGGTTCCACTTGACTCAATGACTTGGCATAATGTATAAGTGTTGCACAGTTAACACTTTCTTGTGTTATCTTGGAAATCTTTGCTTGTCATACACTGTAAAGACACAAGAAATCATACTTTCATTCATTCTTTTAACAATTACCTTTGTTGTCAAGTTATCATCAGAAAAACAAAGCTTGTTTTTATGATTCTTAAAGTAATTTCATATTCATCATCTTATTTGAAATGAGTCTATGTACAGCCAATGAGACAAAATATTGTTGACATAATAACTGAAGTTATTAGGAATTGGAATATCAAAACATGAGGTAGAGACCTACAAGGTCATTTGTCCCCTCCTATGAATGAATGGAGGATTCAAACAGCAGATTGTCTGGCCACTGCCAATGTCCTTTTCTTAAGAGATATAGGTACTTGTACATGATCATTAGTGAATTAATGCTAACATCAAGACTAGAGTCTTGATGACCTGACATTGAATCAAGCATTATTCTAATAAGTGAGGATTCTTTTTGTGTGAAGCTGATATTATATTCTTTCTTCTTGATTTCGAGTTTAGAAATATAATTGACTTGGAACTTTGGAGCCAGAAGGTCTCTCATGCCATATACACAGTGGGTAATAATACTCCTTTTAATTATTATAGTGGAAAAGATGGAGGTGTTTGCATCTAAAGGTCTGTGTTACCTCTGTTTGAGTCCAAAAAGGGAATGACCTAAACCACAATGAAAAAAATTTGGATTATTATTCAGTCTGTCAAATTATAAGACTGTCCTTAAAACAGAAGAAAAATAAGACCTAGGTAGAATTTTTTGGTGATTAGGAGATAAAATATAGAAATACAAATGTAACAGATCAACTGGTATTCTTTATATATATAAAACAGTTTACCTGCTGGAGGAAAATCATGTAGTAATGGTTGCTGTGATGATTCCATTGGATTTCAATTGAAATAAAAAGATAAGAAGGGAAAGCATTATCTTTATAAGATTTTTCCAAATTAAAGAAAAAAAAACTTTCAAGCTAAGATATATGTAGATGTTAATAAATATATAGATACAAAAATAGGGATAGATGATAGGCAGACAGATAAACCTCACTCCATATGAAGTCTTTGGACATAGAAACAGGTTTATCATTGTAGTGGATTGTTACTGGAATTGTAAACCCAGTGCATTTTACAAATATTAATCAACCACCATTTAGTCAGTTCTTCCTCTGTAAAAAGCCCTGAGAGAGGTATTGTGGGGTATGCAAACATTCTTAATACTTTGTTTACATCTGCATCAAAGGGTTCATCCGTTAAAAACATGTTTGTGTTCTTACTAGGCTGCATAGGAAAAGAAGTGGGAGAAAGGTATCAGAGATAGGGAATCAGAAACCATAACTGATTGTTCCTTTTTCTGTGGTTCTAGCAAGTAACATGATAAGTGATATACATTTTATTTTGATCTGCCCACAATCTTGTTCTTGTTGTCAAGATTAGGAGAGACATATCAGAAGTCAAACAGAACAAACATGGAAGTATTTCTCCAAGTTATACAGAACTTTAAATTAAATGTTCCATGACAGGATAAGCAAATAACTCCAGGGCATATTCCTTCCAACTTTGCTCGTTCTGTTTTTTCAGTGTGAGATAAAGCAAACAAACTGTGCTTACAAGCTACATTTTATGTATTCATTTTCTTATATATAATAACATGGAGAATAGCAGTCTTCCAACTCATTAATGGGCCTCATTAATTTTGTAAATCATTCAGAAAAGATGTATTTCTTGATTGTGTGGGAAGAGTATTGGTGTTCACAAGCAATATCATGACCTGAATTTTCTGTTTTTGCCAACATGAAAGCAAACAAAGAAGAATCATAGTAACTGGGGTGCCTGGGTGGCAGTTGGTTAAGCATCTGACTCTTGGTTTCAGCTCACACCATGATCTCAGGGTACTGGGATCAAGCCCTGCACTGGGCTCTGCACTCAGTGCAGAGTCTGCTTGAAATTCTCTCTCCCTCTCCCTTTCCCCCCACCATTTGTGTGTGCTCTCTCTCTCTCCAAAGTAAATAAATACATCTTTTAAAAAATCATAATAAAATTTATTTTATTTGTCTATAAACAGACACACAAACATATGCTGCATATAATGCATCATTTTCTCTTATTAATATGACAAAAACAAGAATCATGACTGTACATTTGTGTAAACGTGCACATACACACACAAATATACACATGTTCTTTTTTCTTTAGAGGGAAATGACAATGTTGTCATAATATAATTGTTTAAGTATTGTATTTTCACTAATAGGGCAAGCTACCAAGATTGTGTTTTTAAAGGCATCTCATTGAATGTTGGATTCTGTGAACCTCAATTAAGACACTCAAGAAACAGAAAGAACTAGTATAAGTGTATTATCTTAAATAACTATTGGTTGTTGAGTTACTCATGAATTAAAGCATCCAGATTCAAAGTTCAAATGGTGGCAACAAGTCTCAAGTAAGTTCCAACTTTTAGCAGCTTTCCTTTCCACAGTCTTAGTCTCTATAGCCACATAGTAGATGAGGGAAGGATCCTAACATACTCAGAGATACATATGCATGCAGGAAGAGTTTTTTTCTGAAAGCCAAATATCAGTTAGCCCCATTGGTTTCATTTCAGTATAAACTTATTCCTAAATTCCCAGGGAAAGAAAGATTGTAGGTGGGCAAGCCATGGTTTAGTCTCTAGGATCCTGCTGCCTGACTCCAACCTGGCTCCCTTGAACTTTGATAACTTTGGTATCTTGATAACCTATGATATTTTGATGACCTTGATAACAGTATTGCTTTGAACACATTACTTAATCCTTTTGTTTTCTATTTGCATTTATAGCGAGTAGATAATAATAGATAATAACAATACCTGAATCATAGATTGTTTTATCAAAATTGTGTGTTTGAGTCATAGAAATTGCCTAGCACATCTGGTACAAGAGTGTCTTGAACAACTATATAGTTGTTGTTGTTGCTGTTATTATTATTATTATTATCATTATTAGTATTACTGGAGAGCTCTATATCATGGAACATCCATGAATGCAGAGTGGTGGATGAATGGATATCCAAAAGAAATTAAGTTATTATTTTTTACAAGTAAATATATAGCAGGTCATCTCAAAATATATATTTATAGAAGTAAATAGCCAATGTTTGATCACTGTAGGAAAATGCCTCTGTGGGTTACTGGAGAACTCAAGGTCACCTTGAGAAATCACCTCTCAAGTTTGCCTTGTTATCAGTACTCTAGATGTACTTCCTAAGGCCCTTGTCCCTGTACCCCAAAATCTCCATCCTTATGCTTAATCTTTTTGCTGCAAGAGTTGCATTAAAAAGTGTGTGGGAAGCTAGAAATGGGGCAACTTTCAGAAAGACAAAATGAATAGCTCAGTAAACCTTCTTTCCAGTAAAACACCCACCTTAGTAAAAGATTGTATTAAAAAAAAAAAAAGCAAACACACAAAATCAAAACCATTTATATTCTCTAGAAATTGTCCCAAGGGCAAACGGCAACTATCAAAATATTTATTCAAGAAAATCCTAATGATTCTTAGTAAAGACAGAAAGTTTGTGACATGTATGCCAGAGAATGCTCCTCCCAACCCTCCAAGCCACAGGTAATGAGAGCTCTATACCAGGAGATGTGTAGTGGGTGGATGTGGCCAAAATGCGAGGGTTCCCTTTCATTCTGGCTCACAGCACAGACCTGTATTTTCACTCTGGGTACAGCAAGCTGCTGGAGGTTTCTCATCACCCGCAGCCTCATGATGTAGAAACTGTGGTTTTGATGAGAATAGCCAAGAGGACTATGGTTCTTTTATCTAATGTAGCTCCTAATCTTAGGATGTAAACTCTAGGTTAAATGTGGTAATCTAAGAAACATGGAGCTCTGATCACACTCACTCTCAAATGCTTATAGGACAAAGGCTTCAGATGGAAAGAGGCAAGCCAAGATCAAGGAATAACATCATGGCCGGACTTTGGCTCATAAGCGGAGGCTCCATTCTTTTTTTTTTTTTTTTTTTAAAGACTTATTTTATTTATTTATTTGACAGACAGATATCACAAGTCAGCAAGAGGCAGGCAGAGAGAGAGGAGGAAGCAGGCTCCCCGCAGAGTAGAGAGCCCGATGTGGGGCTCGATCCCAGGACCCTGGGATCATGACCTGAGCTGAAGGCAGTGGCTTAATCCACTGAGCCACCCAGGCACCCCGCAGAGGTTCCATTCTTGAGGAAAGATGTTAATGTCTCTGTCCATAGCTCTGGTGCAGTGATGGAGCATTAAGGGTTAAGGGCAACATTAAGGATTGAAATGTATGTATCTCACTGAAGGAACTGGTTATATTTGAAGCAGACTACAGAGAATTAATTGCATGTGTAAGAAAATTATTGAAAACGATGAAGTACTTGGTAGAGTACAATGAATAGGGGACTGGTAGCTTCATGGTATTCAGAACCCCCCTCCAAAATAAATAAATAAATAAATAAATAAATAACAGACAACTTAGAATTCAGAATGATAAAAGAGGAAAAAGGGGATATAGTCATAAAGAGCCCTCATAGGATCACACAAAATTTGGGGGTCAGGAGACTGTATGAATGTACTAGGCTGTACTCATTCAGGAGCAATCAGAGTAGGATGGGAATATGTGAAGCACTGCCCACGCCATACTCAAATCCATCAATGAAGGACAAAAGTCTCACTGGCACAATATGGCTTAAGAAAAGTCTCTGAGTGATAATGGCACAAAAAGGGATTCCAATGGTCCGTCCCTCCGCAGGGAAGAAAAGCAGACAAAAACTCAGTTTGTTGGCAGAACTGTGGGAAATCATCAAAATTTACAACCAAGAAAACATGGAGTTAAGTGTAAGGTGACTGAAACATGCTAGGAGAACTTTGGGGCATTTTAACCTATTCTAACCTCACCCCCTCCCTGCCTCTATAGCTGTCTGGAAGGTAATAAGTTGCCTTCCAAGCAGCCCCCATTCCTGGTGTGGTTCCCTGAATCTGGAGGTAGCAGAGCTGACTTTATTCTCAATATAGTGTTTTGATATGTGTCAGGAATCCCATAAGGACTGATGGCAAAGGATTTGACTTTGTTTCACTTAAATCGGACTCTCTCATTGTAAAACATGGCTCCATGGAGGATATTCCTGAAAAACACGGAAAACCAAATGAAAGAGCTGCTTCCACTTGAACAAAAGATTGCAGTTGGGGCAAACAGTTGACATGCTGAAAGCCTGGGAGGTAAAACTGGAGAATGACAGAATTTGGAGAATAAAAGCATTGAGAAACTCCCATCTATATCTGGTATCTAGAAATCTATGTGCATGCCCATGGCAGGAAGAATGTTTTTTGATTGATTGACTGATTGATTAAAGAGGGGGAAGGGGCAGAGAGAGAGGAAGAGAGAGAGAATCTTAAGGAGACTTCCCACTGAGCTCAGCCTGACTCAGGCTCAATCCTGTAACCCATGAGATGCCCACCCATGAGATCAGTACATGAGCTGAAATCATGAGTTGGATGCTTAACTGACTGAGCTGCCCAAGCGCCCCAGGAAGCATGTTTTTGAAAGAACTGAGAAGAACCTAGGCTTTACCTCTAGCTGATTATCAGGCTCAGTGCAAGCAGTATATGAAGGCTAAGGCTGAGGTGTTAAAGGCCTGCTAGGCATTGGAGGAATACCTCAACACAAAGCTAATTTGCAAATAATGGAGTTATTTCCTTTCCTTTCCTCTCCTCTCATTTCTCTCCTCACCTTCCCTCTCTACCCCTCCCTTCCCTTCCCTCTCCTCCCTTCCTCTTTCTTTTCCTTCTCTTTCCCCGCTCCCCTGACCTTTTTCTTCCTCTCCCTCTCTCCATCTTCTTTTGCTTGAGGTATTTAGGAAATCTGTCTATTATCTTACTTAGACAGTACAGTAACATATTTTTCAAAGTATTAAAAAGACATGCCAACTAAGATTCCTATATCCAGTAAACTTGTTTTTCAAAAAGAGAAATCAAAATAACACATTCTTATATAAATGAAACATAGGGAATTAGTAACTGGGAGATCTGGTTTAAAGGAAATACAAAGAAAGTTCTTTAAGCCTGAAAAGAGGAAAAAAAAAAAAAAGTGGTATCAGACAGCAGTTTCAATCAACATCAAGAAAAGAGCCCTAGAGGGACACCTGGATGGCTCAGTCGGTTACCAGTCTGCCTTCGGCTCAGGTCATGATCCCAGGGTCTTGGGATCGAGTCCCACGGGCTTCCTGCTCAGCAGAAAGTCTTCTTTCTCTGCCTGTTATTTCCCCTGCTTGTGCTCACTCCCTCTCGGTCTCTCTCAACCTAATAAATTAAAAAAAAAAAAAAAAAGCCTAGAAAGATAATTATATAAATTACTATAAAAGACAGTACAATTATTATATATTTATTTTACTTATTCTCAAATGATTTAGATAATAATTACAGTAAATAATGTGTGGTATACCTAAATTTATGTAAGAGTAAAAGCACATTGAGGTGAGTAGGGAAAAAATAAAAAAGATGTATTGAAGTAAGGAAATGAAAACTCACATTCACATTTAAAAAATTAAGGAAATTAGAAATGGTAAATTAAAATATTAATACAACATTTTCTATAAATATATGCTTGTTTCCTATTCTTTGCTCAACTTTTTAGAGGGACATAAGACTATACAAAATAATGACTATAATATCTGTCTACCTACCTACCTATACATCCATGTATATCATGTGACAATTACCAACATACTCCTGAAGAACCAATCTGTCAAGTAAACAATCATAAAAAAAATTAACAATTCTTTAATATGAATGAAAAGGAAGATACTATATATCAACACTTATGGGATGTACCTAAAACAGTACTTAGAGGGAACTTATTCCCTAACCCCAGTATTCTAAAAGAATCAAAATAGTAACAGTCTTCTACTTTAAGAATCTAGAAAAATAAAAGCAAAGTAAACACAAAGCAATTATATAAAAGAAATAATAAAGATCACAGGAAAATAAATTTTAAAAGATTTAGGGTTTTTTGTTTTTTGTTTTTTTGTTTGTTTTTTAATTTGAGAGAGAGAGAGAGAGAGAACAGGAGCAGGACAAAGAGGGAGAAGCAGACTCCCCACTGAAAAGGGAGCCCAATGTGGTGCTCAATCCCAGGACTCTGAGTTCATGACCCGAGCCAAAGGCAGATGCTTAACCGACTGAGCCACACAGGCATCCCAATTTAAAAGGATTTAGAAAATCACTGGAGAATATCAGGAAAAAAAGTGTTTTTTTGAAAAGAGTAATAAAAATGATGAAACTTTACTTGAACTGACGGAGAAAAAATATAGACGATTAGAATTACAAAAATCCTACCAAAAAAAAAAAAAAAAGGACATAACTACTAATCTTAGAAATATAAAAGGATATACAAGGTCACATAAATGAATTTCATGCCTACAAATTAGATAAATTATATGAAATGGGAAAATTCCTAGGAGAATGAAAACTAACTAAACTGACTCAAGAAGAATGCACTCTAAATACACATATAAAAGAAATATATTAAATTAGTAATTTAAAACTTTCCACAGAGTAAAGTCCAACACCAGATGGCTTCCTTGGTGAATTCTATCAAACTACTAAATATGATCATTTCTGAATTTACTCTTTGAGGACAGACTATCCTCATATCCAAAACAGATAAAAATAGCACAAGAAAACAAAACAAACCAATGCTCTGTGTGAAAATGGATATAAAACGTTTCAACAAAGAATTAAGAAATGAATACACTGTATAAAATTATTTTACACCATGACCAGGAGGGATTTATCCCCGGATTCTGTGGCTGATTTAATATCTAAAAACCAATTAATATCTAAAAACCAATTAATATCTAAAAATCAATGAATGCAATATATAATATTAAAACAATAAAAACAACAAAAAAAAACCATTAAATGCTCATCTCAATCCAGCGTCCATTCATGATACTTACACTCAAAAAACTGGTAAAAATAGGGAAACATTTCAACTGGTTAAAGACTTTAAGGAAAAATACACCATAGCTAAAATCTTACTCAAAATAAGTGAATGGGTATCATTTCCTAAGACTAGGAACAAGACAAGAATACCTGATTTCACCACTTTTCTTTTTACATTGTACAGGATATTCTAAAACAATTAAGAAAGAAACATAAATGACATCCAGATTGGAAAGAATAAATCATCTCTATTTGTGGATCGCATGATCTTTTATGTAGAATAAGGAGTTCACTAACACACACACATACACAATTAGAACTGATGAGTAAGCTAAGATACAGGATACAAAATCAATGTAAAAAATCAGTTGTATTTCTATATATAAGCAATGATCAGTGTGAGGATCAAATAAAGAAAATAATTCCATTTACAATGGCTTCTAAAAAATATAATACTTAGGAATAAAACTAATAATTAAGGGCTGAAAATTACAAAAGACTGCTGAGAAATTGAAGAAGATTTAAATAAATGGAAATATATCCCATTTTCACAGATTGGAAATCTTAATATTGTTAAAATGGGGACATACCTAAAATTGATCTACAGATTCAATGCAATCTGTATCAAACTCCCATCTGGCTTTTTGGCATAAAGTGACAAGCTTATCCCAAAATTCATGTGGAAATATAATTGATCTAGAAGAGTCATTCATTTTGAAAAAGAATATAAACTTGGAGGTCTCACACTTCCTATTTTAAAATTTACAATGAAGCTACAGTGATCAATACAGGATAATTCTGGCTTAAAAATGGATATCTATATTAATAAAATAAAATCAACCGTCCAAAAATACACCTAAATTTCTAGTCAATAATTTTTTGAGGAGTGATTAGACATTTCAATGAAGGCAAGATTCTTCTTTTCAACAAATGATATAGTGACCACTGATTATTTATACATAAAATAATGAAGATTCCCTCTATGGAATGTCATAGGCAAAAATTAAAACAAGCAGTAATTTAAGTGTAAGAGCTAAAACTAAGTAACTATTAGAAGAAAATATTGGTACAAATCTTTGTGGTCTCCAATTAGTCATTGGTTCTTAGATATGACACCAAAAGCACAATTGGCAAAAGAAAACAGGGAAATGGTTCCATATCAAAAATAAATACTTTCATGCTGTAAATGATACCATCAAGAATGTGGAATGGTTACTTAAAGAATGGAAGAACATATTTTCAAATCATATATCTGATGAGGCTCTTGCATATAATATATAGAAATATGTGTTACAACTCAAAAACAGATACATAAGCAAGTAAAAAATAGGCAAAGGATTTAGACAGACATTTCTCCAAAGAAGATATATAATGTCTAATAAGCACATGGAAAGGTGTTCAAATTATTTGTCATTAAGGAACACAAATCAAAACCTTAATGAGATATCATTCCATACTCACTA
This sequence comes from Enhydra lutris kenyoni, assembly GCF_002288905.1. NCBI lineage: Eukaryota > Metazoa > Chordata > Mammalia > Carnivora > Mustelidae > Enhydra > Enhydra lutris. The sequence goes on along the minus strand of NW_019154114.1, from coordinate 1,238,713 downwards.
AGATCATTAAAATGAAAACAGACCAAACAGATATTGACTATGATAAGAATTTTGAACCCATAAGCATGGCTGGTGGGCATGTAAAATGATGCCAATTTGGAAAAGATTTTGCCAGTTGCACAAAATGTTAATTATAAAGATACTGTATAACCCAGCAGATCCACTTCTAGGTATAACACATAAGTGAACAAAAATGTATGTCTACCAAAAAAAAAAGTGTACACAAAGGTTCCAAAAAGTATTATCCAAGAGATAAAAACAAATACCTACCAACTGAAAAATGAATAAATAATATGTGGTATTTTCACACAATGGAATACTATTCAGCCATAAATTGGGATGAAGTACTGATACATATTACAACACAGATAAACCTTGAAACTGGTTTGTTAAATGAAAGAAAACAACCACATATTATGTTATTATGTTGAGAATAGGCAAATCCATACAGACAAGAAGTAGATTTGTATTTTTCTAAGATCGGGGGTGAGAGGATAGGAATATAATCCCTAATAGTTTTTAAATTTATTTTTTGCAGGTAATAGAAATATTTTTAAATTGGCTATAGATATGGCTGTGTTTTGTTTACTTAAATTGGGTCAGTTTATCTTATGTGAAATATATTTCAATAAAACTGGAGTGGAAGGAAAATAAAGAAAGAAGAAAACCTTAGTTATTTGTAAATATTCTCAAATAATGATTCAAGTAGTGTACATGATTTGTTAAGCTACAAACATAAAAGGGGCACGAAAAGCCAATATATCTTATATATTTAACCTCTCATTGGCTCTCCTCTATGTGGATAACATATGTGACTGATGTCTCCTTTAAAATTCTGAGGCCAGGTAAAAGTGTATAAATATGGCCCAATCTCCTGTGACTGTCATCTGTTTTTAATATCCTTAGCTAATGAATTGCAAATTTTGTCCAAACTTAATATGGGTGTGTGTGTGTGTGTGTGTGTGTGTGTGTGTGTAATTTTCCCCACCCCAACTATCTACTCAACATTTGTAAAGTAAATTTTCTAAGCCACCAACCTAATTTCATATACGTGTAACTTTTGAAATTAGGAAGGTAGAAGTCAGAGTGCCTGGGTGGCTCAGTCAGTTAAGTGGCTGCCTTAGTCTCAGGTCATGATCCTGGAGTCCTGGGATCCAGCCCCACATCAGGCTCCCTGCTCAGCGGGGAGTCTTCGTCTCCTTCTATCCCTCCTACCTTGTGCTTGTTTGCTCTCTATCTAATAATTAAATAACTAAATAAATCTTTTCTTTAAAAAAAAAAAAAGGAAGGTAGGGGCACCTGGGTGGCTTGGTGGGTTAAGCTTCTGACTTCAGCTCAGGTCATGATCCCAGGGTCCTGGGATCAAGCCCCGCATCAGGCTCTCTGCTCAGCAAGGAGCCTGCCTCCCCCACCCCTCTCTGCCTGCCTCTCTGTGATCTCTGTCAAATAAATAAATAAAATCTTAAAAAAAAAAAAAAGGAAGGTAGAAGTCCATCATGTGCTATTATTTATAGTGTGTTCATATAGACTTCTGTGACTGTATTTTATAAGAAAATGCATAGTATAGCTCATTTATGAAAGACTGTGGACATGAATAAGAATAGAAGTATACAAGGAGTGTACACAGAACAAGGATGCCTATAGTCATTCTACTTTGCTACTTCTTGTAGCTACTTGGGGTAAAATCTTTTATCTTGACATATTGCATACCTCCATCTGGAAAAAATTATTTTATTATATTGGAAACATTTTTTTAGGAAAGTATTTACAGAAAGTCTAAATGGATGGGGGTTTTTTTGTTTTTGTTTTTGGTTTGGTTTGGTTTTGGGGGCTTTTTTTAAATGGAGCTTTCTCCATCCTTTGATAGGGAGACTTCAAAATTGATGTTATCAAACCTTTGGGTGGTGCAAAGGTGTATAATGTAGACTGTGTAAATCTCAAATGTCAAGTCAATTAAATCTCAGAAGACACTTGCACGGCTAAACTTCAAAGTTCCATCTCTTCATTATCTAAGATCAACTTACTTCATAGGAATTCAGTAATGAGTATAACAATGGAGCATACATCTTTTATAAAGAAAATACTTTACTATATTAGAATAACCTCTAGAGGAATTAATTGAATGATAGGGGTCTCAGTGAAAATGAGTTTTCTGTTCTGGCTCTTCAGTCTCTCTAAACATGACCCTAGCTTCTTGATTCTTTGATGGTCCATACTTTACTTTGGTCCCAGGGTATTTGCTATAAGTATCTGGAGCAGTGTGAAATTTCCTTGGTGGTACTTGAATCCTCCACACTTTTGTGAAGAGTATTGGGGCTGAAATGCTCCCTTTCTCTGCTTCCATAAGTTCCCCTTTCTTAGTTACAGCTCTTATCACATGATATCGACACTGTCAGTTTAGTTCTTGTTTGCCCTACTGTTCTTGAAGCCACGAGGGGGTGAGGGCAATGCATATCTTCCAATATTCTGATCATTGGTAACTAACACATATGGGGGGGGGTAGATACTCAAAATTAAATGTGAGTGAATTAATGGGTGAATAAGCAAATTAATTGAAAGCATGAGATATTTAAATTTTTATAGGTTTGATAATAGAGGGAACATTTTAGGTCACCCAGTCCAGATCTCTAAAGAAAAAAAATTGCATTTCATTTTTTTTAATCAGTGAGCCACACTACTGGGTAAAGGCCAAAAAGTTAAACTACTGTGGTGCAATTTTTATTGTTTTTCTTTATAATGAACCAAATCCCTCCTTCTTTTAAATTTGCTTTCCTTAGAAGTAGGGCAAATCTGTCCAATATCTCTTTCCCATTAAATTGTAGATATTGGGAATGCCAACATGGAGATTTTATGTTTATGTGTTGGACAGCTCAAGTTTCTTCAACTTTCATTCCTCTGATGTTTCAATACCAACTTTGAATCATTCACAAAAGCTTTTTTGGAAATCTGTAAAAGAGCTAGGCATCAAGCCAGACAATCATCCAGCTTATCCTCTGTTCCTGTTCTAATTACACAGGAACCTAAGAATATTAAAATTTATTACATAATTTTTGAAATAAGTAGTGAAGGAGAACTCTAGTAAGAAATAAAGTATCATATTTTTAGTGATACATTATTTATAGCATTATAATCCCAGATTAGATATTTCTTGAATGTGAAGCTTTTCTTATTCCCGTGGAGAGGTTGTTTATTCCTATGGCTGAGAATAATGTTTGGTTGTTATTTAAACTACCAACACACACACACACACACACACACACACAGAGTATTTCACATGTTTTAAATATGATAAGTCTATTTTATAAAGAATGGCAAATATATTCAGACAGCTTACCTGAAAGTATAATCTTTTTTTTTTTTTAATCTCAGCTTAGTCCTTTTGATACACGTGTTTCATCACAATTCATTCTAAGAAAGGAAGTTTAGTTTCCTTCCAGTAGACATTAAAAGCAGTGTTTCAACCTAAATTGTTCAAGAATTATCTAGGTCACATTCACAGTTTTTAACTGGCATGGTGAAAACCTTTCTTTCTTTCCCAGATGACAGAGGCTATGTAAGTGTGTAGGAAGATGGATAGGGAATCATGGCTTCTCAGTCTTATTCTCACATTTTCCTTGGTCCCAGGAGTAATTTTTCAGCTTTTCAGATTCACAAACTTAATTTCACTGGTTTACAATGTGAGAGGGCTGTAGCCTTGGTGAATTGATTCATGCTCTTCTAAAACACAAGAGACTGTTACAGAAGCCACAATACCAAGACATTAATTTATATTTTCTAAAGTTCCTAATGGAAGAAACACTAATGCCTGTTCATCAGAAACAACTGCCCTCAGGAGAAAAAAAAAAAAGAAGAAGAAGAAGAAGAAGAAGAAGAATCTACAGTTATTTTGTTCCTCCAACAAATAGAACTTGAAGTGCATTGTTGATACATATTGACTTTCACAGGAGACCCTAAATGCAGTGATAACAACATTTTGTACTCAGCCACAGCACAAAACTCCCCATCAAACATTTTCTTATCTAGACCAAATAAATATAAACTAATTGGAAACATCAGTCCCTGTTCTGTAATGCCTTATCTCATCCAATGTCACTGTCCTGTGACTCCTCAAAATTATCTCTGTCCAGGCTTTTTAGACAAACCTGACCAGGATAATGCTGAGAACTATACATTTAATAATGTTTCCAGTGAGGATTAGGAATGATCTTGCAGACATAAATTTTATCTGAAGCCCAGTTGAGATTATAGGTACCTGGTTGAGTGGCCACAGATGTCCTCTTCTTAGTTATCTTAATGCCTTACTATAGCATTCTAATGACTAATAGGTATTTTTTTTATATACCAAGAATACTGTAAATTCTACATTCCTTTAACTTGAACACAAGATCCTTTCCCCCAAACCAGACTTATCAGCAGCAGCAGGACTTATCTCAATAAATGGAAACCCCATGCAAAAAATTATTCAAGTTAGTGTAATGTAAAATGTCTTGATTGGCAATTTTAGAATACATAATTAGGATATATTATTTTTTAATCAAATTACAATGATTTTTAGTCCCCACCAACACATAATGGCATAAAACCTAATCTTTTCCTGGGGACCCACTCACCAAATATTTCCATAAATCCCAAGAAATCTGTGGGTAAAAATAAGTATTTCTTTTAGCTTCAGGAAAAATATATAATCATTTGCTTCCAGCCATACCAGTGAAATTGTTGCAAGAGTTGCCCTCACACTGAAAGACTTCTGTAAAAAAAAGAAAATCAATCAATCAATCAATCAATCATTTATCACTTACTGGTGTAAGGTGATATCTCAATATGGTTTTGATTACCCTAATGGCTTATGATGTTGAAAATGTTTTCATGTGTCTGTTATCCATTTGTATGTCTTTTTGGAAAAGTGTCTGTTCATGTCTTCTGCCCATTTTTTGACTTATTTGTTTTTTGGATATTGAGTTTGAGAAGTTCTTTATACATCTTGGGTACCAGCCCTTCATCTGTAATGTCATTTGCGAATATCTCCTCCAATTCCGTGGGTTGGCTCTTAGTTTTGCTGACTGTTTCCTTTGCTCTTCAGAAGCTTTTGATCTTGATGAAATGCCAAAAGCTTATTTTTGCTTTTGTTTCACTTGTCTTTGGAGACGTGTCATAAAAGAAGTTGCTTTGGCCAATGTCAAAGGGCTTACTGCCTATGTTCTCCTCTAGGATTTTGATGGATTCCTGTCTCACATTGAGGTCTTTCATCCATTTAGAGTTTATCTTTGTGTATGGTGTAAGAGAATGGCCCAGTTTCATTCTTCTGTGTATAGCTACCCAATTTTCCCAGCACCATTTATTGAAGAGACTATCTTTTTTCCATTGAGTATTTTTTCCTGATTTCTGGAAGATTAGTTGACCATAGAGTTGAGGGTCCATTTCTGGAGCTTCTATTCTGTTCCATTGATCTATGTGTCTGTCTGTTTGCCAATACCATGCTGTCTTGGTGATCACAGCTTTGTGATATAGTATGAAATCCCGCAATGTGATGCCCCAGCTTTGTTTTTATTTTTCAACATCCCCTTGGCAATTCAGGGTCTTTTCTGGTTCCACACAAATTTTAGGATTATTTTTTCCAGTTCTTTGAAAAATGCCAGTGGTATTTTTATAGTGATGGTATTGAAAGTGTAGATTGTTCTGGGCAGCATAGACATTTTAACAATGTTTATTCTTCCAATCCATGGGAACAGAATATTTTTCCATCTTTTTGTGTCTTCCTCAATTTCTTTTGTAAGTGTTCTGTGTAACAAGGCAGGGAATAACAAATGTTGGCTAGGGTGTGGAGTAAGGGGAGCCCTCTTACACTGTTGGCAGAAATGCAAGCTGATACAGCCACTTTGGAAAACAGTGTGGAGGTTCCTCAAAAGTTAAAAATAGAGCTACCCCATAATCCAGCAATTGCACTACTGGGTATTTACCCCAAAGATATAGATGTAGTGAGAAGAAGGGGTTCACGCCCCCCGATGTTCATAACAGCACTGCCCATAATAGCCAAACTGTGGAAGGAGCCGAGATGCCCTTCAACAGATGAATGGATAAAGATGCGGTCCATATATACAATGGAATATTACTCAGCGATCAGAAAGGATGAATACCACCATTTGCATCAACATGGGTGGAACTGGAGGGGATTATTCTAAGTGAAACAATTCAAGCAGAGAAAGCCAATTGTCATATGGCTTCACCCATATGTGGAACATAAGGAATAGCATGAAGACCATTAGGAAGGGAAAACTGAAGGAGGGGAGATCAGAGGGGGGTGACAAACCGTGAAACACTGTGGACTCCAGGAAATAATCTGAGAGGAGAGGAGGGGTGGGGGATGGAATGGAGAATGGGTATGGGGGTAGTCCAGTGATGGGTATTGCGGGGGGAATGTATTGTAATGAGCACTGGGTGTTATACACAAATAATGAATCACTGAACACTGCATCAAAAACTAATGATGTACTGTATGGTGGCTAACATAACAATAAATAAATAAATAAATAAATAAATATCACTTTTAAAAAAGGGCACCAAAGAAGGATGAAACACAACAAAAACATAACACATATAGAAACAAAAATGAAAGTAAAATTATATCCAGTTGCATCAGTAATAATAACAAAAGGGTGAATCCATTAAAAAATAGCAAAATATGTTCCACAACTACAATGGAATAAAATTAAAAGTTATTAATATGTGAAAATTTAAGAAACTCACAAATATGTAAAAATTAAACAATATACTTTTAAGCAATGGGTCAAAGAGGAAATAGCAAGACAAGATGGAAAATATTTTGAGAGAAATAAGATGAAACACAACATTCTAGGATGCAGGGAACAAAATTCTTTTTTTTTTTTTTAAAGATTTTATTTATTTATTTGACAGACAGAGATCACAAGTAGGCAGAGAGGCAGGCAGAGAGAGAGGAAGGGAAGCAGGCTCCCTGCTGAGCAGAGAGCCTGACACGGGGCTCGATCCCAGGACCCTGGGGCAGAGGCTTTAACCGAGCCAAAGGCAGAGGCTTTAACCCACTGAGCCACCCAGGCACCCCAGGAACAAAATTCTTAAAGAGAACTTTATAGCTGTAAATGCTTATATTAAAAATAAAAAAAAGAAAAATCTAAACATCAAAAACCAAACCTTCCTCCCTAAAAGACTGGAAAAATATAACAAAATAAATCCAAAGCCAACAAAGGGAATAATAAAATTACAGTGGAAATTAATGATAGAGGAAAAAAAATGATAGAGACACGTCAGGGAAACCAAAGTTGTTTTTTAATTTGAAAAATCAAACTTACAATATTTTGGTAGATTGATCAGGAAAAAATAATACAAGGTTCAACATATTAAAAATCAGAATAAAAAAAGTAGATAATACTACCTTAGAGTAATAAAAGTACTATAAAGGAGTACTATGAACAATAGTATGCCAATAAAATAGGCATTTAGATGAAATGGAGTATTTCCTAGAAAGACATAAACTACCAAAACTGATTGAAGAAAAAAGAGGAAATCTAAATAGACCTATAACTAGTAAAGAGATTGAATTAATAATGTTTACCCTCAAAAGACACAAACATTCTCTACAAAACACTAGCAATAAAATCCAGCAACATATGCAAGTTTTATATAACATGACCAAGTGGGGGGTCATCTGTGTGGCTCACTCAGTTAAGCCTGTGCCTTTGGCTCAGGTCATGATCCCAGTGTCCTGGGAATAAATCCTATCTTGGGCTCCCTCTGCCCCTCCCTCTGCTTGTGCTTGCTCTCTCTCTCTCTTTCTCTCTCTCTTTCACCCTCAAATAAATAAGTAAAATCTTTAAAAAAATTGATTTATCCCAGAAATGCAATGTTGGTTTAACATTTATAAATCAATGATGTGATATGGCATATTAATATAATAAAAAAGGAACAAAACAAAAAAAACAAAAGAAACAAAGCATGATCATATCCATAGATGCAGAAAAACATTTATGAAAATTCAACACTCTTCCTGAATAAAAACACTTAAAATCTATGTATAAAAGGGACTTAAATTAATAAGGAGCATCTGCATCTATGCATACCCACAACAAATATCACAAAGATGTCTGCTCTCACCCTTCTCTTTAACATTATACTAGAAGTTGTAGCAACATCAGTCAAGAAAATAAAATAAAAATTATTTATATTAGAAATGAAAAAGCAATACTCTATTCAAAGATAATGAGATCTTTACATAGACATTCTTAAGGAATCTATTCAAAAATCTATTAAAATTATTAAACAAGTTTATGAAGTTTGCAGGATACAAGATCAAAATATAAGAATCAATTAAATTTTCATATACTTTTAATAAACAATCCAAAAGTTAAAATTAAAAAAACTATCAATTTTCAACATCTAAAAGAATACAATACCTGAGAATAAATTTAACAAAAGAAATGCAAAACCCGTACTATAAAAATTATTATTTTTTTAAGAAACCAAAAAGTTAATAAAGAAAGAGACATTTTATGTTCATAAATTAGAAGGCTTGATAATGTAAAGAAGGAAATGCTTGTCAAATTGATCTCCATATTCAGTGCAATCCCTATCACAACACCAGCTAGCTTATTTGTAAATTTACAAGCTGATCCTGAATTCACATGGAAACTCAAGGAACCCAGAACAGCCAAAACAATCTGGAAAAAAAAAAATTGAAAACTTATTCTTCCTGATTTAAAAACTTACTACAAATAATAGTTTGATTTCAATAATAGTCAGGATAGTATAATACTAGCATAAAGGTAAACATATACATGAATAAGATAGAATTGATAGAAAGAAATATAAAATATATTTATGGTCAACTGACTTTTTTTTTTAAAAGATTTTATTGTATTTATTCAACAGAGAGAGGCACGGTGAGAGAGGGAACACAAGAAGTTGGAGTGGGAGAGGGTGAAGCAGGCTTCCCACTGAGCAGGAAGCCCAATGCAGTGCTCAGTCCCAGGACCCTGGTATTATGACCTGAGCAGAAGGCAGATGCTTAACCACTGAGCCACGCAGACATCCCAGGTCAACTGACTTTGAACAAAATGCCAAGACCGTTCAATTGGGAAAAAAAGAGTTTTTCAACAAATAATTCAACCATATATCCTCATGCAAAAGAATGAAGGTGACTCGTACCTCACACCAACCACAAAAATTAACTAGAAGTGGATCACTGACTTAAATGTAAGAGCTAAATCTTTAAAACCCTTAGAATATTATTTATCTATAAACTGAAGTACTTATATATGTTATAAAATGGACAAATTTGAAAACATTATGCTAAGGGAAAGGAGACAATTATGACTGCATATTATATAATTTTATTTATATGACATATTCCAAATAGGAAAATCAATATACAGAGAAAGTAGATTGGTGGTTGCCTAGACCCAGGTCAGAGAGGGAGAAGTAGAGGGTGACAATTAAAAAGTACAGTATTTCTTTTATGGATGATAAAATTATTCTAAAATTATACTTCAATAAAGATACACACACACACACACACACACACACACACACACACACACACACAGAGTGTGCTAGGCAGTTGGGTTAACAAATTCATTTAAGAACAAGTTTAGAATAGATACCTCCAGTACTTATCACTGTTATGTCACACTGAGTAATGGTTCAACCACTGGAGGAGACCTTATTTTGTTAACAGGAAAGTCTATTCCACAGTCCTTTACCTCCCTTTTAGTTGGTTTTGGATTATGCTTTAGTTTCCATTTTGGATTATTTAAACAAGTAACACTTATTTGGCCTCATATGTCCTTCAAGAAGATGGAGTCATAAGTAAGGTCACATCTAAGCCACAAAACAGAAACCAAAACAAAGCGAAACAAACCAACCAAACAGTCTTGTCCCAAAAGAAAACCAGTCTTGTCCCAAACCCAAGAGGATTTGGGATTCTCAAGAAAGAAAGTTTTATTTTTAATGTCCTAGCTGGCAATGTTTACTATTATGTTTAGCAGTTTCTTTGTGCATTGCACAGTATGATGAGTCTGTAAGTCACCTAAATTTAGGGTTTCATGGTCAAGTACATTTTGAAAATGACATGTCTGGATAATCTTAACATATATTCATACATTAAAATTTCTGCAAATTTATGAAGTCAGAATTAAGCTTAATACCAAGTCATAATCTCCCAGATAGAATTGGCTAGAAGTTAGTTAGTTTTGCTAACTTATAAGTGGAGAAATTGGTATTCTATGGACACACATCAGGAAATACTGTGTGGATGCCTACATTATAAAATTTTTCATGTAGCCAGATTAAAAATGAACTTATTGACAACTGATTTACCTGCAAATGGGCAAAACAAACTATGATCTTATAAAATCAAATACCTCTTTCACAATGTTCAGGTACGTCTGCTGAATCAATTTGAAAAGATTGTTATTTTCCAATTGGGATTTCACAAAAAGATTGTGAATTCCCAGTGTTATAGATGGTATTCTGTGTATTGGCGTTCTTAACCTTTCATTGGCTATACATGTACAGGCATGGTATCAGCTATGTTGATATTCTTTGATTGTCTCCAGTCAATTCAGACTTGTTGCACAAACCCCTTCATTTTCTCTACAAAGTACTGATAGAACACTTCAAGTAAGGCATTACCAATCTATGCATGTTTGCATTTATTTTGTGGCTGGCAAGAATATTTAACTGTACTACATTAATAATTTCACCCCAAATAACAAAGGAAAAGACATAGATAAAATATTAAATAGGCCATATTCCTGTGGCTTTTATGTAAATGTGAGGTGAACATTTTCACACTGTGCAAATAGGAAGAGTTACATGGGAAAATATCCCTGTAATGTGTTGTTTCTAGGCTGCCAATTAGTATTATGTTAAAATGGCTACAACCATCTGGCAATTTCAGAATGCTGGAGATAAAGTTGTTAAATTTAACCACATGAGGTCCAAACAGAACTTTTAGTTTTCCCATAGACAATTCAGCATCACTATCATTCATATGTCCATTTATTTACTTAATAATCATCAATGCACGAGTTGCAAGTCACTGACTTGCTATGGAAGGAAGAGTGTTAAGTAGGGGTTATATAATTATTGACATCAAGAGATTACATTCTTAAGAGAAAAAACTTTACACAAATAGTTATAAAGAAAGTCATAAATCTTATAATTTGGGGAAATGAAATAAATATTAAGTGCCTCCTATGTGTGGGAAATATGGTATACCTCATAATTATAATATTGATTTCCTAAAACTGCCATAAAAACAGCACAGACTTGTCATTTAAACAACAGATCTTTACTTTCTCATAGTTTTGAATTAAAATCTAAGATTAAGTGTTGACAGATTTGGTTTCATTTGAGACCTCTTTCTTTGGCTTGCAGATGGCCACCTTCTCACCCTGTCCTTACATGGTTGCTTGATTTCTGTATGTCTGTGCCCATATTTACTCCTTTTTTAAAATTTCTTTTCAGTGTAACAGAATTCATTGTTTATGTACCACGCCCAGTGCTCCATGCAATATGTGCCCTCCGTAATACCCACCACCTGGCTCCCCCAACCTCCCACCCCCGCCCCTTCAAAACCCTTAGATTGTTTTTCAGAACCCATAGTCTCTCATGGTTCATCTCCCCTTCCAATTTCCCTCAACTCCCTTCTCCTCTCCATCTCCCCTTGTCCTCCATGTTATTTGTTATGCTCCACAAATAAGTGAAACCATATGATAATTGACTCTCTCTGCTTGACATATTTCACTCACATAATCTCTTCCAGTCCCATCCATGTTGCTACAAAAGTTGAGTATTCATCCTTTCTGATGGAGGCGTAATACTCCATAGTGTATATGGACCACATCTTCCTTATCCATTCGTCCGTTGAAGGGCATCTTGGTTCTTTCCACAGTTTGCCAAATGTGGCCATTGCTGCTATAAACATTGGGGTACAGATGGCCCTTCTTTTCACTACATCTGTATCTTTGGGGTAAATACCCAGTATTGCAATGGCGGGGTCATAGGGAAGCTCTATTTTTAATTTCTTAAGGAATCTCCACACTGTTCTCCAAAGTGGCTGCACCAACTTGCATTCCCACCAACAGTGTAAGAGGGTTCCCCTTTCTCCACATCCTCTCCAACACACGTTGTTTCCTGTCTTGCTAATTTTGTCCATGCTAACTGGTGCAAGGTGGTATCTCAATGTGGTTTTAATTTGAATTTCCCTGATGGCTAGTGATGACGAACATTTTTTCATGTGTCTGATAGCCATTTGTATGTCTTCATTGGAGAAGTGTCTGTTCATGTCTTCTGCCCATTTTTTGACATGATTATTTGTTTTGTGTGTGTTGAGTTTCAGATCTTTATAGATCCTGGATATCAACCTTTTGTCTGTACTGTCATCTGTGAATATCTTCTCCCATTCTGTGGGTTGCCTCTTTGTTTTGTTGACTGTTTCCTTTGCTGTGCAGAAGCTTTTGATCTTGATGAAATGCCAAAAGTTCATTTTCGCTTTTGTTTCCTTTGCCTTTGGAGACATATCTTGAAAGAAGTTGCTGTGGTTGATATCGAAGAGGTTACTGCTTATGTTCTCCTCTAGGATTCTGATGGATTCTTGTCTCACGTTGAGGTCTTTTATCCATTTCGAGTTTATCTTTGTGTACAGTGTAAGAGAATGGTTATGTTTCATTCTTCTACATATAGCTGTCCAATTTTCCCAGCACCACTTATTGAAGAGACTGTCTTTTTTTCCACTGTATATTTTTTCCTGCTTTGTCGAAGATTATTTGACCATAGAGTTGAGGGTCCATATCTGGGCTCTCTACCCTGTTCCACTGGTCTATGTTTCTGTTTTTATGCCAGTACCATGCTGTCTTGGTGATCACAGCTTTGTAGTAAAGCTTGAAATCAGGTAACATGATGCCCCTAGTTTTGTTTTTCTTTTTCAGCATTTCCTTAGTGATTCAGGGTCTCTTCTGATTCCATACAAAATTTAGGAGTATTTGCTCCAGCTCTTTGAAAAATACTGGTGGAATTTTTATCAGAATGGCATTAATAAAAGTATAGATTGCTCTAGGCAGTATAGACATTTTAACAATGTTTATTCTTCCCATCCAAGAGCATGGAATGCTCTTCCATCTTTTTGTGTCTTCTTCAATTTCTTTCATGAGTGTTCTGTAGTTCCTTGAGTACAGATCCTTTACCTCTTTGGTTAGGTTTATTCCCAGGTATCTTATAGTTCTTGGTGCTATAGTAAATGGAATCGATTCTCTAATTTCCCTTTCTGTATTTTCATTGTTAGTGTATAAGAAAGCAACTAATTTCTGTATGTTGGCTTTGTATCCTGATCCCCAAACCAGGCAAAGACCCCACCAAAAAACAGAACTTCAGACCAATATCACTGATGAATATGGATGCTAAGATTCTCAACAAGATCCCAGCAAATAGGATCCAACAGCACATTAAAAAGATTACCCACCATGACCAGGTGGGATTCATCCCTAGGTTACAAGGATGGTTCAACATTTGCAAATCAATCAATGTGATAGAACAAATCAGTAAGAGAAGAGAGAAGAACCACATGGTCCTCTCAATTGATGCAGAAAAGCATTTGACAAAATCCAGCATCTCTTCCTGATTAAAACGCTTCAAAGTATAGGGATAGAGGGAACATTCCTGAGCTTCATAAAATCTATCTATGAAAGACCCACAGCAAATATCATCCTCAGTGGGAAAAAGCTTGCAGCCTTCCCGTTGAGATCAGGAACACGACAAGGATGCCCACTATCACCATTCTTGTTCAACATAGTATTAGAAGTCCTAGCAACAGCAATCAGACAACAAAGAGAAATAAAAGGTATCCAAATTGGCAATGAAGAAGTCAAACTCTCTCTCTTCACAGATGACATGATACTTCATGTGGAAAACCCAAAAGACCCCACCCCCAAACTACTAGAACTCATACAGCAATTCAGTAATGTGGCAGGATACAAAGTCAATGTACAGAAATCAGTTGCTTTCATATATACTCCTATACTAATCCCCATCATATTGGCTTTGAGCTCACCCTACAGAACTCATTTGAATTTAATCACCTCTTTAATATTATATTTCTGGGGGTGCCTGGGTGGCTCAGTTGGCTAAGTGTCTGCCTTTGGCTCAGGTCATGATCCCAGCATCCTGGGATTAATCCCAGCATTGGGCTCCCTGCTCAGTGGAGAGTCTGCTTCTGCCTCTGTCCCTCCTTGCCCCATGCCTGTGCTTTCTCTCTGAGGCTCACTCTCTCTCTTACTCACTGACTCTCTCTCTCCCTCAAACAAATTTTAAAAATATAAGAAAGACTATATCTCTAAATGTGGTTACATTCTAGGGTAGTGGGGGTTCAAGACTTCAGTATATGAATGGGGAAGAGGAACACAATCCAGCCAATAACATTAGTTTACTTTTTCTCAAGTCAAAGATGGAAACTCTGAAACTCAAAGTGGATAACCAAGTTATCATTGGAGAGCAATCTGTCTTGTGCTCTAAAACTCTTCATATCAACCGTAATAGCATTTTTAAGAAACCACCGTGTTTCATGTTCTATGTTAAGAATTTACATGCAGTGGGGGCACCTGGGTGGCTCAGTGGGTTAAAGCCTCTGCCTTCGGCTAGGGTCATGATCCCAAGGTCCTGGGATGGAGCCCTGCATTATGCTCTCTGCTCAGCAGGGAGCCTGCTTCCCCTCTCTCTCTGCCTGCCTCTCTGCCTACTTGTGATCTCTGTCTATCAAATAAATAAATTAAATCTTAAAAAAAAAAAAAGAATTTACATGCAGTGATTCGTTTGGTACTCACAGTGGTGCTATGAGATAGTCATTGACAATTGTACTATTTTGGAGCCGAGGATAAAAACGAGTCTTAGAAAGATTAAGTTACTGACTCAATGTCACATAGTCAGTAAGCACCAGAGCCTTGCTCTAAATCTTTTCTCCGAATTCATCCTTTATTTTGTGGAGCTTGATAGTTTCAAATATTCTTAGTCATAAAAGAAAAATCAGCATGTATTATAATATTTGACTTTATAAATAAGAATCAGTATGAGTGCCATTAGTATGTTTGGGAGTTTGGAAAACAAACATAAAAGGTTACTTATTGAACACTTTGGTGTCCAAACAAGAGCCCAGAATTAAACCTCCTAAAGTACAGGGGGAAAAAAATCAGGTTTTAAATAGACTGTCTTTTGAAACTGAAAAATAAATTGATATACATTTGAAATATGCCATGATCTTTTTGCATTACAATTTGTTTAAGGAGTCAGTATGTTATAGTAATATTACTTACACTTGATTAACATTTCATTGATAATGAAAAGAACCCCTTATATCCTTAGAAAAACCCAAAAACTCTCTGAGGATGCAAACTCAGTGGATTGTGATTTAGAGACAAAAGGAATAGGAATGAGACTGGCACTTCTATCTAATGGGCAAAGATGTAAATGAGCAGTGGTAAATCAAAGGGAAAAAATGAGCACTTGATTTTGAACACTGCCAGATTGAATAAGAATGAGCCAGTCCATCTGTCTGAGTTGGTGGAAATGTGCGACCTCTGGAAGAGGTGGAGAGGGATCCTTTAAGATGAGAAATGAAAATGTCACCAAAATTTTGAGAAAATACTACTTCCCAGGAGCAGATTAATGAAGCAGAAGCAAAGCTCCAACTGTCAGCAGCTGAATTATTAAAGGAGGAAAAGCAGAATCTGTGGACAGGTGCAGGCTTGTCCAGAAATGGAAAAATCTTAAACCAAATCTCCAAGTGAATCACAAGAAGCTTCATTTGACTTTTATCTGAACACTTTAATGGTTCATTTGCTCTAGATTTTAACATTTTTAAGAGTTCATGTTTTTCATACACCTATACCCATTCTCTTCTAAAGAGGAATAGTCACAAATCCACATCAAGAATCGGAGGTGAGAAAGGGGGAAGAGAAGGCAAACTGGTATTATATTAGTGCACTCATAATATATGTCCTTCCAGTTAGCTATCCCAAATACAGGCATATCTCAAAGAGTTTTCTAGAAGGTGAACCAGAATAATGGATTACAACTTGTACTTTCAGTCAATAAGAGGAAGTTTAAATTCTCTGTAAAAATATTTCATGTGTGACCATGAGCAAGTTCATCTAAAATCTTTAACTCAGATTTTCACTTGAAAATACCTCTTGATTAGGGTATATTGTGAAGATTAAAATGAATAAAATATACAGTATACATCTGTTTCCTTTTCTCTTCTTTGTAATCTCTGCTCTTTAAGCTTTATTCTGGTCTGGTTTTGCCTCCCAGAACTCATCTTAAATGAACAGCTTGACTTCTCTATATCACTTTCCTTGGCTACAGAAGAAACTATTTGAAAGCCATAGTTAGGGAAGAGTCAAACTCATGCATGACAGTTTGCAACCTTGAATATAAAAAAATGAACAATTTGTCCAGCTATGTGCAGAATATCAGGACTACTCACAGAGGTTTTCTTTTCTTAAGTAATGATAAACATGTAGAATCTACAATATCATTAATCATTTGGATACTGGAATTCAGAAATTGTGCCTATAATGTACCACAATTAATTGCCCTAATTCAAGAAGCTAAAACAAATTTAGTGTATAAACACATTGATTTCTGTGGTTGAACAATTGATAATCTTTTCAATGAGTCCTTTCGATCTAGGAATAATACAGGTTTAGCTAGAAATTCACATATACATTTTTGTGTTTGTAAGTACGTAGCTTAAATATTTTATCAGGTGTTATTGTATTTGTCTAAACGACTATGCTGTAATCTTCTTATTTGTTATTTATGACAATACATTTATGCATATAGTAGAATACATGTGTATAAACATGTGTGCATAATTTATATTATTTCACTTGTAAATTAAAGATGAGGTTCATATTTACTATAGTGGATGCTATCATGCACTGTATAGTCTCCTTTTAGGAGTGAAAGGCTCATTTTTTCACCTGGTGGAAGTGCTGCCAAGTTGACCCTTGGCCCTCAGTTGTCATTTCTTCTCATGACTCTCTCAGCTAAAGAAAATGGCAATTACAGTGTCAGGCCTCTTTTCTGTGGCATCCACCATACTGCAAATGAGCACTAAAGGGTAAAAGGCTCAGTCCCCATATCTGAACAGACATCCAGCTCTCCATCAAATAAATGCTCTCTTCTCTCAAATGTTAACTATAGGAATACTCTCTTCTAAAAATCCTGCATAGTTAAGGCATCTCAAAATCTGCTTTCCAAAGAGAAATACCAGAAACAAATGCCTGGAAGGAAGGGTTGGTTGAAATGGGAAAAGATGGAGAGTTAAGAATAACAGAAACAAAAACAGAATATGATCACTGTCTTCTTTTGGGAAAGGGAGATTGATGAATGGAGGAAAGATGGTGATAAAACAGTGAAGTTGTCTTTCCCAAGGGAGGGATAGTGTCAAATGCACGTAGAGCAATTTATTCAGTTGTGCTAGTGCTAGACACCACATATGCTTATAATTTTGGCTCTGCCTCTGCTATCTTGCGTGTCTGTGAACAACACACTTAAACTCTCCAAGACTTCTGTGGGCTCAAATAAGAGAGTACATGCCTGGCACACGGCACTGTGTCTGGTACATAGCAAGCACTAAATAAATAAATCATCTGCAAAAGCTATAATTGTTAACATCTTAATTACTCTCAGAGCTGAAGTTTACCAATGCATCTTTCAAAAATTTTTTCCCATTTTGCTTTATAATACAGAGTTCTACTCAGATTTGCAAAGCAAAGAATACACACAGTAATTATTTGTTCACAAAGCAATAATCCCCTCCCCCAACGGATGCATAATAGAAATCTTTTAAGATGAAGGTAGATTTTATTTGCCAATCCAGATGCATTCTTGACTCTTCTTTACCCTGTTCTGCCCCCAGAAACTGGTTTATATTGGCATCTCCTGTATTCTTTGCCGGCTATATCAGTTTGGCCAAAGAGAGACACTATATGAGGTCAGGGGATGGGAGGAGACTCAGTGTTTTTTTACCACAAATCCTTCTATGCCAGTTGATGGTGGGCCACAGTGTCCCTTAACATGGACTAATAATAGGTCCCTTTGTCCACATAGCTCATACCATGTTCCAATTATCACCATCTCCTCTTGTTTCCTCGGCCCTGGTATTGTATTTTTCTGCGC
This sequence comes from Enhydra lutris kenyoni, assembly GCF_002288905.1. Classification (NCBI taxonomy): domain Eukaryota; kingdom Metazoa; phylum Chordata; class Mammalia; order Carnivora; family Mustelidae; genus Enhydra; species Enhydra lutris. The sequence continues at coordinate 1,220,506 of NW_019154114.1, read as the reverse complement.
TTGTTAGATCTAGAGTATTTCGCTCTTTTTTTTTTTTTTAAGCTTGTATTGTGATCACATCTTTTTTTTTTTTTTAATATTTTATTTATTTGACAGAGAGAGCCAGAGAGCACAAATGAGGGGAATGGAAGAGAGAGAAGGAGAAGCAGGCTCCCCTCTGAGCAAGGAGCCTGATGTGGGGCTTGATCCCAGGACCCCGGGATCTTGACGTGAGCCAAAGGCAGACACTAAACCTACTGAGCCATCCAGGTGCCCCATATCTTGATAAATAGTGACTTAATTGAGTTTGTTACAAATTAGCCAGCTTGAATGATCCATCTGTCTCCTCCTCTTGCTAGGACCTTGACTAACCTAAAGAAATTTAACTGGGAATTAAAAAATGTATTTTTATTTGAAAAATTACATTTTTGCTCTTTTTTTTTCAGAATCACTTTTCTTCATCATGCAGAACTGTAAAGCAAATTGAGCTGTATTCAATATGAAATCACTGTAATTTTATTTGTAAAGAAATCTTGTGTATTCAGCTTTGAGTAAATCAAGTGAAACGATGGATTGATAAAAGTTATTTTAAAATTAGGAGACATCAACCAAAGGATTCACCCATAATGACAAATGGCATATATATATATATATATATGTGTGTGTGTGTGTGTGTGTGTATATATATATGCTAACTTAAAAATAATTTTTTTGCTTTGCTAACTTCTAAAATAAATATTTCGGCTACCTTAAAAATGAATATTAAGGAAAAAATAAAGCAGGAAAAGAATATCTGTATTCTCAAATATGTTTACTACAACTTGTTCAGTACTGAAAATTACCTATGAATCAAAAAAATTGAAAATCACAATATAAAGCATGGTACATTCAACCACTGTAATATTATGTAGGCACCAAAAGTGTTTTTATGTAAAAGAATAGTATTACTTCAGTGAAAGATATATCTTCATGTTAGGTGAGAAAAAAGATATTCATTTTAAAATATAAAATTTCAGTAATTAAACATGTAAGTATTGATGTGAATGCATCTAAGTTGTAGGGTATAGATAGCATTATGTGCTACCTCAAATTTTTTGAACTCCCAAACTGTCAATAAAAAGTATAGAAGTAATTGCCAGAAAAAGTACACATTTTTCTAATTTCTAAAATGAAGCAATAAGTGAAAAAGGAGATTCTTTATATAAGTATTTTTCTTTTAAATGTATTTGAGGGAATGGATTTGTTTTAGTAATATATCTAAATTTGTCTGACTGGAATTTTAAAGAATGAAGTGAAAACCCCCAAATTACTACCTTTTTTTTTTTTTTTTTTTTTTTTTAGATAAAGACCTTATTTTAGTCGTGGAAGCTTGTATTAGAAGAATGTAACAGGTATCACCCTAATTACTTCTAAATTATACTTAATTAATGCACTGATCTTAGTATTATCTATTAGAACTGAATCATTTTCCTAAGAAATCACATCAGTTCAATATAAATTTTTCACGGACATAGTACTAAGATAACAATGCAGGAGATTTCAGAACAAAATCACCTTAATTCTCTGGGGCTAAACTCGGGCTTTTTTGTCCCTTTGACATAGTCTTATTTCAATACTGTCAGAGAAACCATAGGAATTTGGCTTGATGTTAATGTTCAGTTAAGAGTAAGAAAAAATATTTTTAAAATATTTTCGGGGCTGAACAGATATCTAGTTTATACAAAGCCTCTAATTGTGCCCCAAGACAAGTTACATCAGTAAATAATAAGACACAAAGGAATTCTTTATGATAATAAAGCATCAGGGAGCATAACTCCCAATTTGGAAACTGTGGTACTTCTGGGCTTCTTTTTCTGGTTCTTTCAACTCCTGATTATTTCAGGAAGGTCTGATAAAGCGTGTATAGTAGCAGCTCTCATTACATACGTCCATCACATGCATTTTAGTCAATGAACATACATGATCCTTAAGGTGGAGATGGTAAAATATACTTAATATTTTCTTTTTTGTTAATTAAGGTTATTTTTGTTGTCTATAATTATAAATAATATTATGAGTGACCCAGGTTGATTTTTTAAATAATGTAAACATAAATCAAGGCAGATTTAAACATGTAAATTAATTACAAAAAAAGATATTGATGTTTTCAATTCCACAAAGTCAAATCAGTTGGGCCCAGCCTTTCTAGTTTCATTTCCTTTGAATGCTGTACTCAAAATATTTCTAACCTCTTGAAATCCCAAATCTTTTCTCCTAAATATTTGCAGGTCTCTCTAGTTTCCTCCCTATTTTATCTTGTGTCTCAATTGCCTGAGCGATTGAGTTGCCTTGTCCAACTACGAAAAATTCTCTTTATTCTCTCAAAAAAACCCTCAAATGCTACCTTTTGTATGATGCCTTTCCTAAGTGTTCCACTTAGGATTAAACTCTTTTTCTTTTTTTTTTTTCCTCTGATAGAATTTTACATGCCTATATATTAGCATTTACCATATTGCTTTGTTGTTTTATAATTGTGACTAACAGGTTGATATCAGCCCTAGTCTCTGCAGGCCTGGCTGAGAGCAACCTTGACGTTGGTGTTCCTCATCACTCAGTAATGTTTTCTTAGAAACTTTAGAGTTAAGATAAAATACAAAGTTGTTCTGCCTCACTTCCTCTTTGGAAATAGACCTGGTTTTGTAAAGCTGGGTAGTCAAGCAAGTCTTGGACCTATATCTCTCAAATGTTATAAAAGTTTGGTGAGAACTGAGGGGATGGCTTCTCTGTATCAAATTGACCCACAGACACCTTGGGTCTTATTCATGGAAGCCATATATGGCCTGCACAGGTAAGGAGGCAAAAGAAATGTGTACTCACTCCAGAAACTCTCCGGTCTCTCAGTGCGGTAACAGTACTATACCTGTTGTATCTACTGCCTGGTATACTTTTATAAAGCTAAGTAAACATAGTGTTTGATAAAAACTTATTTTTATTTTGTGAGTCTGATTACCAACTAGAGTCCATACTACAGCTTTGGTGCTGCAATTATATGCATACATTGTATGTATACTATATTGTATAGTATATGTATTTCTTAACATATATTTTTATGATAATTTGCTTATATTTCTGGGGTTTTTCTAAGTAAAATTTGTGCTGTGATTCTCCTTTCAAACAGTTTGTTTTGAATATCTAGGTCTTAGAAGATTTCTCATATAGTTGGTTTATAACATAATTTTTTTATAAAGGTAGTTTAAAGAAATAAAATAAGAACAAGAGGAAAAGGTGTTAAGAAGATACTATCATGGATAGTTTCTAGCAGTTTAGTTGTTTTTTTTTCCCCAATGCAGTTGAAGTCTGTTTTATAAACCATATACAACTTTTTCAACTCCCTCGACTTGAACCAACACTGTAGAAAACATAATTTACTAGAATGATATTTTTCAAGTATACTGTAAAGACTTCCTATCATATTAACTTTGTTGCTTAAATTATTTGGACCACTTAACAGTTGTCCAGAATGCCAAGGTCAACCTCGTCTCTTGCCTTAATGGCATATGCTGAACTATCTGGGTAGATTTTGACATAGTCCATTGTGAAGTGTGAGGATGCAATTAGACCACAAAATTCAAAGACATGTTTTGGTTTTGTACTCTGCATTCAAATAGGACTCAGCATGAGAAAATAGATAATATATAAAGAAACTCCTTTAACTATGTAGTTCATACATTGAAAGATGAATAGGAATATCATTTGGTCATGGGTATTACAGTCCTTCTTATTTGAAGTGCTGGTGCATTTCTAGCTGAATACTAATTGACTGGCCATGATGTGGGCTGCATTCTATAGGGCTGAGGCTGTGGAATGGAGGGAATCATAGGGATTAGATAAACAAACAAAAAAGAAAGATAAGTTACATACCAGAAAAGATTCAAATAAACACCCATCATATAAAACATACTGTTTGGGGATCATGGACAAAACAGTACTTATTAAATAAAAATAAGGCTGATTAGGGATAAATTTGGGTAGACAGTGTTTAATTAGGAACACATATGTATAGGTTTATTCTGCTGTTGAGCATGACCAGCATTATATTAGAGAGTCATTAACTCAGTTTGTAATGGTGATGATTCCTGATTCTGACAACAGAATCTTCATTTTCATTTGATTTGTATACACATTACTGAGGAAGAGTCGGGTTTATTTCCATTGTGCAGCAGAATCTGGTCCCAACATCAATTTCTAGGACTTCCTGGTTTCAAATATCCCTCAGAGTATTGGAAATAAAGGTAGTTAATTATTTTTATGAAAGTTAAATCATGTGTAGCTGGAAAATAACAACCTGTTCCCAAAAGTGGCATTATCATAGTCCCAGAAATAATATACAATATGGCATTGAAGAACCAGATTCATTTCATATGAAGAGATTAAAAAAAGGAGTTCTAGATTAAAGATAAACCAATGCATATAACATCAAAATTTAGAGTGAAATCAACAAGCGTACACAAGAAGGATATCTATCATATTCCTTGGAACACCTTTAAATCCAAAACAGAAAAAAAAAAACCAGAAAATGAAAAACAGAAAAGAGAAGGGAAATTGATCAAGATTTTAAAAGCATTATGCAGTAGCCACTCAACCCTCAAAGCAGAGAAATGATTAAGTGGGATGACAGAAATCTCTATTAACAAAACTCTTTAATAATATGGGTGTCTGTAAGCCTCCAGTTTATAACCTCTGAGTCTCATTTATGTTGTGTCTCTTTACAGCAGAAGAGCTTAAATGACCTAAGATAGTGCCAAAAACACTAGGAAGTTTTAGTTCTCATTTCTTAAATAAGAAAAATTTGAGAAGAGTTCAGTGGATCAAATTATCTGGATAAGGTGTTGTGTGGGCATTCTAATTTGATCCAGCATCCTTATGGTTTAAATATCAGAGGACACGGGCATCTGGGTGGATCAGTGGGTTAAAGCCTCTGCCTTTGGCTTAGGTCATGATCCCAAGGGATCATGCCCTGCATTGAGCTCTCTGCTCAGCAAGGAGCCTGCTTCCTCCTCTCTCTCTCTGCCTGCCTCTCTGCCTACTTGTAATCTCTGTCAAATAAAATAAATAAAATCTTTAAAAAAATAAATAAATATCATAGGACATAGTTAACCAAATCTAGCATGAACATCCCTGCTCATCATTTTATTTTCATAGCACTTATACAAAAGGGCCAGCATATTAAAAGAGTCAAGTTTATCTTTCTTTTTATTACTAACTACCAGCATTTCCTTAGAGAAGAACTTTGGTACACATATTTATGCAAATATTTATCATGAATAACCTGGGATGGCGATCCTCAAGTTTTCACATATATAATAGTAACTTTGTCATTTTTTTAAGTTTTATTTAAATTCCTGTTAGTGAACAGGGAGTATAATATTGGTTTCAGGTGTACAATATAGTTATTCAACATTTCCATGCAATACCTGGTGCTCCACACAATTGTACTCCTTAATCCCCATCACCTATTCAGCCCATCCCCCACCCAGTTTTCCTCTGGTAACCATTAGTTTGTTCTCTATTCTTAAGAGTCTGTTTCTTGGTTTGCCTTCCTCTCTCCCTTTCTCTTTACTCATTTCTTTCTTAAATTACACTTATGAGTGAAATCTTACAGTATTTTCATTTCTCTGACTTATTTCACTTAGCATAATACTGTCTAACTCTATCCATGTCCTTACAAATGGCAAGATCCCATCCTTTTTATGACTGAGTAATATTCCATTGCATATATATACCACATTCCCTTTTTTTTTAATTTTATTTGAGTATAGTTGATATACAATGTTCCATTAGTTTCAGGTTTACAACAAAGTGATTCAACGTCTCTACATGTTATGCTATGCTCCCCACAAGTGTAGCTACCATCTGTCCCCATATAATGCTATTAAAATATTAAGATTGTAGTCTCTATGTTGTGCCTTTTGTTCCTGTGATTTATTCATTACATAACTATACCACATGTTCTTTATCCATTCATCAGTCCATGGACATTGGGCTCTTTCCATAATTTGGCTATTGTTGATAATGCTACAATACACATTAAGGATGCATGTATCCTTTCAAAACAGTATTTTTGCATCTTTTGGGTAAATACCGGTAGTGAAATTGCTGGGTCATAGGAACTTCCATACTGTTTTCCAGAGTGGCTGTACCAGTTTGCATTTCCACCAACAGTGTAAGAGGGTCTCCCTTTCTCTACATCCTTGCCAACCTGTGTTGCTTCCTATGTTGATAATTTTAGCCATTCTGACAGGTGTGAGGTGATACCACATTGTAGTTCTTATTTGTATTTCCCTAATGATGGGTGGCATTGAGCATCATTTCACGTGTCTGTTAACCATCTGGATGTCTTCTTTGAAAAAATGTCTTTTCATGTCTTCTGTCCATTTCTTAACTGGGTTATTTGTTTTTGGGGTGTTGAAATTGATAAGTTCTTTATAGATGTTGGATACTAACACTTCATCCAATACATAATTTGCAAATATCATCTCCCCTTCTGTAAGTTGCCTTTTAGTTTTGTTGATTGCTTCCTTTGATGTACAGAAGCTTTTAATCTTGAAGTCCTAATAGTTCATGTTTGCTTTTGTTTCCCTTGCCTCCTGAGATATGTCTAGTAGGAAGTTAGTGTGGCCGAAGTCAAAGAGGTAACTGCCTGTGTTTTCTTCTAGGATTTTAATGGTTTCCTGTCTCACATTTAAGTTTCTCATCCATTTTGAATTTATTTTGTGTATGGAGGTCTAGTTTTTGCATGTTGCTGTCTGATTTTGCCAACAATGTTGAAGAGACAGCGTTTTCCCCATTGGATATTCTCTCCTGCTTTGTCAAAGATTAATTGACCATATAATGGTGGGTTCTTTTCTGGGTTTTGTCTTCTGGTCTTTTGATCTCTGTGTCTATTTTCATGTCAGTACCATATGTTTTGATCACCACAACTTTGTAATGTAACTTGATGTTCAGAATTGTGATACTTCTAGCTTTGATTTCTTTTTCAATGTTGCCTTATTTATTAGAGGCCTTTTGTGGTTCCATACAAATTTTGGGATTGATTTTTTTAGGGTTGCTTGTTCTAAATGAAAAATGTTATTGGTATTTGATAGGGATTGCATTAAATGTGTAGAATACTTTGGGAAATATAGACATTGTAACAGTATTTTTTCTTCCATTACATGAACATGGAATGTTTTCAATTTCTTTCATCAGTTTTTTATAGTTTTTAGAAGATAAGTATATAAAACTAGCTTAGGAATGCTGATAAAACCCATAGGTATAACCTCTAGTATTCTGAATCAGGTTGTTTGAGCTAGGAACACTGGTGACTCTGTTATTGGTGGCCCAAAGATTGCAGTTAGAGAAACACTGTTAAACATAATACATTATTTAAGCCACTGTAAAAATAAGATGGACTCTGCATATATTCTGTTCTCAAGAAGCACACCAGAGAAAAAAGGAGAAAGCCAGAGAAGAGGGAAGCATAAAAGTAACTGAAAGATGAAAATATGTGTCAAGAGAGGGGAGAGGTAACATACAATATTGAGTACTTTTTATCTTTCATGCACTCTGCAGGACATTTATATACATTATAGAATTTGAGAGAATTTATTTTGCATATAAGGAAACTGAGGTTAACTTAATGAATCAGTCAGAGGTCCCATAACAACTAAGTAGTAGAATAGGAATCTTAACCCATGTCAATCTTTCTAAAAAAAAAAAAAAAAAAAAAAAAAAAATCAATAGTTTTATCTTGACAGCAGAGCCAGACTGAAAAATGCACACGTGTAATGATAATACAAAAGAGACAAAAGACACTCCAATATAGAAGCACAACATACTTAAGCAGGCTGGGAAATACCACGGTGACTGGCCTGGGTAGGCATTTAGTAAAAGCCATTTACCTCTTGTTTTCTTTAAAACAGGGAGGTTAATATAGGGCTCATTTAAGCATACCAGTGGATATACACATATTTGATCTTGTAATTCTTATTTTCATGTTGACATACATGAGAGTAGCAACTAGATACAATGAAAAAAGTTAAAATTCTAAAAAAATCTCAGATATGTTGCCAGATATTGGGTTATGGTCAAATGAGTCCCTGATAGGGTAAATAACTTACTACTAATTACAATCAGTTATTTCAGCTAGCTGGACTTTTTATGATAAAACACTTTTTAATATCTCCCCCTTTTCCTTTGATACTCCCCAAAACATGACCTAAAATATCCTTCCATACCAAGTGTAATAATGGATATTGTGTTGTCCCAACCTTTCAGATCTATTTTGCACTAAGTCACTCTTTCCTCAATGGCAGTCCTCAAAGACTGTCAGTTAATTTTTCTTGGGGAGTTTAGCTTAGCCAAACAGAGCCACCTTACCCAAGCCGATGCCTCCTCCTAACCATACCTGTATTCTCTGACTGGTCATTGTCAGGGTCTAGCTGCTTTACTTTTAAGAGAGAACAATTCTGAAAGGCCAATCCGTCACCAGAGCTCCCCATATTATTTCTGATTCTTTTACTACAATTCAATCACAATTAGATTCCTATTTCTGAACAACCCCACTACCTTTATTCCACTACAGGTGTTGATCTTGAGGATGCTCCTAATATGTAAGTTCCCATCCCTGAGCCTCTTATTTTAAGAATATGATTAAGACTTCAAACTACTGGCTATTCTCCTCGGGTACTTTATTTTCCTATATACTTCTGACTGAAATGCTACCTTTTGGGCCATCCTTCTTTCATGGGTAACTCTATATCCCTTTCAGCTTAAACTGTGCATTAATTAGGATACCAGTAGAAAATAGTTGACATACTAAAGCTATTATAATTTTAAGAGGGCTTATTAAAAGGAATATTTTAAAAAGATACAGATAGAATATATAGAAAATGCCAGAGATATTCCTTCCTGCACTTTGGAGCTGAGATGATGCCATCCTTGACTCCAGCGGAACAAGGGTAATTAAAGAATATAGGAGAAAAGCCTCTGGAGAGGACCACATTTGAAGGGGTTGGGACTGTTAGTTGAGGGAAACAATTGGTTTAAATGTACCCTGCATAGAAGGATCTGAAAAAGCAAATATATCAAGGCTGAGATTAAGACATGGGTGGATCTGGGCAGGCAAATGGAAGAAATGATAATGCCTAGGGGAATAGGTACCTTGCTCAAGGCCACAGAGTTAGCAAATTATGCTATCATTACAGAATCACCACCAAGAATGCCTATTCGTTCATTTGATATAATAAATAGGTACGTTCTATTTTATTATTGTGATATATTCCCATACTCATATCTGAGGAAGATTCCAACTTCCTAAGATTTCAGGTTAAGCGTTACTCATTTCAGAATTTCTGACACCTAGTGTGATGTTGGGCATGGAGCAGGTTTCTTATTCCTTGCTTATCTTTGTTTGATAACCTCTTTATCCCTTGCTTATCCTTTATTAGAGAGTAACTAACCTACCTCCTTCTAAAGATTATGCATTGTAGTTTCCTGGGGGATGTACAGGGAAGCGTTAACAAGAATGGGACATCAGTCCAGAAGGTTGCAAGAGCTGAAAAACCTTGACATGCATGGGGTAATGCTGTCATAGCCATAATGTCATTATACTCAGGAAAATCAATGAAACTATATTAAGTGACTGAGTGAGTGAAGGAAGTTAATGGCACAGCTAGGATGAAATAGGAGTTTCTTAAGTTTTAGCACCACTGTTTCTTGCCAACATAAGATAAGACCTCTTTAAAGGAAGGATGAACATATCAGTGAATTACTAGCACCCTTGAAAGCAGACAAATAAATTAACAAATTATGTATTGAAATTATGTTAAAAGAAGAAAAACAGATATTCTGCATCTTTTTGGAAATAAGGATGTTATCAAAATATATTATCAGGTAGAATTCAGCTTTGGTAAAAGGGATTCGAATGAACAAATCATTGACCTTAATTAATCAATATTGATTCTGTGGCATTCGGTTGGAAATAATGGAGGCACATTCATCAAGCAAAAGAGAAATGGCAGTCACTAGCTTATGATAGTCGATCAGAGAATTTGACACAAAGGTCTTCTCATTTTAAGCTACTGTGGAAAGAGAAAGGGAAATTTAGACCTGCCAGGTTTCAGAGGCCAAAGAAACGGGCCCCAGATGGAGTCCTATGGACTTCTGCCATCTCCTTGGCTGGGGTAAATTTCTGCCATTTGTCTGCATCTGTCAGTGCAAAAGGCACAGTCTCCTCCCCCCCCCCCCACGCCGCCGCCACACACTCACTTCTTCTTCCAACACCCACCCCAGCCTTTTCAAAATACATTTTATTTTATTGTCTCATTATTGGAGACAAGCTCTGGAACTCCTCTCCCCACCAAGAGCTGCCCACTTCCTGCTGTATGGGAACTTACTTTTCTGCCCAGAGCAGGTGTTATTGTTTAAAAATACCAAACAAAATTCCTTTAGCTACTATAAAAAGCATAGATTTAGAAGCTTTATATAATTTTCAGAGCAAATGGCATTAAGAAATTTGCTCTTGCACCTGCCTACTCTTTGGATTTGCATAAATGTTCATTGCTGTACAAATGTAGCACGGCATTTGGTTCTATTTAATGCAAAAAACAGAGGCCCTGTCCATCTGTAAAGCATCTTCCAAAGGAATCATAGACACTTACTTTGCTTAAGCACATGAAAGAGTCAGGGAGGGTTTCAAAATTTTTATACCAAAAGAAATTTTTAAAAACACAAAATACTAAAAATTGACAGGACAAGCCGATACACATATTTTTGTCTCTGTAAGATTTAAGTGTCTGCTTGAATGTATTACATTCTGAACAGTAGGCATTGATTTGTGTGAGAATTTCCTTAATAACATTATACTAAAAGCCTCGTTCGTAGTCAGTAATGTGAACAAATATTATTAAATTCTAGTACTATCAGTGATGATATGGTTCAACAAATTGTGAAGGATCTAAAGATTTCAAAATATATACTATTTTAAAAGAATAAGAAGGGCAAAAAATACCAGATAGGGGAATTCAAGCTGAGTTACTGTTACTCCTCTAAGCACACATATTTCTTTACATCTTGCTTCCAATGTAAATCTTCTCATACAGGTTGCATGGAGTGAACTAGTGAGCTCTCTTGGACTGCCCCTCCCCCAACTAAGTGCTTTTATATGTGCTTTCTTTCCATTTACTATTCTGTAACTTGCTCTATTTCTGTGGTCTTATTTCATACTTATAATTACTTACCAGAATTAACACATGAATTACTGTGGTAGTCTAACTACTGATATTTGTACTGATTAAAACAGTTATTATATTACTGATACAATATTGATACTGATATAGCAGCATTCAATTTCAGTGCAAATTTATCTTCCACACTTTGACTCGTATAGTTTTCTTTTAAAATAAATATAAAAATGTAATTATCCTATGAAAATTGTATTTCCCTCATTACCCATAATAAAACATAAAAATGCCGTATTTAAATCATTGCCTTCATTTCTGATCTCTTTTTTCTATCAGTTCTTCACCGACTTCCTTTAAATCACTACTGACATTTAGGCTGAATAATTTTTAATGTTTGATGGGAAACTTCTCTATGTATTACACAGTGTTTAGCAGCATGCCTGGCCCCTACTCACTAGATTTCAAAACCACTGTCCCATAAGTCATAAGAATTAATAATGTTCCCAGGCACTGGCAAATGTCCATGGGCACACAATTTTCCCTTACTGAGAATCTTAAGGCTGGTTTCATGGACCTCATTGTATATCCTCAAATACACAAAACCATATACACAAGAATTTTTGAATCCACTAACCCTATTTTTACTTATCTATTTAACTCAAGTGCCATTGCTCTTGTGACATTTTCTGTGATCCTTCTAACAGTCAGTATTTGTGCCTATCACCCTATTTTATCACATATTACTCTGTATAGAAACAATTTTTATTTCTGAGTGCCCCATAAATGCCAGAATTTATCAAATGTAGACTTGTCTGTTTTTTTTAATACTGCTCTTTGTGTACTACCTATCTACAACCTAGTCAAAAAAAAAAAATGCCACATGAGAGAGAGGAGCTTATTTAATATGTTTGAAAGAGTGATTGAGGGGGGAAAATGGATTTTGAAATGATGAGTAGATGTTTGTCTATATGTGACACAGTAGCATGTATTAGATATTCAACAAATATATATTTAGAGAAGGGATAATTAAACCATTTAGTGTAATGATGTTCAAAATGGTGGGAGCTTATATAACATGATGACACTCCCACAATGGATCCCATAACCTTCTTGAATATTCATTTCAAATTATAAAACCTCTCAGAGTATTATCCCTTAAGTGTAAGCTAAGTTGTTCATGTAAAATAAAATATCCTTTTATTTTGGATCTGCTGAATTAAACAGACCTTGTTTAATCTTGTCTACGCTATAGCCTTTACTACACTAGAAGATGAATCTTAAATGGCCCTGAATAGTTTTTGATCCTTGCAAAATAATTGCAATCTATTTACCTCTCCCTCTCATTTTTACTTTTCTTCACAAGATAATTCTCTTGTCCTTCAAGTTTTGTGTGGTTTAGCATGAACTAATGACTACACTTTAATGCCTTGAGAATTTATAGTCTAAATTATAGTAGAAATGGCTTTTGACATGAATTTGCACTGTACATATTTACTACAGAAAATAAGAGAAGGGGAATAAGGTAATTGACTGTTTGTGAACTCTTTTTTCTCTTCTCTGACATCATGTGAATCAGAGGCAGGCAGGTCAGGACTGATGGCCACAACCTTAAATGGCTTGTAAATTGGTGAAAGTCAAAGAAAGGGTAGGGCTCTATCTTTATCCTCTTATTGTTATATTCTCACTTTTGTGACAGGCCTTAAAGCAAGCCCTTTTCCTTCTACATGACACTAACAAAGCAGACACAAAAAACTCTTTCTTGGTAATTTCTGGGACACTTAGGAACTTTTCTCTGCTGATTTGAATTAAATACATTCAAGAAGTGGTGAGGAATTCTGCAATGATTTGAATAGCCCAGCCAGCAGATATAAGTATAGTAGATCCATAAATATTGGATCAGGAAGTGAGAGGATGAATAAAATATGCCTCAGGTGGTCATCTATCTGTATGTGTGTGTGTGTGTGTGTGAGAGAGAGAGAGAGAGAGAGAGAGAGAAAGAGAGAGAGAGAGATTTATTATAGCAGTTGGCTCACATGATTACCGAGGTTGAGAAGTTCCATAGTGTGCCATCAGCAAGAAGGAGAACCAGGAAAGCTGGAGGTATAATTCATTTAAAGTCCAAAAACTTGAGATTTCAGGGGCCCTGTGTGTAAATCCTGATCTGAGCCCTAAAGCCCAGGAACCAATAGCACAGATGTCTGAAGGCAGGAGAAGAAGAATGTCTCAGCTCAAACAGAGAGAATGAATTTGCCTTCCCTTCACTTTTTTGTTCTACTCACGTCTTCAGTGGATGGATGTTTCCCACAAGCCTCAGTGAAGGCAATACTTTTTACACAGTCTACTGATTCAATGCCAGTCTTTTCCGGAGATACCCTCACAGACACACCCAGAAATAACGTTTTACTTACTATCTGAGCTTCCCTTAGCCCACATAAAATTAACATTATAGGGGCACCTAGGTGGCTCAGTCATTAAGCATCTATCTTCTGCTCAGGTCATGATCTCTGGGTCCTGGGATGTAGCCCCACATAGAGCTCCAGGCTCAGCGGGAAGCCGGCTTTTCTCTCTCCCACTCCACCTGCTTGTGTTTCCTCTCTCGCTCTCTTTCTCTCTGTCAAAAAAATAATAAAAATCTTTTTAAAAATTAACATCATAGTTGACATATAAAATTAAGCACCAAAATTGTGTTCCAAAAATATGGAATAAAAACATAGCAACATAATGGAAAAAAGAGAAAGAAAAAATAATGATGAGATATGGAAAGAGACCATTCCCACTTCCTTGTATGTGTTTAATGATAAATGGAACAGAAGCCTCTCATATTCTTACTACTGTTATACTTAAAAATCCTATTAGTAAGCATTAGCACATAATGAGCAAACAAGATGGGATATTGCTGGGTTGAATCTCTAGACATGTTTTGAAATCCTTTCAACAATGCCATTTCTCTCTCTCTGTTTTTCTTTTTAATGAGCTCTAGTTTTCCTGTTTTGGACAATCTGAAATACTATACATTTCTTGCAACTTATATCTGTTGCTGTAATTTGGAGTAAAGTTTGCCTTATTTTGAAAATTTAATGCAATTTTTAAAATTTAGATCTCTAAAATGATGTTACAAGTATTTTAAGTACATACATAAAGTATATATATAGGGTATTTTATATATATATTAAGTTTTATATAAATATATTATAAATTTTTATACATTTAACATATATGTTTTAGATAAATATAACGTCTATATTATGTTATATTATGAATATTCTTTTCTGGGGAGGGGCTAAAATATGAAAAAAATTCTCTTTCATAGTTATTTTTTGTGACTTTATGGTATTTTGTTCGATGAGCAATCAGCTTTCTTCCTCTTCATGTTATCACATAAATGTTTGTGCGGATGAAAATCAATGGCTTGATTTATGTATCTCTGTATCAGATAACTTACACAAAACCATTTTCTAATATTGAAAAGCAAGAAGAAAAGTTATTTTTCTCAGAAATTGCAGTCTGGGGGGTGCCTGGGTGGTTCAGTTGTTTAAGTGGCTGCCTTCAGCTCAGGTCATGATCTTGGGGTCCTAGGGATTGAGCCCCACATTGGGCTCCCTGGTCAACAGAGAGCCTGCTTCTCCCTCTCCCTCTGCCTGCTGCTCTGCCTACTTGTGCTCTCTATCTCTCTATCAAATAAATAAATAAAATCTTAAAAAAAAAAAAAGAACTTGCAGTTTGTATTTTGTTTTCTTTTGACTTATGAGCAATGTCTGCATAGTTTCAGAAAATTCCATAATCAGATTTGTTTTTTCCTAAAGAGATGTTGGGGAGGAGATGTGCGTGGCTTTTCACATCATAGAAAAATAATTACTCTGATGAGATAAGTGGAAGACAGATTAGAAAATGACAACATGGAAGCAGACTGGAAAGAGGGGACATGAGACTTGTATAGATTACCAGGGTATAGCAATCTGTGTGAGGCAGATAGATCATGGCATTTTTTACAAAATGTTGAATCGATCTTTTCACATGTCTGTATCTTCTACTTGTTAAGTTCCTCTGGGCAGAAACCATGGCATAGTCAGCTTTACAGCACTACCCAACTGCTGGAACATAGTAGGCAGACAATAATGTTCTTTTTTAAGAGATGATTTGCTCTCACTGAAATTATATAGTCACATACAGCTTGGTTTGCTTTCTGGAAACAGGATCCAAACACTGGCTCTGCCTCTCATCTATGCTTATTCTATCATCCATACATGCAAAATGTGTGACCATGTGCACATGTGTGTGCACACACACACACACAATTTACTTCAGTTTTTAACTCCCATTTTATAGTGTTTTCTTGCCATAATTCAGTAAAATATATTTTTAAAATTGCTTTCACTTCATAGTGAATCCTCTGTTTTGAGGACAAATTGCCCAACCATGGAATCTGAGATGGGTATGGCGTGACCCAGTGAATTAAAAATCTAATTTCTTTCCCTTCATTGTGTAAGCACCATAAATTCTCTAATCTCAGTTTTGTTCTGAATATTCATAGTCTTTGATTATGAGGTTCTTTTTCTGTAAAAGAAAAAAATGAAGGCTTTATTTGTAGTATGAGATATTAGGGTGGGTCTACTTGTTCAGAATCACTTCAGGTAATTTAATAATTTACATTTCTTTCATGTGTGGTTGAAAAGTGTACTCTTTTCTAGTCAATGGGTACTGAAGTCACTCACATCAAACCTTTCCTTCTCATTCCCTCTCCTGTGAAATGAAATATCTGAATCAAGAATTACCATATCTTAGAGGCTCGGAGTGTGTAATTATGCCAATTTTCAAGGCAGCTCAAATGGTTAGATAGAATGTATTTGAAAATCAGTATTTTGCACTGATCACTTGATTCAGTCTCATTAGATAGCATTACCTTACTCCCAGACATCAATTAATGCAATGGCTGGAGGACGATTCTATTTTCCTGTCTTTAGTTTGCCATCAAATTAGGTACAGACAAAAATGAAGGACATAGAAGAGTAGGCATGCAAAGAAAACATTCTTTTAAATGATTATTAAATGTGATTATATGAAGGAATAGAAATATTTTGAAGCCAGAGCTGAAGTCATGACATGTCAAAACAAAAATAATTCCATAGGAGATTTAAGTCTTTTTTTCCATAAAGCTCTGGGCCTCTTTGCTAAGAGCAGAGCTAGTATAGACTGAACTCATGATCTCAGAAATAACCAAATGAGCCTTTTTTTTTTCTTTTTTCTTCTCTAACTGTTAAAGAAACCAGGTCTCAGGGTGCCTGGGTGGCTCAGTCAGTTAAGCACCTGCCTTCTGCTCAGGTCATGATCAAGCCCTGTGACTCTCTTTCTCCCTCTGCCTTTTCCCTTCCCCTCTGCTTTTTCCCTCTTTCTCTCTCTCTCTCAAATAAATAAATAAAATATTAAAAAGAAAAAAAAAAAAAGAAACCAGGTCCCAGTAATGGTGGCAGTGAGTAATTTTTGGAAATAGAAAAGGAATAAGCAAGACCAAGGTGGGGAAAAACACACACATACACACACACACTACCCTGAGAATTTGATGCTTCCCAGCACATTCTGGCCACAGCCAAAGCCAAGACCCTGCTGAAGGCAGCCTTTCCCTTTTACTCAACCCAATATAGGATAGTCGTGCTATTCAAATCCTTCCAGGAAAAGAGCTCTTCCTTGCTTCCATCATCTATTTAAGCTTACCTATTTGCTAAAGTAAGGACATTTAGATTCTAAACATAAAAATGTGCAAAAAACTTTACTGCAACATTTTATGTATTTTTCTTTCCAAATGATTTTTATGGAGAAGACAAAGTGTTTCTCATGTATCTCCTCCCAAATATGCCCTCCATGATAACTAATGATGTTATGTACATTACAGATTATAAAATAAAAATGTATTTGCACCTCCTTGCAGGCATCCTACCCACACAGCCTAGTACCTAAATATCATAAAACCATCCAACACATCTGATCGTAGTAGTTAAGAATAAGCTTCAAACTCTGCCACTTACTGACCATAGGGCCTTGGCATGATCTTGAACCTATCTAAATCCAGTTCAACACCTAATTTTCTGATATGTTATTTTTCTTCTGGCACTGTGCTCATCATCTATTTCCTTTCCTAGTAATCAGCCTCAGCTTCTTACTCATTTCTTTTTACTGATTACAGAGCGTGATCTCTCTACTTCTTCCTTCAAAGCGTTGGTCTCTGGATATCTCACTGAGAAGTAGCAATACAGTAGTTTGTCTGGGTGGGTGGCAGGCTGGGTCCTGTTTTCCTTTTTATCTATGTAGACATCTCCTTGGTTTTCTCAACCGTGCCCTTTGCCTGTCAATAGGAAAGGAGGAATAGGACTGTTGGTCTGAGTGCCCAGAGCTGATAACTTGTCCTGGTCCTCTCCAGTGTGCAGGAGTCTGGAGAGACCTGCAGAGAGAGAGAGAGAGAATGGAAGGGAAGGGAAGGAAGAGAAGGTGAAGGAGAGGGGGAGGAAGAGGAAGAAGAAGAAGCAGAGGAGGATGAGGAAGGGAGGAGGAGGAAAAAAGAAGGAGAAGAGGAAGGGGAAAAAGAAAAAGAAGAAGAAAAGGGAAAAGGCAAATGAAAAGAAAGAAAACAGGGAGAACAAGAACAGGGCTGCTGCCAGTCCTGTATCCATTCACAGACATTGGTGGGTTCCTGTATGTGATGTCATGAGATCCTTTACCTCATAACAAAAGGTTGATGAGTGGACAAAGGCTGTAGCTCAAAGGGCTTTGCGAAATTATGGACACACTAAAATCAGAGGGTGTTTTGTTTTGTGGTTTGTGTGTTTGTTGTTGTTGTTGTTTTAATGCTGCTCTACTTGAGAATAATGCAACTGAATAGTGTCCTATGAACTGATGGGTGTGGTGATAAGTTAGAAAATAAATTAAAATAAATAAATAAATAAATAAATAAATAAATCAGGTGCTGAAGTTCTGCATCTTGATATTCATGCTAATTTCCAAAAAAGATATAATTCCCCCCACCAAAAAAATCAGCAAGTTTTCTTTAATTGAAATATAATAAATATAGTGTTATATTAATGTAGTGTTATACAATATAATGATTGAACAATTCTATATATTTCTCAGTGCTCATCAGGATAACTGTACCCTTTTAATTGCCTTTATCTATTTCACCCATCCACCTTCTTTCTGGCAACCATCAGTTTTCTGCATTTAAGAGTCTGTTTTTTGTATAGTTTTGTTGGTCTGTTACTATTGTTGTTTTGCTTGTCTTCTCATTTTTTTCTTTGTTTTGTTTCTTGAATTCCACATATGAGTGAAATCATGTGGTATTTATCTTTCTCTGGCTGATTTATTTCACTTGGGATTATACCTTCTAGGTCCATTCCTGTTGTTACAAATTACAAGATTCTGTTACTTTCATGGTTGACTAATGATCTGTTATTTATATCTATTATCTATATAATCTATCTATCTATCTATCTATATAGATAGATAGATATACTTTTTCTTTATTCATTTATGGTTGCTTCCATATCTTGACTATTATAAATAATGCTGCAATAAACCTAGAGGTGCATATATTCTTTTTTTCAAATTAGTTTTTTTTTTGTTTTATAAGGTAAATAGTAACGGACTTACTGGATCATATGGTAATTCTATTTTTAATTTTTTGAGAAACCTCCATACTGTTTTCCACAATGGATGCACTGCCACCAACAGTGTGTGAGGATTCCTGTTTTCCCATAGTCTCCCCAACACTTGTTATTTCTTCTCATTTTGATTCTAGCCATTCTGGCAGGCATAAGGTGATATCACATGGTGGCTTTGATTTACATTTCCTGATGATTAGTGATGAGCATATTTTCATGATTCTGTTGGCCATCTGTATGTCTTCTTTGGAGAAAAATTTATTCAGGTCTTCTATTTTTCAGTTGGATTTTTTTTTTTTTTCCATTGCTTCTGAGTTGTATAACTTCTTTATATATTTTGGACATCAACCTTTTATTGCATAAACTAGTTGCACATATCTTCTTCCACTCAGTAGATTGCCATTTTGTTTTATTGATGGTTTCCTTCCCTGTGCAGAAGCTTTTTACCTGGTTTAGTTCCAATAGGTCTAATTAATAGGTTTTTTTCTTCTCCTTTACTAGAGGAGATATATCTGGAAAAATTTAAATCTATGGCTAATGTCAAAGAAATTACTGCCCATATTCTCTTCTAAGACTTTTATGGTTTCAGGTCTCACATTTATGTCTTTAATGCATTTGAGTTTATTTTTGTATATGGTATAGCAGTGTGGTTCAGCAAGTTTCAATGGAATGAACCCTGTACCATTCTTACCTATGTTTCCTATAGTTCCTTGGGCATATCAGTGAACAACTTTAAGCTTCAGTTTCCCAGTAAGAGCATAGAGCTGACAAATTGTTTTGCCTATCTGGAAAGCAAGGCAGGATAGAGTGATATGGAAGAGACGATGGTTTTGTACACAAACAATTATATCTTTCTCTTGTTTAATACTCAATATGTTTATCTTTTACTTACTAAACTAAACAAAGTCAAATAAAAAATTATTTTAAATATCAAAAAGTATTCCTCTAAATTAGACATAGGCAGGTAGGAGGCATACACAATATATAAACGAATGGATATAATCATCTTCCATTATCACATTTCTAAGTGAAGCTAGAAAATAAAGAAGGGGAATTCCAGATCATATTAACCACCTGGAGACAATTTCATGTTTTTTTTTTTAATATTTTATTTATTTATTTGACAAACAGAGATCACAAGTAGGCAGAGAGGCAGGCAGAGAGAGAGGAGGAAGCAGGCTCTCCGCTGAGCAGAAAGCCCGATGCGGGGCTCGATCCCAGGACCCTGGGATCATGACCTGAGCCGAAGGCAGAGGCTTTAACCCACTGAGCCACCCAGGTGCCCCCAATTTCATGTTTTGTAAATTTGGGATCTTGTCAAGGCTTTGGGATCAGAGCTACTCAGGCAAGTGGTTTCTCTTTTTAATTAAAGGCATGAAGGCGGGGCACCTGGGTGGCTCCGTGGGTTGGGGCCTCTGTCTTCGGCTCAGGACATGATCCCAGGGTCCTGGGATCAAGCCCCACATCGGGCTCTCTGCTCAGCGGGGAGCCTGCTTCCCCCCTCTCTCTCTGCCTGCCTCTCTGTCTACTTGTGATCTCTGTCTGTCAAATAAATAAAATCTTAAAAAATAAATAAAAAATAAATAAAAGGCATGAAGGCAATGCTATCTAGAGACATAATCCCATATTTACAGAGACTCTGTCTCAGATTGTGATTTTGGGGGAAAAGCACTTACCTAGCATCTACTACCCTTAGAACTCCTTCTGCCTGACACTCCTCCTGCTTTTGCTCTCGCGCGCTCTCTCTCTCTCTCTGTCTCTATCAAACAAACAAACAAACAAACAAACAAATAAAATCTTTGGGAAAAAATAAATCAGAGTTCTTTTTGTCTTACTGTCACAAACCTTCCATGCAACTGGATGCACAGAAGAAGGGAACATAGTCCTTGGTGTGTACTGAACACTCACTAAATTGTGTCATTGGACAGGATGTTCTAGAACATATTAGCTCAGTGAATCAAAAACCCTACTCAATAAGGACTATTACACTGGGTTTTGTTTGTTTTAAATAAGGAAAGTGAATTTAACTGGCATGTTCAAAGTCACACATCTAGTAAAACAGAGCTGGTTTTGGCAACCAGCTTTTTGACTCCTCATGTCATGATCTTTTCATGATATCATACTGCCAGGAAGGTCAAGATGGGGAACACAGAGTTTCTCTCCTTTTTTTTTTTTTTAAATATTCAGGTGCTTTATTTATATTTATTTATGCTTCTATCACTTACTTTTTTAAAAGATTTTATTTATTTACTTGACAGAGAGAGGCAGCACAAGTAGGCAGGCAGACAGAGAGAAAGGGGAAGCAGGCTCCCTGCCGAGCAGAGAGCCCAATGCGGGGCTCAATCCCAGGACCCCGAAATCATGACCCGAGCTGAAGGCAGAGGCCCAACCCACTGAGCCTCTCAGGCGCCCCTCTATCACTTACTTTTAACTGGATAATACTCTAACTTTCTTCCTATTTTTTGCATTTCTTTTTTTTTTATTTTTTTCAGTGTTCCAAAAATTCATTGTTTATGCACCATACCCAGTGTTCCATGCAATACGTGCCCTCCATAATTCCCAACAGCAGGGACGGAGTTTCTCTTGATGAATCTCTGTTAGCTCAGTATATTCTTTCCGGGTAAAAATGGAGATTCAAATAACTTTGGCAATTAGGGAAGAAAATTAAATAGAATTCTTTTCTTAATAAAGACTGTCATTCCTAGCCTAAGGGTCCCTTGGTGAGATGCAAGCCTATCTTCTTCCAGATTACCCATGGAATATATTCCAAATAAATATCCATAGTCTCTATCCATGGAGCTTTTACTTCAGAATGTCCAACTTGGGCCCTGAATATCCTTACTCCCCTTCCTCCTACCAGTCCTGGGTAATACTTACAAATGGCTAAGATTGGGAGTTACTGCTTTACCCCATATTCTTAATGTCAGATTAGGTCAGACTCCTGATATTCACAAAGAATATCAGACACGCTTGCAAAGCCCTTAAAACACCTCCTGTTGGGGTATCTGGGTGGCTCAGTTGTTAAAATTCCTACTTTTGGTTTTGCCTCAGGTCATGATCTCCCAGTCATGGGACCCACTCACGGTCTCACTCTCTCTCTTTCTCTCTCTAAAATAAATAAAAATGAAATATTAAAACACACACACACACACACACACACACACACACACACCCCTCATGTTATCTCCTTGGAAAGTCACATTTTGGACATTTAAAGGGGCTATGTGGTATGGTCATAAAGAACTTGGGTATTGAATTCAGAATATCTGGGTTCCAATCCTGAGTGCATCACCTATTTTTTTTTTTTTTATTTGAGGATGTTATTTAAACTCTCTCTGTCCGAGGATGTTAAAATATTCTATAATTACAGGAAGATCATGTGAGAAAAGCTATAGGAAGCACTTGACAAGCTATTACTATTAATATGGATGCTGCTGAGCACTAGTAATATACCTTTTAGCTATAGTACAATGATATAACTCATGATCCCAAAACTCCGTGGCTTATGACAATCAACATTTGTTCTTATACTCCGGGAGTTATAGGTCAACTGTGATTTGGCTGATCCTGTCTGCATCTCAGCTGGGTGGATTTGCTTCAGCATGAAGATGCAGTTGAGCATGGCTTTAGGCTCTGGATTGGGTTCAGATCTGCTCCATGTGCTTTTGTTCTAAGGCCCAGAACTTAGTGCCAGCAGATGCTTGTGGCATACTTTTCTTATGGTGGGTCACTGATGTGCAAAAGCCAACTCACGCTATATAAACACATATGAGGCTTCTACTTGCAGTACTTTTGCCAATGCCTTTTTGGTCAAACTAGTCACACAATCAAGGCCACATCATTTTAGAGGGAAAGTAGACTATCTAAACTAGCAAAACCTATAACTATGATTCTCAATGAATAAAAATGATGTCTTTTAATATTTTTTGTGAGATTACAATTTACAATGTCCTGTGATAAACAAGTCATACAGATTTTTCTTTAAGGATCTGAGAGTGAGAAACCACCATCATTTGTTATCATTATCTGATGAGAGGACTCCTTTCAACTTTTCTTGCTCGAAAAACACATCTAAGGCATGGCAATTCTTTCACTGGAATAGCTCAGAATAATCTATATTAGAACAACTGATTTCTTCCAGGCACTCTGCTAAAATTTCTTGAAACATCAGAGATAGAGAACTATGTCAGAGGGGTGTATACTAGGAGCTGGGTAGTACCTGTGAGAGAATGTTGGGTGACTCTTGAGTAGAGGATGACCAGTTTGAGTTCATTCATTCAGCAAAGATTTCTTGCAAACCAGCATTGTACTGGGTTTATGACAGGTAGAATTTATAAATAAGTTTAGAAATGTCACATCATTAAGGATGTTAACAAAAGAGAAAGCTAAAACCTAATGTGAAATGAAATTAAGTGAAATGAAATAGTAAAATTAAAAAGTCAGATCACAGAAAGACTTAAACGGAAAATTAAAAAGATGAGACTTTGGAGCATTTGGGTTGGTTCAGAAAGTTAAGCATCAGACTCTTGGTTTCAGCTCAGATTATGATCTCAAGGTCCTGGGATTGAGCCCCATGTTTGAGGATTCTCTCTCTTTCCTTATCCCCTTCCCCCACTCATGTCTCTCTCTGAAATAAATAAATAAATTTTAAGGAAAAAAAAAAAGATGAGTCTTTATTGTATCAGAAGTAAGGAGGAGTTGATACTGGCTAGCACATATTAGTATATAAGAGGTTCAACTCCCTGGTAGCACTATAAATATATAAAACATTGGTTGATTACTTACTATAATTTCAAAGGACAAATAAAAAAGCAAAATAAAAATAATCAGCATACCAATGAAAATAGAAAACATCATATAAAGAGTCTACACAGTGACAAGAACATATAAAATATAAGCATTTGAGAGGTTGAACTTCAATAGTAATTGAAGAAATGCACAATATATCAACAGTTGTGTTGGTTGTGTTGTGTTGGTTGTATGTTTTTTATTTGTTTTAAAGCTTATTTTAGTGTGGTAACCACACTTAACATGAAGCTTACCTTCCTAACATTTTTTAAAAATTTATAATTCATCATTATAGACTATAGGTACAATTGAAAAAATTTTAAAGGAAATGTTACTAAAAAGTAAATAAATGAGATGTTATTAATACCCAGCAGTGGAAACAGTATGAGGTATAACATAGTTTCATAAATTTGTAATAGAAATAAAAATTGACCCAGCATTTTTAGACCAAAACTTGTCCGCATCTATAGATATTTTAAACATGCATTGTTTTTGTTCAGTGTTTATATTCATAGATATTTATCAAATAGGGAATAAAAATAGCAGCATTAATCAAAACAAAAGCAATAATCAACCCCAAAATGTTGTCCACATAGAACAAAAAGCAAGGGGGCATTTTATTAAAAACTTTCAATAGCAAAATTGGAACTGGACTAAATGCTCAGATTAGTAAAGAAATAGTTATATACAGCACTTTCCATTCATTACATGGAATTCTATGCAACACTTTTTTAATACTCAGCTAGGAGAAATGTCAGAGAAAACCTGACCTCTTTTATAAATGAGGTAACATTGGTTATTGTTTTACTGTCAATATTTCAGAAGTATGTCAAGAGGTATGGGTTTTTTTCCTCCAATCCTTTTTCTTATTTTTCCCTGTGAAATTAGTTTCAAATATTTTTGAGTTGGCTCATTTATTATACTCTGTGTACATACAAGATGATATAAAAACTGGACATACTTTTCCAAAGCCACAGGATATCATAAGGCATGTAAATTATTGGCTTGTATTCCAATGAAGAGGTAAAACTGAAGTCAAACCTCCTTTCTAGATCTGTGTCAGGAAGAATCACAGGGGTCTTTCCAATTAATTATCACTGATAAAAAGTACTTTGAAGTTAAAAAGGAAAAGAGAATAGCTAAATTAATACAAGCAATAGATAATACAAATATACTCATTAACATTGCTCTGGTATCATTTTGTGAAATGTACCTTTTTTCCCCTTTTTTTAATCACTAAAGACCTGGAGGAACAACTTAGACATTTATTTAATACATTTAATCAAATCTTAATCTTTAGATTCACTCAGATCTGAATCTGTAAAAAACTAGCTATAAAAATTAAAATGAGAACAGTAAAGTGATAATTGATTAGTTCAATATTGATGAAGGGTATTGTGTGCTTCAGCAAGAGGGCTACCAGGAGAGTTCACCTCCCAAGTTTTTTGGGGATCTCAAAGGGAAATATTTAATCCACAAATAGGAAACTGAACAATGAAAATAAATAAATCTTCAGTTTCTACAAAGATATCTGCAATGGGTGATAACTAGAGATTGTTACTTTTTATACTTACTAATCACAAATATATTGATTATGAAAATAGCATACTTGTTTCAGGATGGTGAACTGAAGCCTGCCCAAATTATTTCCCTCCTACTTGTCCCATATTTATTAAATTGTTATTAGACTAAGAAATATGGAATTATATTCAAATTTATAAGTAAATAAACAGACCTAGAGCAATGACATATCCACTAACAGAGGAAGCCTATGGGAGAGGGAGGGCAGGGCGCAGTAACTAATAGAGACAAAATAAGGAAATTAAGGCTGTCTAGCATGCATGTGTGTGAGTGGAGTAGGGGTTACTATTACACGGACAACTTTGAAGGCATCATGTAGGGAAATTAAATATCGCTGGCCTCATCTTTATATCTGTCTATTTGTACTGCTTCCATCCACCTATCTACCCATCTAGTTAGCTAGCTATCTACCTGCCTCCATACTTACCAACCTATCTTCTTAAACTATAGATGCTACAGAGGCAGAGTGGTAGGGCACACAGGCATTGCAATTTCTGATTGCCTATCTACATGAGGATCAAATTGGGTGTTTTTTCTTATTTTATGTTTTTCACAGTGAACTCTTTGAAATGAGGATGGAAGTTTTTTGTTGTTGTTGTTTTTCATTCGTTTGTGGTGAATTGTACATAAGAGATAGGAATAGCATCTATCATTTGAGCCACCTAATCTCTCTCATTCTTAGACTGTATATATGATACTCTAATTTGCTAAGCACATTGAGTTTTGCAAATGAAATGAACACTGAATAGTGAGTACTAAGGCTTCATTTCCAACCGAAGTTAAAGGGAAAACAGGGAGTCAAGTTATATCTCAAAGTATCATTGGAACTAACAGTTCTTCCCAATATTTCCCCCTGGGTCTTATAGTGCCGGCTCTGACCCTTCTCAATGGAAGGATGAATCTACCCTTCATTCTACCCTCTCTTCTAAAATTGTTGACTCACAAAATGATGTTGTTACTATGTCTACTTAAGATCTCTGAAAATGTGTATAACAGAAGTAAAAATCTAGTTCCTATCTGTTAAAACCCCTTGGTGTTGCTCAGAAGAATGGCATTGTTTAACTAGGGACTCATATTCTTGTACTTAGCAATAATTGTTTATTACTTTTCCCTTTCATCCAAGTAATCGCAACTGTAACTAGGCTGAAATATTTTCTTCTTTGCTTCCTTTCCAAAAGAAGGTAATCACTGACAAAACTTCACAGTATTATCAATAATGGCAGGCTTCAATATCTTCATTTTATATACCAAATTGCATGAAAGACTTTACATGGCTTGTCCAAGGGCTGGAGTCTGAGTTGAACGTAGCTTGGTGTGGTTCTAAATCATCACTCTGTCCTTTATTCCATACCTTCTCCATATTTATAAGACACTAGTATCTGGATCCGATGACATAATATTTATGAAAGTAGTTTGTGAGCTATAAATTTCTACTTAAATGGAAATAATGGTTATAGAACAAAGAGAAATATGTTTCTTTAAAGTTAGCAAAGTCAGACCCATTTTAACAACCTACATAAGCAGATTCCTATCCGATAATAATTCTAAATTATTAAACTATAAAGCTGTAGTTGAATGTATTTTAACAAACTTTCCATTGCATGTTTCCTTTGCATTCACACCACAATCTGGCATTTTAAACCATGTAGAGAGTATGATACGGCTGCTTCTCTCAAGGGTGTGATATTCTGAGGGGACAAATTTAGGCATACAATAATTCCTCTAAGTATAGTCATGATAATACAACTACACAATTGTAGTAATAGGAATCGTTAAAAGACAGAGAGACTAAATCCCAGAGGTGAGGCACATAGAGAATTTTAGGAATAGAATTCCTTAAGGTAAAATTTAGTTATTGCCTAAACCTTGAAGAAGTGGTATAATTTATACTTGATCCCAAAACATCCAGCTCCATCCTTGCAATTTAGTGGGGCTTAACAAACAGCTGATCATTTTTTTTTTCTGCTCCAAGAATTGTGCAAGACAGTGGATATGCAAAATGCATAGACACACTATGCCCCCAAGAGGAGACCCAGATACTTCGAAGATGACAGCAACCCAGATAGTGAAATGCTAAAATAAGAGTGTGAACATGGTGCCATGTGAACACAGAGAAAGCAGCACATTCTTCTTCCTTGAGAACGAGCAAAGAGTTAAAGAAGCATTTAAGTTGAGCCTTGAAAGAGGGGTTGTAGCTTTTTCTGGTGGAGAAGGGTGGGGACTGTTCCTAAGAGGAAGGGATCCTGTGAACAGGGATTGCACAGTTTTGGGAAAGTATGCATATTATCAGGGACAATACCTACCAGGGACTTGTCTTCTTATCTTCGAATAAATATTGAAAATCTCAAGGCTGTTACAGGCCACATGTAGTTCCAGCTACTCAGAAGGACTTAGGCCGGGAAGCACAGCGTACCAGCCAGTCAGTATGTCTTTGCAGAAGTTCAGGTACTTATTGGTAAGCTCCCGTATCTCCACCAGGTGAAAAACTCAGGTAATAAACAAACAAACAAACAAACAAAAAACTCATGTCTTGCAGGTATATGATCCAGCCTAGTTTAGAAGCTTTATCACTGACATGAGCACTATATATTTACTATTCCAGAGGAGAGCTTTCAGGACCTCTCTGTGACACATGTCAATTACAAGAGTCTTCTTATGACAAGAACAGATAAAAATGATTTTTAACCTTTGGTTAAAATTTTGTTTTTTTAAGATTTTATTTATTTATTTGTCAGAGAGAGAGGGAGAGTGAACACAAGTAGGAGGATCTGAAGAGGCAGAGGGAGAAGCAGGTTTCCTGCTGAGCAAGGAGCTTAATGAGGAACTTGATCCCAGGAGCTTCCCTAGGATCATGACCTGGGCTAAAGGCAGACAATCTACTGAGCCACCCAGTCTTCCCTGATTAAAGTGGTTTTTCGAGTACTTCCTATAAGCCAAGAACAGGACGAAGTGTAGAACCAGGGATAAAAATAAAATTACTATTATCTTATTATTAAAATAAAATAATTTAACCAAAGGTAAACTGTCATTCAGAAAGGGAAAGAACTTTAATTCACATAGTATGCTAGTTGTCACATTTTAGTTTGCAAACAGAGAATCCCCTTGTTAAACATTCATATTCTCAGTCCTAAACCTGACTTTATACATAAAATTTAAGAATAAAAGCCTTGCATATCTGAATATTAAGGCACTTTAAAGGCAATCTGAAGAACCCCCTGGTTTGAGAAACACTGGCAATTGTTACTTATAAAGGAAGAAGGGAAAGACATTAGTTGGAGGTAATTGATACTTTCATCTAGTGCAAATTTAGTTTTTCTTTCTGCCAGAAGATGTAGGCGAGATTGTACAATGGCCCATGTTCTTGGGTAGAATTTGCAGTTTTCAGTAAAACCAATGAGTCAGCAAAATGATAGTTATCATATACATATTATTCTTGATAATAGAGCTTAGAGAATAAGGGAGAAGAAATGGTCTAGTGTCCCTGCCAAAGTCACCTAAAGTTGAGGAATAAAATGAGTCTTGGGGAGTTTAATATGTTTCATGTCTCCAACCTCATCCCCTACCATAATCCCTTTGGCAGTTTGCTTTCCAATCATGCTGATCCATCTTTCACTTGACTATGCCATATTTCCTCTAGTTAGATAACCTTTGCACAAGCTTACCTCTGTGCCTGGGGTAACATCATCATCATCACCATCATCATCACATACACATGAGCATAGGTATTACACATTGCACATCCTTTAGTCAAGGAATTAGCCCCTGATCACCACTAGAATTCTCCCTTTTAAATGTCCTCTTCCTATCTTATAACTTTATTTCATAGATCTTAATGCATTTTTCCTTTCACGGTCATCTCTGTAATTATTTATATTTTCCTCTGGATAGTAAGCTTGATGGAGGTATGAGACTCCCCTGGTTCTTGGCGCATAGGAAGTATTTGAAAAAATAATTTTGAATTCATTAATCAAGGAACACATGTATGAATAAATCAGTAATATCCTGGAAGAAAATTTTGGTGATGATTGGAGAAATTTAATCTCAGTTTGTACACAAATTCATAATAAGATGGCTAGCTAAATTTGAAAATGTTCAAATACTAGTGAGAAGGTAATGAGACTAAAGAGTAGGGCCTGAGAGTATATCTAAAAAACTATAACAGACCAAAATGATCATGGTCATGGAGGTTCTGCATATCCAAATCACAAAAAATGTAAGTCACAAATGAGGCTTATCATGTGTTAAAGAAGGAATGATTCCCCAGAGAAGTGTTTATAAATAAGTGGGGGCTACCAATTGGCCTTTTTTTAAAAAAATTTTTTAATTTCTTTTCAGCATAACAGTATTCATTGTTTTTTGCACCACACCCAGTGCTCCATGCAATCCGTGCCCTCCCTAATACCCACCACCTGGTTCTCCCAACCTCCCACACCCCCGCCCCTTCAAAACCCTCAGGTTGTTTTTCAGAGTCCATAGTCTCTCATGGCTCACCTCCCCTTCCAATTTCCCTCAACTCCCTTCTCCTCTCCATCTCCCCTTGTCCTCCATGTTATTTGTTATGCTCCACAAATAAGTGAAACCATATGACAATTGACTCTCTCTGCTTGACTTATTTCACTCAGCATAATCTCTTCCAGTCCTGTCCATGTTGCTACAAAAGTTGGGTATTCATCCTTTCTGATGGAGGCATAATACTCCATAGTGTATATCGACCACATCTTCCTTATCCATTCGTCCGTTGAAGGGCATCTTGTTTCTTTCCACAGTTTGGCAACCATGGCCATTGCTGCCATGAACATTGGGGTACAGATGGCCCTTCTTTTCACTACATCTGTATCTTTGGGGTAAAAACCCAGTAGTGCAATTGCAGGGTCATAGCGAAGCTCTATTTTTAATTTCTTGAGGAATCTCCACACCGTTCTCCAATTGGCCTTTAAGTGATGGCCAGAATGAGAGCTCTCATTCTGATCTAAAAGACAGGAAGGAAAGGGAGCACCCAATGCCCAATCAGACCTTTTTCCCAGAAAGTACCACTTTCATAAACTCATTCAATCATCACAAAAGGACAATTGTGATCCCATTGTCATCTCTTTGGTTTTTTGGTTTTTTAAAAGATTTTATTTATTTGTTTGACAGACAGAGATCACAAGTAGGCAGAGAGAGAGGAGGAAGCAGGCTCCCTGCTAAGCAGAGAGCCCGATGTGGGGCTCGATCCCAGGACCCTGGGATCATGACCTGAGCCGAAGGCAGAGGCTTTAACCCACTGAGCCACCCAGGCACCCCCCCATTGTCACCTCTTTGAGGAGGAATAAAATGACTTAGAGAAAATTTACTGATTTGTCCAGTGTAGCATAATAGGTACATTAAAATGGCAGGTGTCCAAATAATATTTGCTAGCTCTAACATCTATACTCTTCCAAATTATTAATTTTTAAAATTTCTCATATTTCACAATCTTTACAGATGCCCTTCACTTATTAGTTCATGAAGCCTTGTGTTTTCATGTTAAGGCTTCCTCAAGATCAGTATGGTTAAGTCTTTTAGATTATATCCTTCTTATAAATGGAAATATCCCAGAGGCTATAGTTTTTGCTTGATGGTTTCTAAAAATGAATATACACCTGTCAGAGATCGAGACTATGGCCTTGCACAGATGACTCAGTGTCATTTCTTTGAGGGAAGGTGGAGTAATTTCTGTGCTTTTCCTGTCACCTGCTCTCTGCTCCAATTATTTCTGATTTGGAGACCTCTCTTCCCATTCATCCCTCTCAGTTGAATCTTCTACCCCTTGTGCAGGGTGAGGGATAACAGTTCCCATACACACCTGTCAGGATGTCAAATTACCAGTTAGCAATTAAAGAAGCCCATTCACAAACCAACATAATCATTCAATTATGTGAGTCAGGAGAATGATCTCTTTCTGTGATGCTGGCATCCTAAGCCACATCAAAGAGGCTGGTATTTATTTCAGATCATTATACCTTGATGACTGATCAATTTGACCATCTTCCTATTCTGTGGGACAAACAAAAGGAATCTTTGTCTGCATTTCATGGCCATTTATCACTCCTCTGGCTTTCAAATTGCAAGGCTGAGATCAAAGGAAAATGGAAGGAGTGGTATTCAGCAGTCTAAGGCTGAGAGCAAAACATGATAATACCTTAGTGTTTTTTAATTGTTAAAAATCACCTCTGCCTAGTTTGTATTGTGGAATAAACATATCCTGGAGCCACTGAGATAACCAAGTCTCTTGATATATTGTACTGTGCATCACATTTATTTACTCTCTTTGATTTTAGAATCAAGAGAAGCCCCCAAATAATCAATCCAAATGTGGATTCTAAACCGTATATTTCCCTGACTCTGCCAGTAATTTGCTGTGTGATTTGGTCAGGTAGCATTCCTTATCTGTGCCTAATTTTTCACACATGTAAAATGAAGGACTGGGAACTTGATCATTTTTGACATTTCCATTAGCAAGTTAAAGACCCTGCTTTGATATTCAAGTGATACACCAAATTACTTTACTTGTTATCATAACTGTTTTTATTTCACAAACAAAATTCACAAATAAGAAGGCTGTGTTATGAATATGAACAAGGGATTTTTCTACAGAGTATATATACCTATAATATGATTTTATGCCCATGTACTATATCATGCCTACAAAATGTGAAATCTTGGAGTAAGGTATAACACTTTTATTTTTTTGTTTAATCATACACATCATAAATATGTAGCACATAATATGAAAACTTCACCTAATTCCCTAAAATCTCCAGTTTCCCTCCAGGAGAAACCACCTTCAACAGCTTAGTATGCATCCCCTCACATCCCTTTTGTGCACATATATATGGATACTATGTCATTTACCTTCTAAAAAAATTAGAAAAAAGACAAAAATGCTGGAAACTTATTTTTTCCAATTCCAACTATGCTTTTTCCATCTTTTTTTTTTTTTTTTTGCAAGAATAAAAGAGCTCCCTGGCACATGACTAGTGACTCAATATATACCTGATGATTAATTCATAGAAAGATACTATTATATGTTACCTTAAGTATGAATTTATATTTATAGTGGTAGAAAGAAACTTCTCCAACACTGTTTGTCTTTAATTCTATTACTGGATGGATCAAGTATCAATGATGAACATGAGAAAGGGGAAATGATTGAAAGAATAAGAATTATTATTATAATTTTTCACCCAGGGAGCAGAAGGGTATCTGGTAGATCCTTCCTTCCAAATCTTCTATTGCTTAGTTTCTGGATGGCTAAAGGGATTACACATATAAAAGAACTCAAGGTGGGTGAAAGACTATCAAGAGATTTCAATCCATTCATCTATTTATTCTTTGTTTTTGTTTATAAAATTTATTCATTTAATCAATTATCTCTTCACATAGCAAATGTTTCTTAAGCATTTGATATATAGTGCACAGTCGTTGTTAAAATGTATTACCTGTTACCAAGGAGTCTGGTGGAAAAATTTAAAAAAGAATGCTATTGAGCATTAGTGTGTTTTATTTACTTTACCATGTTAATCTATTTCTTGTAACAATAGTACAAGGTAGGGGCTTGGTTTCAATTATGTAGATATACGGAGTCACAGAAAGTGACTTCTCCCAGTATAGAGTGTGACATTTGCAATCAGAGAAAATGGATTCTGAATCCAAGCTAAGGCAATGACCAATAATACACCTTAAGTTTATATGTTTAGTTTTCTAATCAAGGAAATGGAAATAATACTAACAATATCCAGCTAGTTAAGTTGAGTTTAACACAAGACCATAAAATAAGTAATTGTGACTGTTTCATTTTGTTTCCTGATCTAAGCTCTTTAAATGGTCAAGATGGGCCCAAAAGAATGGAAGTCACAATTGACCGATTAACCTTGCCTTGGGATCTAGACAAAAAGAGACAAAAAGAGAGGCTGATATTCTTTAGCTTAGCCTTTAGGAATAAGGAGTCAGCAACAAGGGCAAAAGTCCTGCTCAGGAAGAGGTGGAGAATGACTGTCCTATAGAAATCAAACTTTCGTGATGAGAAAAGTCTCAACCAAGTTCGAGGCCCAACATCACCATGCCCTCTACCACTACCTCCAGATTCAGAGTGTTCTGTTTCACTACCTTTCTTCACTTTATTAGCTGGTAGTTGATTCAGTCACTTTCCTTTTGTGTTTGGTAATAATCACTTGCCAAGGCAGGACATGTTCTCAGTGGGCAAGAGTTTCTGCTCTGCATTTCTTCAGCTCAAAGAGGGATTTGTAATCTTAGTCTGACTTTTTGGTCCTTGGAGTTCCTCATTTAGATCAGCCTTATTTAGATCAGTTCTTTTAGCTGTTTTCTTTTCTTCCTGCTTCAATTTCTTTCTAACATTCATAGAGAGATGCTTGGGGGTTAAGAAAAAAAAAAAAAAGAAATGCTTGACATCTGAGTGGAGATAGTACGGGTTTTAACCTGGTTTATATGAATACTAAGCAGTTGATTTGGTCATTTTATCACCTAACTGAATTAATGTTTTCATCTTTCTACTGCAGTAACAATACCTCATTCCCAAGGTTATTCCAAGCCATAAACAGGATGAACAAGTGAGGCACTTGACACAAAATACATTTTCTTTTTTTTTTAAATGTTTTATTTATTTATTTATTTATTTGAGAGAGAAAGCACAAGGAAGCATGGGGAGGGATAGAAGGAGAGGGAGAGGCAGAGAATCTCAAGCTGACTTCATGCTGAGCCCTGAGCACAGAGCCCAAAGTGAGCCAAAACTGAGTCGGATGCTTAACTGACTGAGACACCTAGGTACTCCTTTCTTTTTATCTTTATAGCAAATTACTAAGACTGAATAAGCAGAAAACCCCTATAAAAATTCGAGTTTCCTTTTGCTTTTATTTATATAATCTCTAATTTGACGTTTCTGCAATATTCCTCTAGATGTATTGTAATCAAGATTTTAGTAGGTAATACTGCATAGACTAGAAGCTCCTCCAGCTTGTCTTTCTAAAAACCAAAGTTGAAAAATCACACTTCTAGGAAAGCATTCATGTATAGATGAGCACAGTAGTGACGTTGGACATTTTGACCCATTTTAACCTCTCTTGGGGACAAACTTTAGTTCCTTTAGATAACTCTGCTACTCAGTGCTAGGATGACTTGTATTTTGAAACCTTGAGTAAGACTCTAGAAACACTGTGCCTTCATTCATAAGAGCAGACCATGTAATATAATGTCACACATTAGATGGAAATTGAGTTTAAATTCCAAGAAACTAAAAAAAAAAATTTTTTTAAATAAAAAATAAAAATAAATAAATAAATTCCAAGGAACTGAGCTTTTGTAGTCACTGAATGCTATGATCTTACCAATTTTCACATGAAACACCCAATTGTATCTTGCGAATAAAACTGATGGTGGGAGGAACAAGCCCAAAGATCACAGGTTAAATAGTTTCCAATATAAGCCATTGTTTTTGTTATAGACCTAATATAAAATCTATGTGATTTTAAAACCAGCAATATTGAGATATAGTTGCTGTATTATTTAGACTATCTGACTAACTACAGAGTAGATTTTACAAATGAAGACACAGGGTTAAAAGAGGGTGGAGAGAAGTGAGGAGATTATGTAGAAATAGTTTAAAACACTGCAGGGTGTTCTATATACCTGAAAAATGTTGGAAGAAAAGAGAAAAGAGAGCAGTACTGAGGATTGCTCTCTCCCCCTGTCTTTACCTGGCTAAGTTCCAGTCTTCCTTTATGAGTCATTTCCTTTTAGAATCTACCCTTGTATTCCTCTTTGTCTTGTGTATATTGTCTTCCTCTATGCCCTTAGCAAAAACTTTCCCCATCAAAACACCTTCACAGTATGCTACATTGTGGCCATCTGTTTGCTCCTCTGTCTCAAGGACTATACTGTAAGCATCTCCAGAATGTGTTGTTTAGAACTACAGCTCTATTGTCTAACATACTTGTTATATTTATTGAAATGAGGTTAATGCAGGTCTTTATAATAAATAAAGATTTTAATGAGTTTATCAGAAGATAATACTTTACTGTTTTAAGGTTTAATCTCATCATGTGTTCAGTGATCATGTACTAAATACATCATCTGTCCTGGTCAAAGAGATTAAGTTAGGGAGAAGAGATCATGTGTAGGCTCTCTAGTTTTATAGTTGGGCCAGTGTATGAATTTTCTATGAAGGACTCCTCTAAATGTCCTACTATGAGGATCCTGGAGCCAAGCATAATTGCTTTGAGTATTTACTTCTCAGCTAGATGTCTGCTTAATTAGGGGTAGAATTTAAATCATAGTTAAAGAGAGAAACCAGACCAAATGTGGAAAGTGGTACCAAGTCAGATCAGGTAGACAGAAGTTTAAGGAAATTAATTTGAGTCTGGAGTCAGCTCTGACTTTGACAGTGCAAATGCATGGAAAGATGATGTTAGAGTTTGGCTTTTATGGATATCTCTGGATGTCACTACTGAAAATGGCTTGTCATGTATTAACATTTTAGTTGCATGATTAGTAGTTGGATGCTACAGGTTGGCTTAAATAAGCTATGCCGGTCAGGGAACTAGCAGGAGAGGTTGCCTTGAAAAAGAGACCCATTGTAGGGTGGTTGCAAGTGCTATTATAAGAACATGAGATAAGCACTGAGGGACATGGTACAAACAAACAAACAGACAAAAAAACCCAAAACATAATCTACCTTGGTGCATTGTGGAAGCTTTCACCAAAGAGGCAACAGTTGAATGAGGTCATGAAGAATAAGTAAGAGATCAATATATCAAATTTTCAAAAGGGGAGAGGGTGGTGAGGAAGACGGTTATTCTATTTTTAATGCTATACAATGTAGATTCATCTCTAAGATCTGGAAGTTTCTCTTTACGATCTTAACATAGTATCTATAGATGCTTCTCAAACGACTTAATAATTTCATGTTTCCTGTTTTGACAAATACAGGATTAGCACAAACAAGATATATCCTTAAAAATATGGGCTTAATAATCTCAGTTACAACCCTTCATATATATATACACAAACACACACATATATATATAATATATATAATATATATAATACATATGTATTAATTTTTTTTCAGTTTAAAAAAAGTACAGGTCTATCAATTATCATTTCTGCTCCCCTACTCCCCACCCCAAAAAAGCCTTCTCAGAAAAGATAAGGCAAACAATTATTTCTGCTAGAGATGAAGAAACCAAAGATCAAAGAATATAGGTCTTGTCTAATGTAATCATGTAAGCAGAAAATCCTGTGATTCAAAGAAGAATTTTTCTACTTGAAACCTCTTTTCTTCCTTGTGCAACATGCTGTCTTTCCATGGATCTCTGATGCACTTAAACAAAAAGAATCATTTAAATCCAAAAATTATGTCCTTCAGAAAAATTTAGTGTTTTCTCTCTCCCAAGAATGATAATGACTTGATAAGGAAGTCAATAAAATTTAAAAAATCAAAAGGGTCTTATTTGGGGATGGCCTTTTATATATTTTATATACATATTAAATATGTTATATCTTTTAATACAAAAACCATGAAAGGTGGGTAATTATGCACATTTTTTAACAAAAAAGTATATTCTACATAATTAAAATTCCATTTTCTTTTTTTTAATATTTTATTTATTTATTTATTTGAGAGAGAGAGAGTGAGCACAGGGAGAGGGAGAAGCAGACTCCCTGCTGAGCAGAGATCCCAGTATAGGTCTTGATCCCAGGACACTGAAGTCATGACCTGAGCCCAAGGCAGACACTTAATCAACTGAGTCACATTGGTGCCCCTAAAGTTCAATTTCTTTCAAAAGTCACATAGGTATCTAAAGGACATATTCTGTGTGAGGGTCTCTACTGAGACATAGCAAGAAAGAAGCACTATTCTCCAAACTAAAATTTCTCTAAACCAATAAAATCTCCCTGAAGGGGAAGGAGGGTTTGATGCAATTAATCAAGAGGAGATTCTAGTTTAAAGTTTGGAGACGCTCTGAGGTAAAAATGTTGGGCTAGGAGTCACAAATATGGCTTCTACTTCTAGGAGTTATCACTGAATGATTCTAGCTTAAATATCTTCACTAACTTTAAATAAAATAAAGTGTCTGATAACTTCCGTATTATGTTTCACAGTTTGTATTAGTTTCCTGTGGTTGCCATAACAAATAACCACAAAATCTGTGGCTTAAAACAACAGAAACTTACTTTCCCAGTTTTGGAGCCTGGAAGTTAACATCAGTTTTGCTCAGATGAAATCAAGATGTCAGGTGTGGGCAATGCCATAATTCCTATGGAGACTCTAGCAGACTCCACCCCTCGCCTCTTCTTTTCTTTTCATACCTTGCCTCTTCTAGCTTATGGCTGATGGCATTTCTTTGCCTGTGGCCCAATCGCTCCAATCTTCATGTCCATGTTCATGTTTTCTTCTCTTCTTTTGTGTGTATAATCCCTCTCTGCCACTCTCAAATGAAGTGACTTGTTACTGGATTTAGTAGCCTTCCAGATAATCAAGGATAATCTTCTGATCTCAGAACATTGACCGGTTCCAGGAATTAGGATATGGTATCTTTGTGCGGCCTTCAGACAGCCTACTATAATACTGAGAATACTGTTATTATACTTTTAAAATATATTATAATGGATAAGAGGACAGGATCTTGAGCCATATTCTTTGCAAATTACCATACAAAGTAGTAAACTTTTCTCATCTGTAAAATAGAAAAAGAAACTGAACTTATCTTATAGGATTGTTTTAAGGATTTAGAAGATAATACTTGTGAGTACTTAGAACAGGGCCTATCATGCAAAAGGTGCCCAGTAAACCTTAACTTTTACTGTACGTTGTTACTATTTTCCACGCATGAAAAGACTGAATATTTTGAAAGATCTTGTCTACCAAAGACACTACATGTATTCAGTAATATTTAATTTGATTCCTAATGTTTTATTAATCAAAGACATTTATCACTGCCTGTCAGGGCTGACTCAGCAGGAGATAACCAGGACATCCACAATCAGTTGACACAACTTCAACCAAAAGAACAGACATTAAACATTATAACCAGTGTATTCATAGTCTGAGCCAGTGTTCCAGCTCTGATAACACTTGTTGAAATAGTGAAAATATCTACTTTACCTCTAATAAGGAATTCAAACATTAGATTTTCCCTCTATAAATCTTTTAAAATCTTACTTAATTATTTATTCTTTCATTCTACACTTTCCACCTCTACCCAGAGAGCCCAAACCTTGCTGAAAGCTCTGTCCTTAGGCGATGTGGTACCTTAAAGGAGACCATCAGAGCTTCATCGTCACACAAGGCATTCTTCATCAGCCACCTCTGGAGCATGTGTGGAAAGGAAGGAGCCGTGATGTGAAAGTTATAATGTATAGCTTACTGCTGTCCTTTAAAATAGCCCTATCAGGAAGCCAGCTCTAGCAAGCTCAGCTATTAATCCCCTGGCAATTTACTGCCACAGGGACAGAGGAGAGACTGTGGCATGGTTAGCACCCCATGAAGTCTTTAAGAGAGACAGAAATATGCTCCTTTTACATATTAGATGCTGGGATGATTTAATTGCCAAATTCATCAACGTCCATGTGCAGCGGCTATGATGAAATGTGACTGGCTCTGCAGCATGGTTTACAGCTCTGTATCAACTTCTATCCCTCTAAAGGCCTTGCAGAAAATGGGGTCCCTCCTATCCTTTCCTGATGCTCAGCATCAGGAAGGCAGTTCTATAAAAAGAAGAAAGTCAAGACAAAGGATCCCATTTCCCAAGAGATGTCACTAATTTATTTCTGTACACATTTATTGGGATAAAAATGGGAAAGTCATGTACAATGTGACTGTATATGTGCACTTACCTCCTCTCCTAGAAATTAACTTCTCTGCCTCTTTCATTCCCTAGGGCTACTGGCACCTGCAAGACACCAGAGTCTGGCATCCACAGATGGAGGCAGGTAGGACTTAAATCTAAGTGAAATAAAGACAAAGAATGAGATAAATTTGCAGATTTATTCCAAGAAATTCAGATAATATGTTTTGAATGCTTATCAAATATAAGTCACTGCAATTTACGTCTGATGCTCCCAATGAATGTAAAGATGAGGGAACTGGAGCGGTAAACTGTAAATCCCTTCGTTAAAGCCAGATGAGGAGTTGAAGAGTTGAACTGAGATACTTTGAACTCCAAGTTTAGCCTCTTAAACTGTCTGCTGTAGCTCCTTCTGATGTGTGGAGCTGCCAGCATGTTTTCTTATTCTACTTTCCCACTTCCCATTCTCTGTGAATACTGGCAGTAATCTTCCATTGTCGTCTGACTTGCTCTTGGTAACTTCATTCTCTACCACTCCCTTAATTTCTTGCTTGACACTAGGTGCCTGTTTCCTAGCTCCCCAAAATACAGAACTATCATTACCACAAATAGAAGAAAGCATGTGACCTGTGGCTTTTATTGAAGTCTTGCCTGAGGATCCTCATCTCTGACAATCCCATAATGAAGAGTATGACACAAAATTGGAATTATAATTCTGCCTTCAGATGTGAAGTTTTATACAGCTGCATGTTTTCTGTGGCATTTTAGTGAGTTTTACTATACCCTTCTGTTCACTATTTTATTACATTTCACTGAACTGTAGAACAGATAAGAGAGGGTGTTAAGAGTCAGAAGAATGCATGTTTAAATCCCACATGTGATTCTTGTTTAGCCATATTACAATGACTTTGATATGTCATTAGTAAAATAGCAATGATAGTATGTATCTAAGAGTTCTTACATGAATCAGATAAGAACATTTATAAAAGAAGTACAGAAACAGGAACAGGGTAAGCTCTCAGTATTAAAAAAAAAAAAAATCATTTTGTCCGTGTTTACAAAGGTTTGTTTCTTAATAGGTCCTTAATGTTGCTCAACATTAAGGCACCCCATTTCCTTTTCATCTTCAAATCTTACTCTGAAACTTGGGCCCATTGTAGGTGCTCCATATGAGGTAAGGAAATTGAATTTCTGAGAGCTGCTTAGACGTTAAATGAATCCGTGGAGATTCTTTCTAGTCTAAAATATCTTGTCCTTATCTAAGATTAATTCCTTGGAAATTGCAGAGGGAAGAAGGATAGGGGAAGGTGCAAGTAGAAAGGAAGAGAGAGGGGGACAAAAAAAAAAAAAAGATTATCTGTGAGATATTTATCTAAACAGTCTGGCAGTGAGAGTGGCAGGCTCTGGATGGTCTCCCGGTATGGGAGGAAAGATGAATGGTTTCCTGGGAACCCTGGTGCTGCTCCTTAAAAGGAGCATGCTGTGGCCAGAGTTGGCCTTCTTGACCCTGTTTTAATGTAGGAGGAAGGATGGGGAGAATCATGAAAGGAACACACACTCTCACACTTGCACAGAAGTTCCTCTGGAAATATTGGATCTGTTAACGCAGCCAGGATGTGAGTATGCATGATGTGCTAAAAAGCACTTGAAATGCTACTTTGTTGCTGCAGCTCTGTGACCTTAGGCACGTTATTTAGCTCTTTCAGTTCTTTACTTGTTTGTAAAATGAGGAAAATAACACCCAGTCTAGGACTAGGAAAATAGCACTAGTCTTAGGACTAGTCAGGTGGTTAATGCAAACTGCATTAGAGCTATCAACAGAGTTTATAGATCGAATATGATAACAGTCATAAGCTGTTATGCATTACAGATATCTAGTTTAGGCTAAATGTGAAGAATATTTTTTCAGATGTTTGTCTGAAAAATTAATTTTATTGAAAATTAACCTTTATATAAAGTACTGGAATCAATGTGTTTACTATATTATCCTGTCCTTGAGAACCAGACATTGATACTTGATCTTAATTGAATGATGATATAGACTTTTCTTTCCTAGCACTTAGTTTTGGGATAAAGCTTTGTATATATACATATATGTGTGGGTATGGTGTATGGTATGTGTGTATGTGTGTTGTGAAAGAGAGAGAGAAAAGAAAGAAGAAGAAAATGAATGAATGAATGAGTGAATGAATGAATGAATACCTGTTCCTGGGAACATATCCT
The DNA here is from genome assembly GCF_002288905.1 of Enhydra lutris kenyoni. Classification (NCBI taxonomy): domain Eukaryota; kingdom Metazoa; phylum Chordata; class Mammalia; order Carnivora; family Mustelidae; genus Enhydra; species Enhydra lutris. Next base: position 1,179,265 of record NW_019154114.1, on the reverse strand, counting down.
TAATAAATACTTTCACAATTCCAGTCAGGCTTTTCTTCTAGAAAAGTCATTCTCAATCAACTGACATGGAAATTACCTGTCAGAGATCAACTAGCTTTAAGGCAGATGCAGGTGTTCTTAAAATTGCTCTGCAAAGATCGTTAAGATTTTTTTTTAATTGAATGATCTATAGAATCTGACAAATTTGGGTATATATGTTATATCAGCTACTAACAGTTGGACCTTGGGAAAGTTACTTAACCTCACGTTCTTCAGTTTCCTCATCTGTAATACTTATCTTACAGGACTATTTGGAGAAATGAAATAAATAGGGGTCTCTCCAGATAACTTGATATGGCATGTCAATTTAATAAAGAGTAGCCTTTATTGTTACTACTACTATCACTACAACTGTTGTTTCTCTGAATTATTCTAGCTCTGCTTGAAGTTGTTTTGGTTGTTTTTTGTTGTTGTTGTTGTTGTTGTTTTTACCATTTATAAGTGTGTCCTCCTAACTTACAGTTAAGCCCGAGTTAGAGAGCATTTTCAAAGTCAGTGGTTAAAATGGAAACATGAGTGTAAACACAATTGGAAGAGACCAGTTGCCATGGTGATGCTTTTGCTAAAGTAATGGAGAGGTAAGTTAAATGGCAAGGGAGACTGTAAAAAGTTACTTATATTTTTAACTGCATTGAGTGTGATGGATGGAAGAAAAATCCCAAACTGTATTTAGCAGGCATTTTTTTTCTGCCTTTAAAATCTTTATTGACTAAGGATGCATTTTTTTACTCCAGTGCTGCTGTTACCCACAGTAATATTTATCTATCACTGGCAGATGTTTCTGCAAAAGGAACAAGTTCCATGATAGTTCTAGAGTCAGACATCTTAGATTGGACACTAGTTGTGCAGTGATCTGTTTTCAAGATTTCGTTCACATTTACTAACCTAAAACTCATTTTTCTTATATGGAAGATATGAAGATGAATAATATCTGACTCATGTGCTTGTATTGCATGAGCTAATTTATGTGAAATAATTAACAGACTATTTAGTGAAAAATAAAATGTGTTATTATCATCATCGTTGTTGTCATTATTATCATTACTATTATCCTAATCATTTTAGAATAGTAGAGCTTGGGCAGTCCTGAGGGATCATTTAGTTAAATTCTATCATTTTATAAAGATCATTTGCCATATAGCACACAATGGGGTTGACAGTGGTGATTTAGGTATGAAAAATGTGTAGCCTCTGGTCTTTGGAAACTCATGGATAAAATGTTCCTTTAGATCCACAAGCTTCATGGAGTTAAGAGATACATATTTCATTCACCATTGAATATAAGCAGGGCAATGTACTTAGATGGTGTCTCGCACAAAGTAGATATTCAGTAAATCCTGATCAAAAGAATAAATTAATTAATGGATAAACTGGTAACTGAATTCTTGAGTACATGAGTGAGAACACAGCTGTAGGGTTTTAGACGCTATACAAAATAACATGGGGGCTCTAACAGTCTAGGGTTGGTATCAAGGAGCATTTACCTGAGCATGTAGGGTTTGTTCTCCATCCAGTGGGAGGCCACCATTTTCACCAGTCCCATCTGCCCTGGAAATGGCTGTTGTTGCTGTCTCAGGCCTGAGCAGATGTAACATGGTATCCTCTTTGCCCAGTATATACCATGTTATCATCAAAGTCTTATGTTTCTCTAGCTCACTTACCTACTCCAAGAGTAAATGACTTGGTGCCTGTTTTATGATCCCCTAACCCATGGCTTCTCATGCCTCCAACTGCCTTCCAGGAGCTATTAGTGAATATGCCTATTGGGTCACTATGAGATGTGACATAGAATAAGCTTACTTAGTCACGAATTAATACCCCCTTCACCTCCATTTCCTCTCTTAAAAGGGCATTGTTTTTCCAAAGCTCTGCCTTTTATAAGGGTTTCTAACCATGTCATCTGCTGTAAAACTTTGACAAAGTACTGAAGAGAGATAATTGATTTAAAGGAGAAGGGCTCCTGGGTGGCTCAGTCCATTAAGCATCTGCCTTTGGCTCAGGCGATGATCTCAGGGCCCTGGATGGAGCCCTGAGTCAGGCTCCCTGTCAGCTGGGAGTCAATTTCTCCCTCTCCCTCTGCCTCCTCCCCACTGCTCATGTTCTGTCTCTGTCTCCTTCTCTCTCTCTCAAATAAGTAAATAAAATCTTAAAAATATAATAAAATAAAAATAGAAGAGAAGTTTTCATTAAGAAAATTTATTCTATGATGTACTGATCTATTAAATTAAATAACTTCAATTTAATATATTTCACCTAAATGTCCATATAGGTACACAGCACTGGTGTGTGTGTGTGTGTGTGTGTGTGTGTGTGTGTTTAGTCTTGTGGTATGGGGATTAGAGGAATTTAAATGATCATGATGAAACCTTTTTATTAACTAAGTGCTCATGAAACACATGCATTATAACTACCTCTTTGTAGATATGACTAATGTGATCCCTTCCTCAGGTACCATTCAAGAAAATTAATATTGAGATTTATCAGGAATCCTTCTCTCATTTATTGTATACAGCTAAGCCCTGCTATACTTCACAGCCTCAGTGGGTCCCAGGAAAAGAAGTCTTTAGCCAAGAATGACTAGAATACCGGGTAACACGCTAAAGCTCATTACAAAAGTCTGTCCATAGTTTTCCTTTCCTTCTGAACTGACTTACCATTACGTCTAAACACAGGCCATAGCAACACCTTGACTCTGACTACATGCCCTAAGATTATCTCTATTGACCCTATGGTTATCTCTCCATTACTTGCTATTGAGCACAATACATTAATCCCAGATCAAGAAACCATGGTTTATTTGCTCCCTAACTTATTCATGGTTAGATTTTAGATTATCTATTGTTTATTGTTCTCAGAAAGTAGTGAGTAATCTAAAATTTTATTAGTAAGTACTAGGTGCCTGGCATTATGGTACTTTCATAGCCATTATCTGAATATATCATCACAACTACAAGTTTTTTTTTTTTTTAAGGTTTATTTATTTGACAAGGAGAGAGATCACAAGTAGGCAGAGAGGCAGGCAGAGGGAGAGGGGGAAACAGGCTCCCTGCTGAGCAGAGAGCCTGATGTGGGGCTTGATCCCAGGACCCTGAGAACATGACCTGAGCTGAAGGCAGAGGCTTAACCCGCTGAGCCTCCAGACGCCCTACAAGACAAGTTTTTAATGCTTATTTTACCAATGAGAAAATGTTATTATGAAAATTAAATAATTTGCATAATGTAAATATGAGGATGTGTTATCACTGGATGGATAGTCTATAAAACCACGCTTGATATGGATACAAGAGTTTCCCACTCTTACAGTATCATCCTACAACCTGACTTGAATTGATAATATTAAGGAACCAAGTTCACGGAATTGAAAAATGGTGAAATCAGGTTACAAACCCCAGGTTTTTTGTTTTGTTTTGTTTGGTTTGTTTTTTTAGTTCAATTCTGGAGTTGTCTTCATTATGGCCTATTATCACAAAGAATAAAGGGAGTAAGAAAAATGTCTACCTAATTAGGAGTTTCACCTCTGGTGTGAACTGAAGGGATGCAAATTCCAGCACTACCACATGTTAGCATTGTCAACTTGGGAAGTCAATGCTAAGACTATTATATAAATAGTACCTAATACTCAGTTTATTTTAGCATTTGGTTAGGCATGCAAGATGCTTAACATAGTGCCTAGTATAATTTATTCTCAATAAATGATATTTATTGTTACTCATAGTAATAGAATTCAGTTTTGATTCAACTTCAGATAACTATGAATGTATACAGCGCTAATATAGAAGGCATTTGATGGCTGCAATAAAAAGAAAACCTCTTTGCTAAAATGGCAGACAACATTCCATGTGTTTGCTTTGGAGGACTTTCCTGCTTTCCTAATGGAAGATTAATCCCTGTCAAGAATTTGGAAGCTGATTAAATGAGCTCATCATTTTACCTAAGGAAGTCATTTCCTTTGCCCAGACTTCCTGCTGAACTAGCACCTCTGAATGATACTCATGCAATATTTAACTGGTGTGGGCATTGGAATACATTTAGTTCAAAATGGCCTTCGCTCATAGCATACGTAATCCAGCTAGAAATGTTTCTTTTCATATTCTGAGCCAGTGCAATTGCCAGATAATCACAATAGTGATTGACCTTTGTCAAAAGGTTTATGCCATCTGAGTAATACCACATATTTATTTCATAGTTTTGAATATTCTTAGCAAATATTCAATTTTAACCCCCTCTATATGCATGTTAAAAGGGCAATATTGATTGGGATAGGCAGACATATACATGATAGGTCAATCTCATTATCATTAATTTTAAAAGAGATCTCTGTACACTGAAAATTAACATACATGCACCTTCACACATTGATGCATACATATGAACACTCACACACATATGCATAAATGTACCTTTTTGATTACCAGAGGAATGTTTTTTTTGTTTGGTAATGACCCAAACATACTTAAATTTATGAATAGTCTCATTTTTACCCTATGACTCTTAAGACCTTAAAGTCTTCAAATGATTTTATGATTAATACTGGTGTTAACACTTGTAAAAGAAAAATAGAAGCCCCACTGTATAAAGGCACTAACATTTAAATACCTATAGAATTTTGGATGTGCTCGAAGTGTCCTTACTGAACCTTAAAAGAGAGCTCAGGCATTCAAATTTTAAGATAAAACAAGATAGATAATTCAATAATTGTATTGATGTCATGCTTGTATAATATTTTCTCCCCATGTCTTTAAAACAGTGCCAAGAAAGAGACAGCCTGGGTTTTTATTACCCTTAGCTTACAAATGAAGAAATCAAGGCTCAGATAATTTAAGTAAATTTACTTAATTCCCATATGGTGAGTTGAATAGGATATAAACCCCTCCCTTGCCTTCTTTAACTAAAAATGCAGTATACTTTTCAAACTACTTGATTTTCCCTCTGAATTATAAGAAAATACATGGGATATTGGAGACAAAGATCATTTATAAAATGAGATATCAAATGATCAAATACACTCTTATTTGGATAGCCAAATACTTGCTAATTACATTTCTATTATCTGACAGGCCCATGTCCATGATGACAACACTGAGGACAGTTTCATATAGCTTTGTATAACCTTTGTACTCAAAACTAGTAAATGAAACTTAAATTCAGTCCATTGTCCCAGTATTAGACTATGATGGATCACATACTCAGGAACTGATCTTAGTTTTTACCATGAAATTTATCCTCAGACTCTTTATGTATTTTCTGTGTTCCTACTGCCTCAGCCTTACTTGAGTCCATAGCTGGTGGCAGTAGTCAAGGTGCTTAAATACGATGGAATTAAAAGACACCACTATGGTCAATCTCCATTCCATAATTATCTATCATGGAGGTGACAAATTTGGACTATGGAAATAATCACTACTGAATTAAGTTATATGAGTCCTTATTATTTACTAGAAAATGCCCTATCATGGTGCTGCTTTGCTGATATACACACTACTCTGATATAATATAGAATACGGAACTCTCTAACTTTTTGAACTGTCTACTATTTCTGTTATTGGTCAAAATGGGGATATGGGATCATATTAGCCACTCCTTCAAAAATGGTGAGTGTACTTACACACACACACACACACACATACACACTACTCAGCATCAGGTGAATTCTGGTTCCTTGAGAATTTGAGACTATCTGTACAAGTGTTCAGTGAAGCTCACATTAGAAATGTACAGAATCTTGGTCAATTCATATTTTCATTCTCTTCTAGTTTCTCCTTCCTGTCTTAGACGTTTTCAGTTCTTGGAAATTTGCATCAAGATTCTCAGCTTGTGTTTCCTGAAGAACTGATACCACCAAGCGGGGTGACACATTCCTTAAAATTCAAACCACATTCAACTGTGATTGAATTTACGAAACCACCACTGCCATGAAGTTATTTTGCAGTTTAAAAAGAAAGGCCATCAAGGTTGTGATGACATTATCTCCTGACCTCCTTCCACACCATATATTCTAACCTTAGTTTCATTCATATGTGGTCATCTCTTCCATAGCCTAAGAATTGAAGATTTTCAAATCATTAATCATTAAGCATTGAGATATTTTATCTCACAACTAAATCCTTCCTCACAGTCTCATAGAATAAATAATCAACATGTGTCCTTAGGTCTGTAATTATTATCACCTGTTATTTGAAAGATACTAAAAAGCTTGCTGTTCTTCCTCTCTTATGCCATAGCTCCAAATTATACAACTTATACCACGTAAGTGTTTTGAATCCTGCTCCTCATTTCTAACCATTGTGTCACTATCTTATTTTAAGACTTCATTATTTTGCCTTCAGACAAATCTAATGTTCTCTTAATCTGTATCAGTTTTATCAGTTTTATTGTTCATCCCCACCTCTAGGTCTGTTAATCCACTTTCCCTCCTTTGGCAAGAGCAAGCTGACAGAGAAACAACAAATGTCCAGACCATTTCCTTGCTATAACATCTCAGTTCTCCCACTACACAAGGAAACAAAAAGTCTGAGCTTTACATATGTAATGCAGAATCCCTCGGTCTGGGGGAAGTCCAGATCTCCTTCTTTATCCTCTGCTGCCCCTGAAGCATGGAATAAATTAATGAATAAATGAGTGAGTGGAGACACAGCAGTTGGTGATTTGCTAAATCTTTGTCTTTACAAATTTATAAACACAGACAAAGCTACTTTATTTCTTGGATAAATTTGGACTGGTTTGAAGTCATTAGAAATGGGGTAATATCCAACATTCAGCTCTTTTAGACCCTTTGCAGAGTCTTTAAACTGAACAATATTGGTTTATGGATGATATGTTCAATTCATTACAGTAAAATTTCATCCTCATATATTAGAAGAAATGGCTTAGAGAATAAGAACCCCTAAAATCATGATTCAAACGTTAGGATATTTATTTTACTATTCTCATTACATTAAGGATTTTCTTAATGAGAGAAAAAAAAAAACAGCAACACATTGGCTTAAAAGTATTAATATAGCACCTGAAATATGTCTCTGTAAATAAGTGACCTTAAGATGAAAGTATTGTTGAGGGAATCTATTTCTCCCTTTAAACTCTAGCCTCCATTTGATAAAACAGAGAAAATGAGGGAGAAAATGAAATCTTGATGAAGATAAGAAAATTGAATAAAATATTGCTAAAGGGATTTAACTTGAGATTAATTGGTCTACCTCCAAGAAAGAGTAATTTAGGTTCACAGAGTAAGGGATATATATCTGAACAGAAGGAGTGATGTAAAGATACAGTTGCATATCACTTAGATCTACGGACATTAAGATGCTTTCTCAAAAACCCTAAGAATATTAACAGAAAAAAACAATATCAGGATCCTGTCTCATTAATTTCTAAATATTAGGGCTCTGATATCAGGACCAAGAGTATTACTAACAACAATCACACCTCAAGATAAATAAGGTCATCTAATCATGAAGCTTTGGCTTTTATATTACATAGCTACTCTTGACTTATTAATCTAATATGCCTGATAAATGTCCACTGGCGGTTAGGCACCATTCTAAGCAAGGCTCCTACTTATGACTGTAATCTCTTTAATAACCTGAACTCAATGTGTGGTCCTCCTAAAATAATCATGCATCCTAATGCATTATACCCTTTGTGTATACCTAGAATGTCTTCTTCCCACATCCTTTCTATCAACCAAGCCACCTCCTAACTGTCCTTAAGGCCACAGTTCATCTCACCTCCTTCAGGAAGCCTTGCCTCTATTTGAACTCATTGACGCTTTGTTTTATATAATGTTTTTCTAAATTAATTCAAAGTGTTGACACAATATTTTTATCTTAACGAGCTTGAGCTAATTACTTCTTTCATTTTACTGGTAAAGAAACTTCAATTTTCTGCGTTTATCTAAGTTGTCAAGTACCACAAAATAAAGCTAGTATTTAAATCCAGTCCTCAAAACTGTCCAGTAAATGTCTAGTCCTTCACCATACAATGAAGGATTTGGTCTGATCAACTTTGATTCTTCATGCTCAGTGATGTTATTTTTGCCTTACTTAAAACTTACAAACATTAGGCTTTCTCTCTCTTTCCTTGTAATGGTTAATCACATATACACATACAACAAAAATGGATACTTAACCTAAAATACTAAGATATCAGATTTTGTAATGTTTTCTTTTTAACTCGTTGTGAACCTAACTTGGGTAATGCTTGCAGTGTGAAGCTAAAATCCACAATGCTGTTAAATCCATATACATAGCCATTTCTTGAGAAAAATTCTATCAGGAGCAGAGTAGCAAAGTTAAACTGGAAGGAGGATCAAGACCTAACATCTTATATAAAATGAATGACTTTGTAATAACTATACATTGCATTGATATTTAATATTTCACAGATGCATGTATTCTATTTGTATGTGCTATTACTTGAACATTAGCATTTGATGAAATTCCTCCCTCAAGGTCCACAGCGTTTTTTAAATTTTCATGTTACAGTGAATTTCTCAAGTCAAGTCGATGGTAGCAAGAAAAGAAAAATGGCTATGATAAAATTTTTTCTAATCTTTTGTAGAGTCAGAATGGTTTCTATTTATCAGTTACTCTATGTCCTCATTAAGGTCATCCTGTTCCTGCAAAGCACTTTAGTGGTTTCTATATATGGAGATGAAGAGGGAAGAAGACAATTAGAGTTATAAACTCAGGTTGTCTGGATGCTTCAAAAGTCCTGTCTGTGAATTCACTGACAGCAAAAATTGCCATATTATTAATTAAATTAAATAAGTTTATTAAGCAATATGGATGGCTAGAGGGATATATAGATAAATGAACTGATGCAATAAATTTTTTTATCTTAGTCATAAAATATATGTGTGTCTACATGCATTTATATTTTACCCAAAAGCAAAGGCCTGAAAATATTAAAGTATATTTGTAACTGCAGATTATCTATCTGCCTATCTATTTATCTATCCAATCATCCATCTATCCATCCACCCATCTCTTAATAGTGGTTTTATTTGGGTAGTAGGCTTATGGCTTTTGATTTTTTTCCTATACTAATTATTTTATTATTGGTTTTTATTAATTGTATAATTAACTATTTTTTAAATTATAGAGCACTGTGGGGTACTATGCATTTAGTGCTTACATAACATCATTTAATGTCTAGCAAGCATTTTAATTCCCTAGAGGTTCTTAGACACTATCAATTTAACCCTGGCTATTGCTTTGTGAGGTCAGTTAAGGAGTCTCCCTCTTATTAAATAATTCACCATTTGGCTAGATCCAAATACCTGTTGAATAATTTTTATTCTTGTATTTTTCTCACCCATGTAACCCAGTCCATAGGCAACTTGTTTCTTCGAACTTCAGAAAAACTATCAAAATGTGAATAAGACGGCCCTCATAACTTCCCACTACCTGAATTAAAGGCCCCATCATCTCTCATTTGAATTATTGTAATCAAATGCTCAGAGATCTTGCCCCCTTTCTTCTCATCTATGATCTATTGCACACCAGCCTAAGGTAACAGCTATTCTTGAAGACACCAAAGTAACTTTTATTTCAAGACTATTGCTTTAGCTCTTTGTTCTACTTGATATATTCTTCCTCTGGACCACTGCATGACTTGATTCTATATTTTATCTGGGTTTTGTTTTTAGGGTACAATCATGACAAGCTTTATCAAAAATAACACATTTATGGGGAGATTTGGTGACTCAGTAGGTTGAATATCTGACTTTTCATTTTGGCTCAGGTCATGACCTTAGGGTCATGAAATCAAGCCCGTGTCAGGCTCTGTGCTCCATGTTCAGTGGGCAGTGGGCTTAAGATTCCTCTTCTCCCTTTCCTTCTGCCCCTCCCATACTCAATTGCACTCTCTCTCTAAAATAAATAAATAAATAAATCTTTGAAAAATATCCCATTCACTTTTGTACATTTTTATTTCACTTGCCTTTATATTTCTCCATTATATTTTTGTTGAGTTAATTTCTGATTGTCTATTTTTTTCCTTTTTTAAAAAATATTTTATTTATTTATTTGTCAGAGAGAGAGAAAGAGAGAGAGACTGAGTAAGCAGGGGGAGGGGCAGGCAGAGGGAGAAGCAGTCTCCCTGCTGAGCAAGGAGCCCAATGTGGGACTCTATCCCAGGACCCCAGCATCATGACCTGAGCCATCCAGGCATCCCCCTTTTCTTTTTTTTTTCCTATTTGAATGTAATATCATCACGGATAGGGACTTTTGTATCTTTAATATTACCATTAAATTTGGCCTGTACATGGTAAGAACCCCATAAATGTTTGTTGAATAAATTAATAGAGAAAATAATATTATTTATTGTTTAAATTTCCAAAATAATATAATCTTTATAATTCTCTATGTGAAGTGAGCTTTATTTCCATTTCATAAATAATGAAACTGAGAGATAAGAGTAAGAAACAACTTGTACTTGTTAGGTGAGTAGAAAAGCTAGGTCTAGAATCCATGGCCCATGGTTCTTGGCGTTTTCTGTCATCTTCTCTGAAGAGGTACCGTATTCCAGGCCTTTATGTCACTTCAGCTAGAGTTAAGGATGATGCTCCTTATTTCCTAAGCAAACTGTAGACCATCCCAGGGATTTTAAAACCATCAAATTCAGTTACCTCTGGAATAAGTCAAGAGTTTCTTTCAAGTAGCCAAGAGTAAACATTTCCATCTTTACGTGAAAATTGAGGATCATGGAAAAAGCTCTTTAATTTCAGTCAGTCTCCCCTAGTGACTTTGCAGGGGCTGTAGAAACTTGTGTGGATCTCTCTGAATTGCCCAGTTAGAGTTAATTTACCAGTCTGAGTTTACTTTTATTTCATGGTACAACAAATGTTCCTCTTGGTAGTCACCTGAATTTGAATAGACTCACCTGTTTGCTTATTTTATGCAGATTAGTAGGAAAAATAGCTTTGGAGTATGCTGGTATCTTCAGAAGTCCAAGTCCTGGATGGATTTGTTTTCATTATATTTCAGGTCCACCTGACACTCATAAACAAATAGACTCAAACTTTATTCTGCTCATCTGTATCATTAATTTGATTGATCAACTGATATCTCCTAAGTGGAACCCAAATTATACATGCATCCATGGTAATCTCTATCAAGAATTGGTAGAAATATCACTTCTGGGACTCTTGTAATAAATGCACCTTTTTTCTTAATTCTATTCAAAGATAGCTTTGGGCTTTAGTGTTGCATTCTTTTTTTGGTTAGTGTTGCTGTATCCCTAACACAAGAAGGTTATTAGTTGTCCTACACTCTCTCCAGTATTCCACAATTTTTAAATTGAATCATATCCCCCAAATCCTCAAGACAGAAATATTCTAGTCATACTTGATTCCACATCTTTAATTACCTGCATTTAACCCATGAAGAAGGCTTATCAACATCATATTTATATCTATACTCATGTATATATTCATATCATACCTATATCTATATTCTGTATCTATATCCACATCAACATAGATATACATAGACATGCATATTTTAAACTGTTTACATATTAAAAATCTGCCCATCATACTGTTTCTAATTACCACCACAAAGTGAAGATCTGATTTGGATCTCACTAGGGTACCTACACAACGTCCTTTACTGTCTATTCATTTTCTTGACTGTCACCCACCCTCAATAATTGCAGACACAGAAATCAAGATGACTTTTCTTAAAGAAAATGTCATGTCACATCCTCATTTAAAACATCGCATGGCTTTTTACTGAAATAAGACCACTGTATAAATTATTATCCATACCCTAAAAAACCCCTTTCTGTTTTTCTAGCATAATTTCTTTCTCCATCCCCCACTTCTTAGTAGTTTGTTCCCTTTTATTTTTGAATCATGTTCAATAGTCTAAGAAATTACGATTCACTTAGCCATCTACCTACTGAATGATGTGTTATTTCTATTTTTTTTTTTACTGTTATGATTAATGTCACTATGAAAATTCAGAAAAAAATTCTATGGACAAATGTGCATTCACATCTCTTGGGCAATACCAAGTGTAGAAGAAGAGTCCAAGTTTTTCAAACTGTGTTGTATCGTTTTGCATTCCCACCAGCAATACATATTTATTCCAACTTCTCTACATATATTAGCTAACACTTGCTGTTGTCAGTTTAAAAAGTTTAATTTATTCAAGTGTATATAGGTAAATCTTATGATGTTAATTTTCTTTTATTTTTTTCTGATGGCTACAAATATTGAACGTCTTTTCATGTGTTTATTAGTCATTTCAGTATTTTCTTTTGTGAAGTTTCTAAATCTCAAGATGCTTGCTCATTTTTTATGTTATTTGTTTCCTTAATTTTGAATCAGTCCAATTTTTTTTCAAATTCAGATTTTTTTTCATTTTAAGATGATTTTTATCTGGGCTAAAGCAAGGATTGAAGTTCAATTTTTTTTCAAAAGTTACATCCAGATATTCCAGCACAATTCATTGAAACTATTAATTGTGCCCTATTCATAAGCTTTGGCAACAATTTAACCTTCAATAATTAGACCATTTAACATATAATGTAAGAAACTTATACCACTATAATTTTAATTTCCTCCTTTCAACCTTCGTACTATTTTTATCTATATTTTACTTGTTTAAATATAATTTTATGACACACAATTGTTACTTTGAGATTTCAAATATTTAAGGAATTTTTAACATGGAAATGTCTTTATATTCATCTATATGTTTACTGTTTCTTGTATGTTACTTTGTAAAGATTCAAACCTTGACCTTGAATTATTTTTTACTTATGCCTGAAGAATAGCTTTACTTAAATTTGCCAGAAAAATGACTATTGCTTCTAGTTGAAATCTGTTCTCCAAAAATTTCTGATTCTTTTCTTAATAAATTTTATTTCAGCTTCATTTTTGATAGATATTTTCTCTGTGTTAACTCTAGTTCCTTTTTTTTTCCTCTCAGAACTTAAAAAATGGTATCAATTATTCCCTTGCTTGTATAATTTCACAGAAGCAGCTAGTCCTTTTCTCTTTGACTCTGACAAGCCTTTTATTCTCTAATTTTTTTTAATTACTACTTTTTGGTAGCCTGATTAGCATATACCTTTATGTGTTTAATTGTGTTTATTTTGCTTGGATTTTATTTAGCTTACTGAATTTCTGGATATATAGCTCTCATCATATTTAGTAAACTTTATTCACTATTTCTTGATTTCTTAGTCTTATTCCGTGGATTATTAGAGCTGTTCTTTTTATTTTTTATTTTTACTTTTTTACTTATTTTAGGATTTTATTTATTTGAGGGATAGAAAGAGAGAGAGCAAGTGAGCTTGGAAGGGGCAGAGGAGGAGGGAGAAGGAGAGGAAGAAAGGATCTGAAGCAGACTCCCTTCTCAGCATGGAGCCCAACACAGGCTCCATCCCAGGGTCCTGGGATCCTAACCAGAGCCAAAGGCAGACACTTAATGGACTGAGCAACCCAGGCACCCCTGTTGAGATTTGTTTTAAGCATGTTCTAAGAGTACCAGTTACTCTAGGAATTGTTTAGCCTTACCATTAAGGTATGGGCCTTTTAGGGTTTCTATTGAATGCCCACGTCATAAATGAAAGATCTACACTGAACTGGGGCACCTGGGTGCCTCAGTGCGTTGAGCAGCTGACTCCTGATTTTAACTAAGTTTCCTGAGATCAAGCCTGCATGGGCTCTGTGCTCCGTGGGGAGTCTGGTTCTTTCCCTCTCCCTCTGCCCCTCCTCCCTTGCACTCTCTCCCTCTCTCTTTCTCTCTAAAAGAAATAAATAAATCTTTTCTTTTTTTAAAATCTATACTGATTTGACAGAATTAGAAGTTCTGCCTACATTTCGGAGAATTATTGTTTATAGCACACTAGGCCTTTGCAAAACCTCCTAGAATTTTACCCCGTGCACACATGACTTAGTTTGGCAAACAAAGAAATAAGAGTCCTCTTCGGGTTTCTGGTGCTCTTTCTCTGTATAGATACATTTCCTTCAAACTTCTGCCTTGTAACATACTTTAGACTCCCTAAACTCTGGTGTTTGTATCCTAAACTCACTTAGATCACTATGCTCTGCTTTGAGAATTTTCGTCTTGATTTGGAGACTGGCATGGGCCTCTGTGCAAAATACGAAGGCAATAGTACTGTTCGTTACATTTGTTTCCTTTCTCTCAGAGATGATATTCCTGTGCTGCCTGAAATTCAGTGACCTAGAATAATTATCCCACGTATTATGCCCTGTTTCTACTTGCAATGATGAGAAAATGTTAAGGGCTGAATTGTGTCCCTGCCCCCCACCCCCACAAAAAAATCATGTGTTACTGTTCTAACTCCCAGTACCTTAGAATGTGACTACATTTGGCGATAGGACCTTTACAAGGCAATTAAGGCAAAATGAGATCATAAGGGTGGGCCCTAATTCAATATGAATTGTATTCTTATGGGAAGAGGAGATTAGGACACAGAGGAATACAACCCAAGGGACAACTGTGTGAGGATATGTAAGACATGGACCATCTCCAAATCAAGGAGAGGGCCCTCAGGAGTAATCAAACCTGCTGACACTTCATACTGAATTTCTAGTCCCCAGAACTGTGAGAAAATAAAGTTCTATTCTTTAAGCCACCCCCTCTACGGTATTTTGTGATGCCAATCCTATCAAACTCATGGAGAAGGTAAATGAAATTTTCGTTACTACATCCTTTCCAAAAGAAAAGGGCCTTAATAGTATTATAAACTGCCAAATATAATTGAAATTGTATTTTAAAACCAAGTATTCTACATATCACCTGATGCTATTTAGGAGACATATTTACGGAAACCTGAGGGTTTTAACTATTGGACTGTGTAATATAAATTGGATCTTGTTCAATCTTCTTTATTTGAATGAATCACAGTATCTTCTTTTTATTATACAATATAGCCTTGTTTCAGTAAATTAGTGAGATGAGCAAACGGCCTTTCTTCCTTCCTCTAGCACTAAACTCTTTAGGAAATATTGTGCATTCTGTAAATGAAAAGTTTTTCTATGAAAAAGGAAAAGATGCAACTATTTCCATATATCTATTTAATACTAAGTAGCATACTAATTATGTTACGTTATTCACTTTTTAATACACATGACACAGTTATTTTCAGTGTCTGTTTACTACTTGAGGAAGCTGAGATCAGATAAGTTGCTTATTTCTCCCATGGTCACATGACTAGTAGGTGGAAGAGCTAAGATTCATACCAGTTACCTGCATGCTTCTGTGAACTCTTAGTTTTTTCTCCACACTATAATCAGAATGAGATTATAATTTTTCACAAGACTGTTTTTCCTCATGGGGACATGTTCAGTGGGGTATTCAGAAGTTTTTGTTTGTTTGTTTTATACTAAGAGTAATCAAGACTTGATTAAACAAAAATTTTGTAAACCTTTTCAAAATTAAATAATGAATGCAAGATTTTGTTAAGAGAAGTTTCTATGTATTTTGAAATTTGTTTTGTTTTGTGTTTAGTAGGCCTGGGAAACCCTGGTAGATGGGCATTGTACAAATAACTTTGCAAATATAATATCCACTGTTACTTTTGAAATTCCTAAATATATTATGAGGCACAACCACATTACTGAAGTTGAATTGTAAATCTGTAAGACATTTAAAAAAATTAAGATTAGTTTTCTGTTCATAGTGCGACACTAATAATAAATGCTGCATTACCTGGATTGTTAGATTCGTTGGATGAGCGCTTTGCTCTGGTAATACACATGTTGTGTTCAAATTGAATCAAATTTCACTTTTCTTCAACAGATGGACAAGCTCTTTCATAATGTTAATCTTTCTTCAGAATTCTCACGGAGGGCTGTCATCTTCTTTTTTGATGCTCTGAAGAATACATGGCCCAAACTTTGCATTTATCTGATTCTGCGAAGACTGAAGTAGATTGCAGGAGAATTTACCTAATGATCTTTTTATGGGAGAATATAAACTCACGATCAATGCACAAATTTTTCTGACTGCATAATCACCAGTCACAAAAATAACATCTTCACAAAGTCACTGCACAGAGAAGCCTAAATATAGTTCCCATAAATGAGGTCACTAGGGCAAGTCATGAATGCACCCAAATGACATAAACAGCACTCAGTTAATCTTGGTGCCACAGCGATTATAAAAAACTGAATAGAGCTGATAATGTATATATTAAGACATAAACTCCTGAAATTTTGGAATAGTCACTCTGTTAATTATAACAAGTTCCTTTATATCATGATAAAAAAATTTTTCTATGGACCCTAGAGTTCAATTTTAAGGCATGGATCTTGTAGTGACATTCCCCATGTCCAAAATACCATAATAGGTGCTCTGAAAATAGTTATTTAATGAATGAGTTCTCCCTTCCTTCAAGGAGAGGTAGATGGAAATGAAATCAATTCAGGGTTGTGACAATTTGTGCTAATCCCAGATGTTCCAGTAACTAACTGAATGACCTGTGGCATAAAGCTGAATTTCATGTCGTGAGCTTATTTTTTTTAATCTATAAAATACATTTTTTTTATTCAAAATTCTAGCTTTCCAAGAATAATATTGTATGTTCAATAAAATGAGCTGGAGAGACTCTTGTTAATGTATTGCCCATTCGGAGAATCACAGAAATCATGAATACATTAAAGGCCCTAAAAATTTAGGTGGTAAAGGCATGTTACATGTTAAGTAAAATTTTTCAAAACTTACTTGACAAAGAGATCCATTTTTGTCTACCTTCTATAATACCTGTTAATCATCCATTAAATGCATTACCGTCAAAGAAGACCAATTTTCCAGGCCTCTTTCCAAATAATATATTCTGAGATACTCTGTGTCCTACATGATTCAGTATGTTACAAGATTCCATTTGGATCTTCATAAATGAAAGAAATTATTTCCTCCTTTATCCCTATTATCTCTGAAGAGCATTTGGGGTTTTAGAATTTAGTTCCATCTTTGGAAAATCCAGGGAAAAAATAAATACAATTCTCAAAATGGATCATAGGATAAAATACAAATAAAAAATATCAAACTTCTAGAAGATAATTCAAGAGAAAATCCAGATGACATTGGTTTTGACAATGAGTTTTTAGATAAAACACCAAAAGCATGAAAGAAGTAATTGATAAGTTGGGCTTCATTAAAATTAAAAAAGTTATTAAAAAGACACTGTCAAAATTAGAAGATAAACCAGAGACTAGGATAAAATATTTGTAGAAGACATTTTTTTTTTTTAAGATTTTATTTATTTGTTTGACAGGCAGAGATCACAAGTAGGTAGAGAGGCAGGCAGAGAGAGAAAGGAAGGGAAGCAGGCTCTCTGCTGAGCAGAGAGCCCTATGCGGGGCTCAATCCCTGGACCCTGAGATCATGACCTGAGCCAAAGGCAGAGGTTTTAACCCACTGAGCCACCCAGGGGCCCCTAAAAGACATTTTTGATAGAGGAATATTATCCAAAATATACAGAGAACTGTTAAAACCTATGGATATGCATTAATTAATTGTATGAATAAATCACTATTTGTCTGTTATATAGTTTTCATAGACATGTTGTTTTCAGTTTGCTGCTATGAGTACTGTTGCTGTA
This sequence comes from Enhydra lutris kenyoni, assembly GCF_002288905.1. Taxonomy (NCBI): domain Eukaryota; kingdom Metazoa; phylum Chordata; class Mammalia; order Carnivora; family Mustelidae; genus Enhydra; species Enhydra lutris. The sequence goes on along the minus strand of NW_019154114.1, from coordinate 1,161,646 downwards.
AAATATTCTTATATATGCCTTTGTAGTACATATGTAGGCATTCTCTTAATCTGTGTAGGAGTGATTTTGCCAAATCTTGTGATATGTTTGGTTTTAACAGATAATCTTAAACAAATTTGTGAAGAGGTTGTTCTAGTATGAGAGTTCAGATTTGCTACATCTTTTTGTACACTTAGAATTATATTAAGTTGGGGGCGCCTGGGTGGCTCAGTCAGTTAAGCGTCCAACTCTTGATTTTGGCTCAGGTTATGATCTCAGTGTGGTGAGATAGAGCCCCAAGTCAGGCTCCATGCTCAGTGAGGAGTCTGCTTGAGATTCCCTCTCTCCTGGCCCCTCTGTCTCTTCTCCCCTAAAAAAAAAAAAAAGAAAGAAAGAAAAAAAAAAAGAATTATACTAAATTTAGTCATGCAAATGACTTAGTGCAATTAATTGTGGTTTTTATTTAAATGTCTCCATTGATCAATGGTATTAAGCACTTTTTCACATATTTATTGAGCATTTGAAAATATAGGTTTTATAAAATGCCTATTCAAAGATCTGCGAATCCCCTTCCTCCTTCACTTACTTCTTTCCTCCTTTCTTCCTTTTTTTTTTTTTTTTTTGGTCTTTTTTCAGTTGGGTTGTATACTTTTATTATTCATTTGTTAGAGTACTATATGTATTCTAGGTATGAGTCCTTTGCCAAATATGTGTTTTGCAAATGGTTTTTGTTATTTGGTGGTTTCCATGTTTATTCTTTAAAGATATCTTTGATACAAATTGAAAATTTTATTTTTTTTTAAAGATTATATTTATTTATTTGACAGAGAGAGATCACAAGCAGGCGGAGAGGCAGGCAGAGAGAGAGGGGGAAGCAGGATCCCCGCCGAGCAGAGAGCCTGATGCGGGGCTCGATCCCAGGACCCTGAGATCATGACCTGAGCTGAAGGTAGTGGCCCAACCCACTGAAGCACCCAGGCACCCCGAAAATTTTATTTTTAATGTAGTTCATTTTATCAAATTTTTCTTTTGTGGTTAGCACTACTTGTGTTAGAACTTTTTTCCTGCCCCAAGTGGTAAATTAATTATACTATATATTGCATTCTAGAATATGTATTGTTCCAACTTTCACATTTAGATTTATAAACCACTTGGGACTGATTTTATTTATGGTATGTGGTAGAAGTATAAATTCACTTTCTACTATGGATATACAAGTGCATGTTTACTATTTATTCAAAAGACATGAATTTTTCCAATGCCCCAAGTGATTCATTCATCATAAATCATGCTACTTTACATGTGTTGGTCTGCTTCTGACCTCTCTATGCTATTCCATTGTTTTTAAAAAGACTTCACATTTATTTATTTATTTATTTATTTATTAAAGAACAGTTTTAAGTTTACATTCTGTTCTCTTTTTTATTTGCCTAACTTTGAGCCAATGTTAAACCACTGTCTTAAATTAGTATGGCTTTATACAATCTTGATATTGGCCAGTTTAAGTTACCCAGTTGTGTTATTTCTTCAGAAGATCTTGACTGTCATTTTCCATTTCATTCACATATTAAATGTAAAACAATAAGCAAACAAACAAAAAAAAGAAAAACAAAACAAAATAAAAAAGAACAAACTCGTCTTTGAAAAATATTTTTAATAATAGATTAAATATATTATATATTGATGTATTTATTTCCTCTTTGCTCTGCCCCTCTCTCTCTTCTCATTTACCAGGTAAGGGTCTTGTATACCTCACATTACATTTTTCCTTTGCATTTGATGTTATTTTGATACTATTGTAAATGTTACCTTTAATTTTAACATTTTCTTTTCTTTCTTTTTTTTTTTTTAAGATATTATTTATTTATTTGACAGATAGAGATCACAAGTAGGCAGAGAGGCAGGCAGAGAGAGAGAGAGGAGGAAGCAGGCTCCCTGATGAGCAGAGAGCCCGATGTGGGGCTCGATCCCAGGACCCTGAGATCATGACCCGAGCCAAAGGCAGAGGCTTTAACACACTGAGCCACCCAGGCACCCCCTAACATTTTATTTTCAAATAGTTTCTTTTAGTGTATGGAAATGCAATAGATAAATTGCATATATATTGCTATTCCTAAATCTGCATATTAATATCGACACATGTTCTATGATTTTTAAAAAAGGTTTTCATATATGCAAATGTTATATATCTCTTTCTCATATATATATGTTCGAGAATATGGTATTATACTGGTTAGATCCTTGTCTTAGTCCTTTCAGGATGCTATAACAAAATACCACAGACGGGGTGGCCTATAAACAACACAGAATTATTTCTCACATTTATAAAGGCTGAAAGTCTGAGATCAGGGGGCCAGTTTGGTTTGGTGAGGGCCTTCCTCCAGGTCTCACACTCCTTGTTGTATCTTCCCATTGGAGAAAAAAATAGGAAGATTTTAGAGTATCTTGTGTGTGTGTGTGTGTGTGTGTGTGTATGCGTTTTTATTAACATAAAATGTATTCTTTGCTTCAGGGGTAAAGGTCTGTGAATCGCTAGTCTTACATGATTCACAGCACTCACCATAGCCCATACACTCCCCAATGCCCATAACCCAGCCACCCTAACCCTCCACCCCCCACCCCCCAGCAACCCTCAGTTTATTTCCTGAGATTCAGATCCTCTTATGGTTTGTCTCCCTCTCCAGTACCATTTTGTTTCATTTTAAAAGGACATTAATTCTATGCCTAAGGGCTCCCTCCTTGTGACCTAATAAACTCCCAAAGACCCCATCTACTGGTAACACCACATTAGGTGTTAGAATTTCCACATGAAGTTTGGGGAAACACAATTATTTAAACCGAGCAACTTTCTAACATACTTTTCATTAAAAAGAAGTAGTAATAGTGAGATATTTTTTCTGATTCCTCATCTCTGTAAAGAGTTTTTAATAATTTACCATAAATTACAATTTATCTGTATTTACAGAATCTCTTTATCAGATTAAGTGCCCACTTATTCCTAGTTCTAGAGAGTTTGTTTCATCAATGGGTGCTGGATTTTATAAAATGTTTTTTTTTTCGTATATTGAAATAATCCTATTCCTTTATAACTTAGTGCAGGAAATTGCATTGATTGAACTTCAAATTTTAAACCAACCTAACATTCAGGAACAGTTTCCACTTGGATGTGGTGTATCATCTTGTTTAAATAATGTAGTGTTCATTTTTAAATATTTTATTAAGATATTTTCATTTATGTGCATGCAAGAGATTGCCTTGTGAATTTTCATTCTTGAAATGTCTTTGGTCTTGAAGCAAGGCTATATATAATAAACTTATAGAAAGAGTTGGGAAGTATTCCTTCATATTATATTCTACATATAAATTTTGTGTAAGGCTGGTGCTATTTATTCCTTAAATTTGGGGATAATTTAAAAATAATGGCACCTGGGCTTGGAAATTTATTTGTTGGAAAAGTGTTACTTAAATATTTTGTCACTCTAATAGTTGTAGACTTAGATTTTCTACTTCTTGTATCCATTTAGTATTTATGTTTTCTAAAGAATTTGTCCATTTTAACTATATTTTCAAATGAGTTTTCAAAATACTGTTGATAAAACTTGTTATTTTTTTAAATGTTGGTAGGATCTTAGTGATGTTCCCATTCCTGATACTGGTAATTTGTGTCTTCTCTTGCTTTCACAATTTTGATCCAACTTTTGCCTTTGTAGATTTCCTCTTATGGATACAGTTTTCTCACTTCATTGTTTTTGCTCTTATTTTCATCATTTCTTGCAAGATATTTAGCAACCATTTCAATTCCATTGTGATTTCTTGCGTGTTCCATGGTTTCTTTAGAATTATACTGCATTATTTTCAACTATTTAGAGATTTCTTGGGTGTATTTTTATTGATATTTAAGTGTATTCCATTGTGTAAGGATATCAAACTATTTATGATTTTATTATTTTTTTATTCCTTTTTTTTTTTTTTTTAAGAGAAAGAGTGTGCAGGTGGGAAGGGGCAGAGAGAAAGAGAGGTTCCCAAGCAGGCTCCATGCCCAGCATGGAACCCAACACAGCATGGAACCCAACCCATCTCATGATCCTGAGATCATGACCTTAGCCAAAATCAAGAGTTAGAGGTTTAACGAACTGAACCACCCAGGTGCCCCTAACTATGCATAATTCTAATTCTTTAAAATTTGTTCATACTCAGTTTAAGGTATAGCATATGGCCAATTTTGACAGTTTTACTATATACACTTGAAAATATATGCATTTGCATTTATTCTTTGCTGTATACTATGTGTGTATGTGTATACATCCATATCATGTGTCTGCGTATATATATATATATATATATACACATATATAAATATTCCATATAAATTATATAAATTGGTATTAATGATAATATGTTATTATGTTATATAAATATATACTTTATATATTATGTATTATAATTATATATATTATCTATATATCAAGCTAATTTTGTTAATTATTTTGCTGAACTATTTTATGTCTTTAAAATTTTTATCTGATTATTTTATAAAATTTTAATAGGGTATATTAATATATTTTTGAAGAGCGTGGATTTTTTCATTTCTCTTTATATTATTTAAATTCAAAATAGTTAACATATAGTGTAGTATTGGTTTCAGGAGTAGATTTTAGTGATTAAGCACTTAACATAAAACACCCAGTGCATATTCTAATAAGTGCCCTCCTTAATGCCCATCATCCATTTAGCCCATACCTCCACCCACTTCCCCTCCAGCAGCTTTCAGCTTGTTCTGTTATGGTTTACCTCCTTCTCTGTTTTTATCTTATTTTATATTTTTCTTTCCTTCCCCTATGTTTATCTGTTTTGTTTATTAAATTCCATGTATACATGAAATCACATATTTGTCTTTCTCTTACTGATTTATTTCACTTGGCATAATACACTCTAGTTCCATGCACATTGTTGCAAGTGGCAGGATTTTTGAAAGCTGAGTAATAGTAATAGTAATATGTTTCTGTGTGTGTGTGTGTGTGTGTGTGTGTATACATACATACACACACACCACATCTTCTTTATCCATTTTATCCATTCATCAGTTGATGGACATTTTGGGCTCTTTGCATACTTTTTTATTTTTGATAGTGTTGCTATAAACATTGGGGTGCACATGCACCTTCAAATCAGCATTTTTGTATCCTTTGGATAAATCCCTAGTAGTACAATTGCTGGTTCATAGTGTAGTTGTATTTCTAACTTTTTGAGGAACTTCCATAAACTGTTTCAGTTTTGATAGTTTATGTTTCTAGGAATGTATCCATTTCTTCCAGATTGCCCAATTTATTGGCATGTAATTGCTCATAATATTCTCTTATAATTGTATTTCCAGGGTGTTGGTGATGATCTCTCCTCTTTCATTTGTGATTTTATTTATGGGGTCTTTCTCTTTTCTTTTTGACAATCTGGCTATGGGTTTATCAATTTTGTTAATCCTTTCAAAGAACTCATCCCTAGTTTCAATGATCTGTTCTACTGTTTTTTGTTTGTTTGTTTTCTATATCATTTTTTTCTGCTTGGATCTTAATTATTTCCCTTCTGCTGGCCTTAGTCTTTATTTGCTGATCTTTTTCCAGCTCCTTTAGCTGTAAGTTTAGGTTATGTATTTGAGGTTTTCTTGGTTCCTTTTTTTATTTTTTTAAGATTTCATTTATTTGACAGAGAGAGACACAGCAAGAGAGGGAGCACAAACAGGGGGAGTGGGAGAGGGAGAAGTAGGCTTCCCACTGAGCAGAGAGTCTGATGTGGGGCTGGATCCCAGGACCTGGGATCATGGCCCAAGCCAAAGGCAGATGCTTAACAACAGAGGCCACCAAGGCGTTCCCTTTTCTTGCTTCTTGAGTAAGGCCTGTATTGCTATTTATTTCCCTTTTAACACCTTTGCTGCACCCCCAAAGTGTTTGGACTAACACGTTTTCATTTTAATTTGATTCCATGTATTTTTTTCTTTTAATTTCTTCTTTAATATCCTGGTTAACCCATTCATTCTTTTGTAGGATGTTCTTAACCTCCATGTATTTGTAGTCTTTCCAAATTTTTTCTTGTGATTGACTTTAAGTTTCATAGTGTTGTGATCTGAAAATATGCTTAGTATGATCTAAATCACAGCCTAATTTGTGACCCAGTATGTGATCTATTTTGGAGAATGCTCCATGTGCATTCAGAAAGAATCTGTATTCTGCTGCCTTAGGATGAAATGCTCTGAATATGTCTGTTAAATACATTCAGTCCAGTGTGGCTTTCAAAGCCATTGCTTCCTCATTGATTTTCTGCATAGATGATCCATCCATTGCTGTGAATGGGGTGTTAAAGTCCCCTACTATCATTGTATTATTATCAATTATTTAAGTTTGTTATCAGTTGATTTATATATTTGACTTCTCCCAAGTTGGATGCATGAATATTTATAATTGTTAGATCTTCTTGTTGGATATTTATTTATATTTATAAAAATATTTTATGGTATATAAAATTATATCATTATTATGATATAATGTCCTTCTTCATCTCTTATTACAGTCTTTGTTTTAAAATCTGGTTTTTCTGTTATAACTATGGCTATTCTACTTTCTTTTGATGTCCATTAGCATGATAGATGGTTTCCCACCCCCTCACTTCCAATCTGGAGGTGTTTTGGGGTCTAAAATGAGTCTCTTATAAGCAGCAGCATATTGATGGGTCTTGTTGTTATTTTGTTTGTTTTTTGTTTGGTTTGGCTTTTCATTCTGATTCCCTATGTCTTTTGATTGGAGAATTTAGTCCATTTATATTCCAAATAATTACTGATAGATAAGAATTTAGTACCATTGTATTATCCATAAAGTCACTGTCCCTATAAGTTGTCTCTGTTTCATTCTAGTCTCTGTTACTTTTGGCTTCTCTTTCCCTCTAAAGGTTCCCCTTTAATATTTCTAATATTTAATAATAATATTTAATAATATTTCTAATATTATTAGAAGTTATTAATAATATCATAATAAATAATATTGCTATTAATTAATAATAGATATTAATAATATTTCTAATAATCTAATACTTCTAATATTTAATATTTCCAGCAAGGCTGGTTTAGTGTTCATGAACTCCTTTAGTTTTTGCTTGTCTTAGAAACTCTATTTCTCCTTGTATTCTGAATGACAGCCTGGATGGATATAGTTTTCTTGACTGCATATTTTTCCCATTTACCATGTTGAATATATCCTGCCACTCTCTTCTGTCCTGCTAAGTTTCTGTGTCTACCCTTGTAAGTTAAGGAAATTTTGTCTCTAGCTGCTTTAAAAATTCTTTATCTTTTTATTTTGTAATTTTCGCTATAATATGTCTTGGCATTAACCTATTTCACTGATTTTGAGGGGAGTTCCCTGTGCCTCTTTGACTTGAATGCCTGTTTCCTTCCCCAAATTAGGGAAGTTCTCAGCTATAATTTGTTCAAATAAACCGTTTGCCCCTTTTTCTCACTCTTCTTCTGAAACAATGGTACAATGATTGTGCTTTGTGGGATAGCTGAGTTCCCTAAGTCTATATTCATGATCTAACAGTTGTCTTTCCCTCTTCTTTTCAGCTTCACTACTTTCTATAATTTTATCTTCTGTGTTACCTATTCCTTCCTCTGCTTCTTTCATCCTCATTGTGATTACATCTGCTTGGTTTTACATCTCAGTTAAATCATTTTTTATTTTGGCCTGACTAGTTTTTACGTCTTTTATCTCTATAGCCAGGGTTTCTCTGGTGTCTTCTATACTTCTTTCAACCCCACCTAGTATTCTTGGGATAGTTGTTCTAAATTATTTTTCAGATATATTGCTTATACCTTTTTTGAGCACATTTTGGGCTGCAATTTCTTCTTGATCTTTCTTTTAAGGAAAATTCCTCCAACTTGTCATTATGTCTTGGTTTCAGATTTTTGTATGTTATGAAAGCTTGTTATGTTCCTACTCCTGACAGTAATACTATGTTAAGAAAGGGTCACACTCTACAGGGCCTGGTCCTTCAGGTAGTATTTCTGGTATTTGCTGTGGGCACTCCACTGTTGTGTTTTGGCTTCTTTTCCCCCAGAGTTCTGCAGAGTTGCTTGCTGTAGGGAGTGTTTGGATCTTTAACTGGGTGTGCTTTCCTTTGTTTGTTAAGGTAATCCTGAAAACAAAACAAAACAGAAACAAAAATAACATACATGATCCAAGAAAAGAGAAAAGGAAAAGGAACAAAAAAACAAATAAATAAAACAAAACCACAAAACTATAAGGCTGATTCCAAAGATAGATAGATAGATAGACGGATAAATAAATAAATAAATAAATAAAATTTTAAAATTAAAAATACATTTAAAAAAATAAATAAATAAAGGAAAGCCTGGTCCTATATCCACCAGAACTGAAGCTCACACTTTGTAGCACTCTTTGATTAGTAGACTTAGTATATGTGGGGGGCCCATGTTGGTTTTCTGAGGGAGAGGTTCACTATGCTGGCTCACAGTCAGACATACCCTGGGCACAGCAGGGCAGGGTTTTCACTGGAGGCACTTTGTTTCTATCTAAATTCTGACATTACTAGTGAGATGGTGATGGGAAGGGTGATAGAAGGGTGATAGAAGGGTGATAGAAGATGGCATCACCCTGCCCTCTCATCCCCTGTGGAGGGGCTCTCCCCACCACTGTTGTTCAGGAGGCCCTCACAGAAAAGCAAACAATCTCCCCTCCTATGTCCCAGGCTTTCATCAGATTCCTACTCTCAACCTATTTGTGCCCTGGTCATTGACAGTCTAGGCACCACAGTTCTCCTGGGTTTTATCTCTAGCTGGAGGCTTGGATTCAAAACTCCAAATCTTAGGGTACTTGGCAAAACATGGACCCACTCCCCTCCCCCAAAGAGAGCCTAACAGTGCTGTGCCCAGAACGGTTCTGTCCCAGAAAAGCAGTTGCACTCTTGCATGGGTATCCAGAGTCTATAATGAAGCACAGTGAAAAGCTTTGATGAGGTTATCTGCCCTCTGCATGCATCTCTGTCCCCTGCTGTTGAATGGCCACTCAGTGGCTCCCAGTGGGCTTTTTGTCCTTAAGAGGCAATATACCCAAGAACACAGTGTGACCCAGGGTATCCCCATACCACAGTGTCTTGTGCAAACACTACACACTGCTCTCTCTCACACATCCTCTCCTTCTCTCTCTCCGTTTCTCTCCAGTTCATGTCTCTAAACATTACATCTACCACGTTATCTCCTTTCAATTGTGCAGACTGTTTTCTTAATCCTCAAATTGATTTCCTAGTTGTTCAAAATGATTTGATGTTGATCGAGCAGTGTTTGAGGGATAAGACAAGCCCAGGGTTCCTCTACTACTTCAACATTTTAACTCCTCATTTCTCCTTTTAGTTCAGCAGGCTTTTGTTTCATATATTTTAAGTTATAGTATTAAAGAAATGCAATTTAGGATTAACATATTTGCCTAATAGATTGATCAATTTAATGTTATGAAGTTTTCTTCTATACATCCTATAATACTTCTTGTCTTAAAAGCTAATCTGTCCAATCCCAGTACAGCCATATAGGCTTTTGTTAGTGTCTGTATTGCGTATCTTTTTTCAATTACTTTCAGAATTTGTGCTTTCATATTTAAATTCTGTCTCATGTAAATAGCATATCACTGCAGTATGTTGTTTATGTATCCAGCCTGACAGCCATTGTCTTTTCATGGAAAACTTAATCTACATGTATTTAATGTAATGAATGAGATTTAGGTTAAATCTTCTTCATTAATATTTGTTTACTTATCCCACTGATTTTTGTTCATATTCATTTTTTCTTTTTTGTCTTCCTTTGGATTTTATTATATCATTTTATTTGCTCTCCCTCCCCCAGATTGTTAGTTATCAATTCTTTATATCCAATTTTTTAGTATTGTGGTAAAATAAACATAAACATAATAAACATAAAATTTACCATCTTAACCATTTTTAAGTGCATAGTTTGATGGTTTAAATACATTCATAAAGTTCCACTACTATCACTGTCATCTGTAACTCTTTTCATCAAGTAAAACTGAACCTCATACTCATTAAATAAGAACTCCCTTTCCCCTCCCTCCAGACCCTGGCAACCACCATTCTACTTTCTATCTGTGATTTTGATCACACCAAGTATGTCAAATAAGTGGAATCTATAGTATTTATCTTTTTGTGACTAGCTTATTCACTGAGCATAGTCCTCAAACAATAATTTTATGGTATATGTCAGAATATGCCTTCTTTTTAAGGTTGATAATGTTACATTGTATGTGTGTGTGTGTGTGTGTGTGTGTGTGTGTGTATCTCACATTTGATCAGCCATTCCATCCATTGATAGTCCTGAGTTACTTTCATGTTTTAGCATTGTGAATACTGGTGGTATGCAACATGTGTGTACAAATATATCTTTAAGATCCTGCTTTCAGTTCTTTGGTTATAAACTTATGTTCTAGGCTGACTGTTTTTTCTCTGTTCAAGAACCATATGTTGAAATTTTAATTCCCAATGTAATAGTATTGGGATGTGGGCCCTTTGGGAAGTGGTTAGGTTCTTCCATCTGATTAATATCCTTATAAAATAGGCCCCAAACAAATCTCATGCCTCTTCTACCACATCCACATGTCTCTTTATCCCCACTGGGCTTATAATAAGAAAGGAACCATATTACTTTCATGTCATTGTTCTGGTCTTTGGACAGCTGGTTGTGGCAAGTAATTGTTGCCAACTAGAAATTATCTCCAGTGGTGTGAGTGGGTTAAGTAGTTGACACAGGGAATGACTCTGTATTGTGTAATTAAAAAAAAAAAAATTTGTTTTACCATTATGATTGAACACTTTATGTCTTGATTCTTTGTTATTTCAAGCAATTGTGTTATAAGAGTGTGTATTACTTAATAACTTCCTTTTTTAAAAGATTTTATTTATTTATTTGACAGACAGAGATCACAAGTAGGCAGAGAGGCAGGCAGAGAGGGGGAAGCAGGCTCCCTGCTGAGCAGAGAGCCTGATGCGGGGCTTGATCCCAGGACCCTGAGATCAAGACCTGAGCTGAAGGCAGAGGCTTAACCCACTGAGCTACCCAGGTGCCCCTACTTATAACTTCTACCAGTGCAAATAGAAAATGCAAAATGGTTGCCACTGGTTGGAAAAGTTGACCTTATATGAGGCAAAGCACCACCTTTATTGAACCCTCCTTTAGGCCATGTCCTAAAGACATTTTGGAAATGAAATCAAAATTGATTTTCAGAGCAACCCTATGAAAGTCATGTTGTTAATTTTACCTTCCATGTGAGGAAACCCCCAAATTGCCAGATCTGTTTCAACTGAAAGCCTACACACTTTCCACAGCAACTTCCAAACAGAAGTCCATTCATGTGAGACTTTCTCTGCCTCTGATCTATTCAACTCCTTCAGGCCAGGGAGGAATTCTAGGGGAAAGAAGACATGACCACTTATCTCTTATGAAAAAAAGTAGGACTGTTTTGATAAAACGTGGTGTGTATGTTTAATGATCTGTTTCTAAAAAACCGTCATTCTCATTGGCTCATTTAATTCTCAGGACAACACTAGTCTGTGAGTAGTCTGGTTATCTGACCTCATTTTATGAAAAAGTCCTAGATTTTGAATAATTTGAATGATTCTGTAGACAATATTTGGCTAACAAAACAATTTCTTTTTACCCTCCAAGTTTTCTAATCTTATCAAAAACCTACCTTTAAATAACAGCAATATTTTATTTTTGCCATAATTTAGATGTTTTTCTGATTATAAAAAAATACAGACTTACCATAGAAACTATGAATATACATAAAAATATGAAAAAAACACATATAGTACAATAGGACCGAGAAATATAGACAATTTTTACTTTTATTTGCATTTTTTAGTCATTTTATTTTTTATGTAAACTATGTGCATTTATATACTCAAAATCGTATTGTATTTTTGCCTTATTTTGATTCCTTGACTTTGTGTGATAATTTTTGTATGTTTGCAAATTCTTTAAACACCTCGATTTAATGGCTGCATAATATTTTCTAACATGAATATATGATACTTCAGTTACTCCTAGTTACCATGCTCTTAATGATTTCTATTTTTTTGTGAGTCTACAGAATGATGAAATAAATATCTTTCTATATAAATATTTTTCCTGATTTCAAAGTATTATTATATGCTGTTTTTAGTATGGTATTTCTGGGCCAAAGGGAAACGTTATGTTTATATTATATTTGTTCAGGAAAATTATGCATTCTATAAAATTATGCATGTAATTTTTAGTTTGGTAACTAAAAAGTACTCTTTGACATGTTGGGGGTGGGGAAGATCAAAAATCAACAATCTGATAGAAAATGAGGTTCTCTCAGGCAAGGGTAAATGTAGGAGTGACATTGACCTTTTCCATAACCTTGAAATCTATAAACATAGGCAGTCATCTGTCCTGTATTGTGAAAGTGATGAGGCTGCCCAGGACAAAGCCTGGTACATACTAAAAGTAAAATCTATATGCTTTGATTTCCTTCCTCCCAGTCCCAACATCTTGTATCAGGCAGCAATATTTCCCTGGCCTTCTGTTCTTAGTTTGGACCTCCCTTTCTCCTTCCAAAAGTGCATGCTGAGCCTCACTGTGTCTGTGAACAATCAACAACTGCCTTCTCTCCCTTTAGGGGAATTGCTTTGCTTTGCTTTGAAATTGCAGGAAAGCCTTCATTTAATGTTTGCATTTGGTTGAAAAGCCTGAGAAGACTCAGTAAGGACAAGCAAATGAATATAAAATAGAGGAGGAGAAAAGGGACAGAATAAGAAATAAGATTCAGTGGCACATTTTTTTTTTCTTTTTCTAAATCAGAGAAACAGACATACCACCCACCTGTGCAGGTCACAAACTCAGAAATTCAAAATGATGATTCTGAATATCAAAGTAAAGGTTATCCAGAAAAACTCAGGGAGAATGCAGATGTTTCTCATTTATATGGGTGAGTTCTCTGACTTAGATAAATGTATGAAATGCTGACGCTCTCAATGACAGTTTTGTGTCTTCAGTTCTCTGTCCATATACACAATTTAGAAGAGGAAGAAAAAAAAAATGGAGACTATTTGTTGTCTCAATTTTCTGTGACTTTCACAAAAGATGACCCATTTAATCCTTATAAAATCCTATAGGAATTACTATCCTCATTTTTAGGCAAGGAAATTGAGCTGGGTTAAATAACTAAATTGCCCCAAATTCTCACTATTATCCTAAATACTTTTAAAGATATTATCCATGTATTAGTATCCAGTAAAGATATTACTTCTAGGCATATGCTTAGAAAAACATGTACTGAAAGTTTGAATTACAGCATTGTATATATAGCAAAAATTGGAAATAACAGAAAATATACATGTGTAGGATATATATTTAAAAAGCATGAAATATTCAGGGACTAGAATCTGGTGCTGAAATTAAAATGGGTGGACTGAAATTATGTGCACCAATATTCCAAAATAATAGTAATTACCAAAAAAGCAAGATATTGAATGATCCATTCTGTATAAGATTATATAAAGTTTAAGTACATGACAGATAGTTGCAGACATACCTTATAGTTCCATAAATGAATAAATAAAAATAAAATAAACATTTGTTGGAATTGAAAAGAAAATATATATCAGAAGATTGGTTATTTTTGAGTAGGAAGATGGGAATGGAATCAGGGAAAATCTACAAAAGAATTCTCAATTTTATTTGAATAGCCATGGAACCAATGGTAAAACCATACTGTTTTATTTAGTTACATTTTAGCACTTAGATGCTTATTATATTATTATTCTAAAATAATTGTTTAGTGGACAAATGGTTGGAAAATAATACAAAGGAAGGAATGCATGTAGTATTTTTCAAATGGAAACAATTTGCATATAAATTACCTTGTTCCATATAAAAATGCATATCTATTTGTTCTACTTCAAATACAATAGATCAACATCAATGGGGACGAAACCTAGTAAAAAGAACTCTTGTTTGCATGAACACAATACACACAAATGAAACATCTCTGAGATGTGTCCTATGTGTGTGTGTTACAGATTAGGTTTTAAGAACCATTGGTTTGAAAAAAGAGTCATTGAACTCTCAAACCAAATAAAGAATAAATATTGCCCCAACAACATCTTGAGTTGTCTATTCAGTTTAACCTAATTAATAAAAACAAAATTATATGAGGAGAATAAATAAAAACTAACATTATGGTTTAAACATTAACCTTGCCTCTAACTGGCATTCCTGAGTAGATGTTTAATTTCTTTTTTTTTTTTTCCAACTTCCTCTGTATAAAAATGGAACAATGGGGTAAACCATTTCTATAACACTGTCTTTTAATAGTGTTCCAGCAAATCTGAATCATCTACATCCTTCTAATATTGAAGAGTGATTATATCAGTTCATTTGTTTTATGGAATATTTACTGGTTGCCTAACACATACCGAACAATATTTTAAAGCTCAACCCAACCATACTGTAGACCTGTCCTGGTGCCACAGTGGCATTGCATGGTGGTTCTTTCTTTCTTTCTTTCTTTCTTTCTTTTTTTTTTTTTTTAAGATTTTATCTATTTATTTGACAGACAGAGATCACAAACAGGCAGAGAGAGAGGAAGGGAAGCAGGCTCCCCGCCGAGCAGAGAGTCCAATATGGGGCTCGATCCCAGGACCCTGGGATCATGACTGGAGCCGAAGGCAGAGGCTTTAACCCACTGAGCCACTCAGGTGCCCCGCATGTTGGTTATTTCTTTAGTAGTTCTCTATCTCAACTTCAAAGAATGAGTAGAGTATGTGAAAGATCCACACATTATATAAGACAAAATCTGAACAAACTGTTGTAATTAATTTGAATAATAAATATACATCTCTCTTTTTTTCCGTTGAAGAAACTGAGGTTCAGCTATATTAAATAATTGTTTACATTAAAAATCCATAATATGGCAGAGCCACTATTTGAATTACATCCTACAATGTATTGTGGCCAAATAAACAACATATCAACCCCTCGCACAAACTGTGTATCTGGCCAAATCATACCCATTATTTAACCCATCTCTATGAACTGCCTGCAAATACTACCATGATCATTCTTAACCATGCTGATCTCACATCACTGTAATAGTTGTGTTATTAAATAATTTGTTTCAATGCCTCCATTCCTTTTAACTATGAACATTTTGAAAACTGAGGACACGGCTTATTTACTTTCATCACTCCATTACTAAGTATAATGCAAAAAGTAGATGCTAAATATATACTTGTTGAGGATTTCAAAGCAACCACCAAAATCTTCCCACTAATTAAAATCCAGTTAATGGAAAATCCGCATTTACCTAGGCTTTTATATAGATAGCTAATGCTTATAGTCTCAAAGAAACAGATTTAAAGGAATACTGTGATTATATATGAGAGAGTTAATGGTTTTGTTATCTAACATAGTATTATTTAAAAGAGTTTTAATAAAAAGTTTTTTTTTTTTAATTTATTTGAGAGAGAGAGAGTGCACAAGTGTTTGAGGTGGAGAGAGGGACAAGCAGACTCCCTGCTGAGCGGGGAGCTCAGTGTGGGACTGGATGCTGGGCTCAGTCTCAGGACCCTGAGATCATGACCTGAGCTGAAGTCTCATTTAACTAACTGAGCCACCCAGGCACCCCAACAAAGGTTTTGCAAATGTATTCCCTGACATTGACTGCATAATACAACAAAAACCTTGAAACCTTAAACTTAACCTGGATTCTGCCTTTAGTTCTTACAATGAGTCTCATAATTCTTCCAGTTAGGTTTTTGGAATGCATCTCACTAATTTTCCCCACTGATATTAACACTCCTTCTGTAATTCTAGCCAAGTCTGTGCTCAGTATTTTGGGTAGCAGAGATAGTGCAGAATAATTGGTGACCACTTACTGT
Source organism: Enhydra lutris kenyoni (assembly GCF_002288905.1). Lineage (NCBI taxonomy): Eukaryota > Metazoa > Chordata > Mammalia > Carnivora > Mustelidae > Enhydra > Enhydra lutris. The sequence continues at coordinate 1,145,698 of NW_019154114.1, read as the reverse complement.
AAATGGATGTTTTCCAAGTGTGGATATTTTTTAATGACAATCATTTCACTGGCACTCTGTACCTCTCAGAATAGTTACATGTTAGGGAAAAAAAAAACTCTTTCTAATAGTAGTAACTAAGTAAACATATTAAGACTTTCCCAAAATATTTAGTACAATGAGGACATGAGAAATCATAGAAAATACAATATTACTATCTTCATAAAACCCCTTAATTGTGCCCAAAAAAGCATATAAATAATCTGATTCTCTCAGCATCACCCTTGCAATATGTGCATTATTATCATTGTTCTACATATAAAGAAGTTGAGATTTGGAGTCCGCTAAAGTGACATCCTAAGCTGGGTGACAAAAGGGAGAGAGCTATGAAAATTGTTTTGCTTCCTTGCAGAGAGAGGGTCAGTACTTTTCATTTTTCATTTTAGGTCAAAGTACCTGAAAGAAGTCGCTCTCCTCACTTTAGGACAATGGCACTATAGTGGCCACAGTCCAAGAATGGTTGCTGGTGAATCGTTACAGACACCCTGAGACAGAGGAGGAATGAGTAATAGGGTTTATGATGGGAAGCAGTTCTGGTATTTGCTACAAGCTGGCACTCGTACTTTCTGGATGACCTTTGTTGGCTGTGCCAAGGGGTTTCCTTTTTTAATGGTGTTGCTAAATGCCATTAGTAAATAGGGCTGTGAATTTCTTTTTCCTGTCACTCCCACTAGCCTCAGGAGAGAAGTTTCCAAGGGACCTTTTCCAGGGAAGGTCACTGGCTCTTTCTGTCATCAAACTATTGGCTGTGATTAGAAAAGGCAGGTGGGAAGTCAATGGAATTGTAATCTGAAGATTTGGGGGAACACAGGAGAGTTAAAGTAGAATTAGACTTCAACACCAGGCAATCAAAAACACTATTGAACAAAAGGACACTTAAGTAGAGAAGAGGGAACATTATATTGTTCCCCTTTTCCATCAGAGAAACAAATTAAATTTTACAGTGTTGTACCAAATATTTTTAAATATCTTTAATTCTATGCTTGACATTTAAAATGGCAAAAAAGATATATGGGTATTGGGATGGAGAATCTAAGCCCGGCATGTGGTAGGATGATCTTTTATCAACAAAAATTTGAAAGACTTTCATAAAGATAGGACACTACGTGGCTTTAAAACTATTTCCTTTTTTTTTTTTTTTCTTGGTCTTACATGGATTATCTCAAATGTTCTCACAAATCACAAGGTGTTATTGTGAGATCCTCACTGAGCCAGTGAGATTGCCCCGCTCAAGAAAGAAAAATTTATGCGCCTGGAACTGATGCTGTCAGAGCTCCCCCTACTGCTTCTCCTTAATTCTAAGACCACATAGACCTGTTCTGGGGAAAGCTGACTCAAGGGTGAAGTTATGGGATTTTCCTAATGTATTTAAAGTAAGAAAATATGTGGAAATAAACGATAAAATGAAAGGAAACTTTTTCATGGGCTACATGATATAGTGATTGGGGAAGGGGTTGAAGAAGGAAGTGCTAAGGTCTTATAAAGCTTAAAGACCTTTATTATTGAAATTATATTTCATTTAAAAAAAGACACTGTTAAATGAATTTGCTTTAAAAGTTGTACCAATTCAAACTACTATATCCTTGGTGTTTTAATCTCTTTGGGGGACTTCTAAAGCTGATAGACTTCCTTACATTTCTAATTTCAGAAAATTATGAGCAAAATTTCTAAAATGCAACCCCTCTCCCCACTCATCTAAAGGAGAAACTTGTTATCACTCACACACATCAGTTGAAGTATTATTATATCATGATCTGTACTATGTGGCAGTCTCCTTAAGGTTGGATTCAAATGCATTCCTGGTTAGCTTGTCTTCCTACCTTTCCTTCTCTCTAGTAAGACTTATTTTTCAATCTTGTCTATGTTTCTATTGCCCACTGTTTGTAATTTTATCCCACTGACTATAATCTCTTAAAGATCATTCTAGGAAGAGAGACCAGTATTTGTGGAATATAAGCCAAAGAAACCTACTTTGGGGAGGACGTTGACATTATCAGGAACTGTTGATTTTCCTGAAGTACCAAAAGAATGGCAATGAGAAGTGAGATGTTACTGAGGAAGTAAACCAAGGATAATTCATACTGGTCCAAAAGGTCTATACTAATCTTTAGTTGAAAAACACAGCATAAGACCAAGGCTAGATGTTTTGTTTTGTTTTTGTTTTCTTTATAAGACTCTATGGTCTTCATGTTTTTCAACCTTTTTGGTTGTTTCAAAAGAAGAGGGCAGGAAAAAAAAATGGTGAGAGCTCTCAATAGTGTTTCCTGCCCTCGAGATACTTTCAGTCTGATAACTTAGAGGTAATATATAAGACAGAGTAGATTAAGTATTAGAATACAATTTTTAATTAAACATTTCATTTTGACATAGTTGTAGATTGGCATCCAGTTATAAGAAATAATACAGAAAGACACCATATCTTCTTTACACAGTTTTCCTATATGAGATCTTTTACAAAACCCTATATAATATCATAAATGGCATGGTTTTAAGATTCTGAGCATTTTCCTTGCCACGAGAATCTCTTATATTGCCCTTTTAAAGTACGACTCACTTCCCCCCTGCCCCTGTCCTTTCTTGAAGCCCTAACATCTATTCTTCTCCATCTCTGCAATTTAAAAATGTTAAAGAATGTTATATAAATGAAATAATACAGTATGTAGCCTGTTAGAATCAGTTTTCTCACAGAGCATAATTCTCTGGAGATTCATCTGGATTGTTGAAAGTATTAATAGTCTGATACCTATTTAATTGTTTACTGGTCTTCTATAGAATGGGTGTACAACAGTTCATTTCACCATTCAACCATTGAAGGATATCTAGGTTGTTTGCAACTTAGGGCTCTTACAAATAAGGCTGCTAAAAATATCCATGTATTCATTTTGGTGTGAACATGAGTTTTTGGAATATGTGCCCAAGAGTACAGTTGTTGGGTCATGTGGTAGTTGCATTTTTAATTATTTAAGAAACTTTTCTAGAATGGCTGTGCCATTTTAAATTCTCACAAAATATGAATGAATCAGTTCCTCTATACCCTCACCAAGACTTGCTGTCACCAGTGTGTGTGTGTGTGTGTGTGTGTGTGTGTGCGTGTGTACATCTCTCTCTCTATATATATATATACATATGTAGATATATATGTATATATGTACACAGCACATACACATTACATGCCTTTGTAATAGATGTTTAGTGATAACTCATGTGGTTTAAATCTGCATTTCCCTAATGGCTAATGCATTGATTTTTTTCATGGGATTTTCCTCTTTTGGTGAAATGTCCTTTATGCCTTTGAGCATTTTCTTTCTTTCTTTTCTTTTTTTTTAAAGATTGTATTTATTTACTTATTTAAGAGAGAGTGTATGTGCATGTGCATGAGCATGAGCAAGGGGAGGAGCAGAGGGAGAGGGACAGGCAGACACGGACTGAACATGGAGCCCGATGTAGGGCTTGATTCCACAACCCCAAGATCATGAGCTGATCCAAAATCAAGAGTCAGACACTTAACTGACTGTGTTACCCAGGCATCCCTGATCATTTTCCATTTGGATTTTATTTTAATATTGAGTTTTGAAAGTTCTTTATATATTTTAGAAAATAGTCCTTGATGGTTGTACGGTTTGTAAATATTTTCTCCCAGTCTATAGCTTGTCTTTCCATCCTTTTCAAAGAGTATCCAATAGAGCAAAATGCATTAATTTTGATGAATTATGATTTGTCATTTTTAAATTTACAGATTATGATTTTGGTATCAGGACTGTTAACTCTAGACTTAGTCTTTGCCTAACCCTAGATCCGAAAGATATTCTTCACCTCTCCACCAACCTTCTTTTTTTATTTTTTTCCTAATTTTTTTTCTTCTTTCCTTTTCTCTAAGGTTGTGATCCATTTTGATTTAATTTTCTATGAGATGTAGAACTTAGATCAAGGTTTATATTGCCTATGGAGGACCAATTGAATTAGCACTACTTATTGAAAGACTATCTTTACTCCATTCAGTTGCCTTTGGATTTTTGTGAAAAATCAGTTGGGCTTATTTTGTGTGGGTCTGTTTCATGATTCTTCATTCTGACCCCTTGATCTGTGTTTCCACCACTCCACCTGCACCTCACAGTCTTAACTTGCATAGCTATGTAAGAAGAGTTGAAACCAAGGAGACTTATTATTCTTTTTAAATTTTATTTTATTTTATTTTATTTATTTGACAGAGAGAGACACAGCAAAAGAGGGAACACAAGCAGGGTCAGTGGGAGAGAGAAAAGCAGGCTTCTCGCCAAGCAGGGAGCTGATGTGGGGCTTGATGCCAGGACCCTGGGATCATGACCCAAGCAGAAGGCAGACACTTAACAACTGAGCCACCCAGGTGCCCCTAGGCTTATTATTCTTATTTTTCAAAAATATTCTATTTTAGATTCTCTGCTTTCCATGTGTATTTTAGAATAATCTTGCCTGTGTCTCTAAAAAGCTTTGGCAAGATTTGGCTAACAATTGAATAAAACCTTTGTATCACTTTATGGAGAACTGATATGTTAGTAAATTGAGTTTCCTAATCCATGACTATCTTTGTCTCTTCATTTATTTAGATTTTCTTTGTTTTCTTTCGTCAATATCTTCTAGTTTTCTTCATACTACTCCTTACATTTTTTTTGTCAGACTTACACCTAAGTATGTTTTTTAAAAATTTTATTTATTTATTTGAGAGAGAGAAAACATGTGCTTGAGCTGGGTGAGGGGCAGAGGAAGAGGGAGAGGGAAAGCAGACTTCCCACTGAGCTCTTAGCCCACTGCTGGCTGGATCCAAGAACCCTGATATCATGACCAGAGCTGAAACTAACAGTTGGCTGCTTAATTCAATTAGCCACCCTGGCACCCCATATGTATTTTGCTTTTGAGCAATTGTATATTATATTGTTTGTTTCAGTGTTGGTACCCACATTTTCATTGCAAAATCTGTGTGAATTCCATTGATTTATGTATGCTTATCTTGTACCCTACAAGCTATCTGAACTATTATTTTTTTGGATAACTTTTTTCACAAAATAGATTTTTGGGATTGTCTATGCAAACAATCATGTCATATGCATTAAGAAGTTTTTATTTATGATCTTCATTTATTTATTTTCCTTTTCTTGCCTTACTGTACTTGGTTAGAATTTCTAGCTATGTTGAATAAGAATGATAAGAGCAGATATCTTTGCCTTTTTTCCTGATTATAGTAGGAATGCTTTCAGTCTTTGATGCTGAGTTTTTGTAAATGCTCTTTTCAAAGTTCAAATGCATTCATAATTCTTTGTTGAATCATTTTTATGGTGCCACTATAGAATCTTTGTCAGATAATTCTAACATATTTGTCATCTCAGCATCGACATCTGTTGATTCTGTTTTGATTCAATTTGTGGATTCTTGGTATTACAAGTCACATCACATCAAGGACCATGCCTGTCACACCACTTGGTGGTGGTGAAAGTCCTGAACCTCTACTAAGTCTCCTCTACACTAACTGGCTGGGAGGGAAAGGAGTGCCTTGTTACTGCTGGGTGACTGGGGACTGGAAGTCTAGGATGTTCACATCATCTCCTCCAAAACCGTGATGAGGAGTGGAGTTAAAGTTACCACCTGTCAGGGATAAAAGTCCTGGCTCTCTACTTGGCCTTCTCTGATACCGTTCTAGTGGGAGTACTAGAAAATTTCATTAAAGCCTGGAGAGTGCCCCAAATGAGCACCTTCTATGGAAATCTAGATTGATAACTCAGTTTTTCCTGGTGTGGATGGCAGTGGGGCCATAGTTTTGGCTGTGGTGCTTGGCTGTAGTACATTGATTATTGTCAAAAAGTTTTCTTTCTTTATTAGCTGCCCCTTTCCTGGTGTTTTGGCTTAAGAGTGCAGATGTTTCCTGGTGACTTTTAGCTATGGTCATCAGCGTTTCTGGGATGCTGACTTTTTCAGCTCCAAGCCTAGGATACATAAGGCAAAGGAAGCCCAAGGAACTCACCAATGTGACAATTCTAGGGCCCTGAGTTCCCTATTTAGACGTTTTTCCTCCAACTTTTGGAATCTCCTTATGTTTGTTTTATACATAATATTCTAGGGTTTAGTTTAGCAGGAGGAAAGTACATCTATTTCATCTTCAAGGCGTGGATGTTCAAGTATATTTATTTCCATGAGGTATAAATTCTTAAGGGAGTTCTTTGAGTAAATCAAGAAGGATGGTCAGTTTTAGAATATGAGAAAGTGAAGAAAAAGAGTATTTTGAAGGAATTGCAAGCACAGTAAACATTCTGAGGATCAATATTACAAGTTTACAAATGTGCTAAATTAATTGCAAGTGATGAATAGATATCTTTGGTAAGGCTTACCATAGCTTCATAAATTTCATAATGTGAGCATTGGCTTTGTTGGCTTATTTTTTTTTTTTCTTAATCACTTCAGCCCTAATACTATATATTTTTCTAATTAAAGCATGCTGTTTTTTTGGTAAATACCTATAATTAAAACAAAAGGGAATATAGGACCATAGTCTTTTCAGAATTAATATTAGAGAAAATGAGAAAGAACATAGTCAATAATAAAATTATATATATAGGTATATAAGCTATATTTTATCAACAATAATAAAATTATAATATATAATATAAATATATGTATCATCCCTTTAGAGAGAAATTTTTTGCTTATATGCTGAATGAACACTTTTTTAAAAAAGATTGTACTTATTTTGAGAGAGAGAGAGAGTGCATGAGAGAAGGGGATGGGGAGAGAGAAAGGGAGAAACAGATTCGCTGCAGGGAGGCTTAATCCTGTTTCAAGGGGCTTGATCCCAGGACCGCAGGATCATGGCCAGAGCTGAAGGCAAACACAACCGACTGGGCCACCCAGGTGCCCCAAAAGAACAATTTCTCTGGATGTTCTGCAACACACAATTACAGAAACTTAACTGTAGTTGTGGTTAAACATCAAATATTTTACTACAGTGTAATCATAATATATTGTAGAGGAAGAAGGAATATGCTTTTTTTTTTTTTTTTTTTTTTTTAAATCCCTGCCTTGGGCATTTGGTGCAAATTTAGTTATCTTAAAAGGTTGAGTTGGAAACTCAATGTGATTGGTGCTGTGCTGGTTAATTTCAAGGCCAGTAAGAATTGTTAAAGTGACTCCCAAAGACCTAATCATTGTACTTAATGAAACCTGATTTACTTCTAGAAGGCTTGGACTCTATTTAATCTCTATAAACAAGTTGAAAGGAAAGAATAAATAAACAATTTAGAATACATGGAGGAAATCTGCTTTGGACCATGAATTTACTTGTAGTAGAGTATGTTCTCTAAAATGCCCACAGCTATATTTCAGTACCACAGGCTCTTCCAGTATCTGGCCAAATGGGAGATTAATTTTTTCCTTTTTGTTATGACCTTAATAAACACTAGCAGAAGTGACATTGTATGGTATTCATGGCTAGGTCATGTAAGGCACAATATATTCCTTGTGGTTCTCTCCCTCTTCTTATCTCTTTCTCTGTCCCCTTGCTCTGACCTTGTACTCAAGCTGTTGTAAGGAATCCTAGGCCGCATCAGAAATTGTGTTAGTATGGCAGTTGGCAGACCTGGTTAAATTCTAAGGAGACCTAAGGGATAGGTAGAATTAACAACCAGTCACACAAGTGAACAAGTTTACAGATGATTTCAACCTCCAGCTTGCTAGCCGCCAGAGGTGATGTCATGTGGTAAGCGTCGGCAAATGTTATTGAAGTTAAAGCAGGTTTATAATCTAGGCCAGATTATTTGTTCTTGCTGAGCCTTGGCATTACCTTCTGCTAAAATAAGTGTAATATCTATTTTTCATTGTTGTTACACAAATGAAATAATTTGACTAGTTTAAAATGCCTATTAGAGACACTAAATAAAGCTGAAGAATTTTCGTTTGTGTATACTTAAACATAACTATGATGTTTGAAATTATTTATAATTTCTGATGGTAGAAAATGTGAACTTCATGAGAAATACATAATTCTGTTATGTAAAGAAGCTTTGGATCCAGGCTTTATGGAGGGCAACAGTGTTCTTTAACAAGTTTAAACATTACTAACAGAGAAAATAAAGGAAAAAGAGAAGACCTGAGTGGAAATGTTACAGCAAATCAGGAAAGAGACAGGAGAAAAAAAAAAGTTAAATACTTAAGGAAAGGAGAGAAGAGGACACAAAGTTGGAATAGATTCCTTTAAGTCTGGATTTGCAGGACACATGCTTCTGTCCCAGGATTAGCGCTTGGAGAAAAATGCATTGAAAAATGCATTTTAAAAATTGGGAGGTGGGGTTGGCAAAGGATGGATTAGCCAGTTAGTTCTAAATGCTGAAACCCTATCATCCAATGTATTTAAACAGCATCCTCAACCACTTAGATAACCTTTTCATTCTGGCTGTTATAATGGCTTATTTTCTGTTGGATTACTTTTTCTCTTCTGTGCACAGAAGCATATACCCCTTTTCTGGGAGGCACACACACACATGACGTATTTATGTGTGAATTTAATTTCATTAAATTCTTTGTGATGTTCTGGGACACCTGGGTGGCTCAGTAGGTTAAGCTTCTGCCTTTGGCTCAGGTCATGATCACAGAGTCCTGGGATTGAGTCCCAAGTCAGGCAGCAGGGACCCTGCTTCTCCCTCCGTTTGTCACTTCCCCTGCTTGTTCTCTTTCTCTCTCTCTGACAAATAAATTAAAAACATATATATTTAAAAAAATAAATTCTTTGTGATGTTCTAAATGAGTTACATTACTATCTAGTCTATTCTTTTTTCAGGAAAATAAAAGGGAAAAGACTCTTTCAATGATTGCTTGTAGGAGTTGCTTAGAAATCTCCTCACATCATATCCTTTCTTTGTCCATGCTCTGTTTACATCAAGCTAATTGGGTAACGTGAAAAGTATGTGAAATTTATGAAGTATTAACAACAGGAATCATAATTGTGACTTACAAAATATGTTCAGTACAAATTGTATTTGTTATTTATAAAGTTAGTTCATCTCAGATTTTGTGACTTCAAAAATACAAACTGTGAACTGTTTCTGTGACTTATTCTCACAGTTTATAATTTCATAACAAAACTCTATTAACTGACCATTATTGAAAATTTAGAAATGAATTTCAGTGGACTATGAAGAATTGGGAGAATTTTTCATTCTAATATGTCTTCAAAGAGAGAAGTTTCCCTCTTTTACTAATGGAGAGCAATAGGGAAAAAAGAACAGTGATTACACATGCATATATCTGGGATACTGCTTTGTTTGTGCTTTCTTCAAAAGTCATGTGATTATTTTGCATTGAAAGCAAGTAAGAGAGGTGTCTGGGTAGCTCAGTGAGTTAAAAGCCTCTGCCTTCAGCTCAGGTCATGATCCCGGGGTCCTGGGATTGAGCCCCGCATCGGACTCTCTGCTTGGCAGGGAGCCTGCTTCTTCCTCTCTATCGGCCTGCCTCTCTGCCTACTTGTGATCTCTGTCTGTCGAATAAATAAATAAAATCTTAAAAAAAAAATATGGTAGAAAGCAAGTAAGAAACCCCATTGCTCACTGACAGTCAGTCGTTATTTGAGAAATGACCATTTGAAAAGCATTGTTGCCACACTTTAGGATTTCACAAACCCTGACAAACTGATTGGCTTAAATTGATCTTGTAGTTGTAACAACGAAATAATTATAAGAACATTTTTATTGACCCATTTTATCCCCACCAATGTAGTTCACAGGTAAATTTTCCTCTACACATATGAGAAAAGACAAGCAAGCCAAGACTGTATTCATACAAAATATAATAAAAACATTTTTATGGTGTTGCAAAAACATAATTATCTAAAGTCTTTGCCTTAAGAGTAGGAGATTTAAGATTTGTGAGGCACATCTGGCATCAAGCCCATTTTCTGCTACACTATATTATTTTTAAACATTTATTTCATTACTATAGCAATAATAATAAAAATGTATTTGAGTTGTTTTGTTTTTAAATGTCTAAAGAAACAAAATTAGCTTCTTTGGCCATCCAAATGCCAGATTTTAGATAAACCAAAAATGAAAAATACATAACAAAACAAAAAACTGATGCAAAAAGCTAAGGGTTTTACTAAATACTGCTTACTGAGGCCCAGGATGTTTTAGTTTTATGGTTGAAAAAACCTGTTTTTATGTATTGGTAACAAAAACAGAATATAAGACTAACATATATATTTTAAGATACTATGGATTTATGTTATTGCTACCATTGAGGGGATATGAAATTACTCTGGAAAAAAATAATATGTTTTGGCTACAGATATCCCTTACTTAGACCTTAGACTTCTTAATTTATTAGCTGTATTGTTTATTATTTGTAGACCTCAACTATCAGGCTTTGTGAGTATTAGACTAATATAATATCAGATACCTAACAAGAGGATAGACTCTCCATTGAGAAAATACAAACGAATTTTTTTTCTTGAAATATTGTTTAAAGAGTCTTTACAAAGTTCTGTTTAACATATTTGAGAAGAGGGTTGTTCATTCTCCTTTATGCTTTTCCATTTGGAATTGATAATGACCCAATGTTCTCTAGAAGGCACAGAATAATCTGTATGTAAAGGGGAGAGATATTTTGTTTCCATGGTGATCAAATCTACTCTTGATATAGCTGGATTCTGAGCTACAGGGACTGTTTACACTGAAACTTAACATATCCTTTATTCATTTTCAAAAGAAATAGAAAGAAACTTGGCATTTATGAATCTATAATATATACATCTATAATTTATATATCTATATTTATATATCTACAATATATCTATAACCTTGTCTGTGAGGCCAGTTAACTTCAAAAATATTTAAAGTTAGCCAATGTATTAGAATCCTTCAGCATTGCTTACTTAAAATTTTATTTATTTATTTATTTACAAATACATTTCATAAACATCTGGTGAATGCTGGGCTATATAAACATAAGCAGAGGGGTGGCTGGTGGCTTAGTTGGTTAAACATCTGCCTTTGGCTCAGGTAATGAGCCTGGGGTCCTGGGATCAAGTCCTGTGTCTGGCTCACTGCTCAATAGGGAGACTGTTCTCTCTTTCCCTCTGCTGCTATACCCGCTTGTTCTTTCTCTCTTTCTCTCTCTGTCAAAAAAATAACTAAAATATTTCTGAAAAAATTTAAAAAATAGAAACATAAGTAAACATAAGCAGACATCACATATGAATAAGGAAAGATAACTATTTTGAGACAACTTCTAGGATGGCTATTTAAGAAACTCCATGGGGACACTTGGGTGTCTCAGTGGGTTAAGCCTCTTCCTTCAGCTCAGGTCATGATCTCAGAGTCCTAGGATTGAGCCCCACATCAGGCTTTCTTCTCAGCAGGGAGCCTGCTTCCCCCTCTCTCTGCCTGCCTCTCTGCCTACTTGTGATCTCTGTCTGTCAAATAAATAAATAAAATCTTAAAATAAGAAACTCCATGAATCTGATCCTCTGGGAAACAAATGAAATTGGGGAAAATTATCAAAAATAAACATATAAAGTATATTAATCTTGGGTTAGCATTATAACAAATGAAGAAACATTTATTCAAGAAAATCTGCTAAATCGAAATGAGAATAGTACGAGTTGGTGAAAGTTGAGCCATGATCCACTGCCTTACTCATCTTCTTCCCAACTCAAGATTATAGAAGCTAATCTGCAGGGGATGTTTCTAAAAGGTGAGGTCTCCTCACCCAGCTCCCAGAATTGCTGGAAAGAAGAGTCCACCAGAATTTTTTATCCCTCCCAGCTTCATATTTTGTAAGCTAAATTTCAGATGACTGCAGCCAGTAGGCTAGAGTCTCCTTCTTCACCTATCCATTATTCATATGATAAGGTTCTATTTAAGAAATGGCTGGCTGAGATTTCTGTAATAAAATGTAAAATTACAGCACGTGCAATGGAAAATATCCTAAAGAGGGTTGAAAAATGGATCTTAACTGGCAAATTTAAATATAGATTGATAGAAATTATGTAATCCAAGCAACAATAAGACAAAGACTAAGAGAAAACCTTAAAATCAGCAAGATATATGAATTCATTATGTATGATGAGAGTCTGATAAAATTAAGAGCTTGCTTTCCAGCAAACAACAGAGAAGCCAGGAAGAAGTATTATGACATATTCAAAATACTTTAAGGAATGGGGGAAAAAAACCCCACACAACTAAGACTCTTATACCCAGCAAAACTATCCTATGGAATGCAAATGAAAACATAGACAGTTCAGAATAAAGAAAAACTGAGAGAAGGTGTTGCCATCAGACTCAGTTTACAAGATATACCAAAGAAAGTTCTTTCAGATGAAAACAAATGTACCAGACAGTAATTTAAATCCACAGGAGAAAAGAAACAAAATCAAACCATGCACTGGTAAAAATGATTATATAATTGTAAAGGATCATTTTGTGAATTTTTTTTCTCCTTTCTTCTCTTAACTAATTTAAACATCAATTATAAAAAATCATATTTATAAAACAATATTCTAGGGTCTATGTCATCCATATAATTATGATATATTTCTCAAATCAGATGATTTTGGACCAGATAAAAGAAATATCAGTATAAGAACACGACACCAAATGTCAACTACAATAAGGAACAACAGTTGAGGAGAAACAGAAATATGAATAAAAAGATAAATTAAAAGCTCTATTAAAAAACTATATCTATAATTACCTCAAATATTAATGGAATAAACTATCCAGTCAAAGCGTTCATAGACTTGATTAAAACAAACATGATTCTACTATATGCTATCTACTGGAAACATCCATTTGTTGTTGAAACATCTACAAGTAGAAACTAAAATGAAAGAAAAAGTTATATCATCCTGCTGACCACAGTAAGAAATTATGAGTGCCTATTCTAATATAAGACAAAATGGATAAGACAAAAATGTTACTAGAGAATCAGATGTACTTTTCTAATTATAAAAGTTTCAATTAATCAGTATTATATAACATAAGTATTATATAACAATTATGTAGAATTATGTAATATATAATATGCAACTAACTACATATATATGTATACATGTATATACAGTATATATAAAATGTACAATGGTTTGATAGGAAAACTATTTTGTTTGCAAAATAATGAAATTAGTTCCATTATCTTATATATATAAAAGCCAACTCAAAATATATTAGATTTATATGTAAGACCACAAAAAATATAAGACCATAAAGCTATTAGAAGAAAAACAAAGGAAACCTTGATACTGGTACGGGAAATGATTTTCTGGATGTGACCTAAATGTGTAGGCAACAAAAGTAAATATAGAGAAATGGGATTGCATCAAACTGAAAAGTTTCTGCATAGCAAAGGAGACTCAACAGAGTGAAGAGAGAGCCTAAAGAGAAATTATTTGAAATGTGAGAAATTATGGGAGAAATTATTTGTAAACCATACATCTGATATGGGGTACTTCACTGATCATCAGAGAAAATGCAAATCAAAACCATAACATGAAATCACCTCTCAACTGCTATAATGGTTATTATCAAAAAGACAAAAAATAAAAAGTGTTGATGAGGATGTGGAAAAAGGGAAATTTTATATGCCATTGGTGAGAATGTAAATTGGTGCAACCATTACTGAAAACATATAGAAGTATGAAGGTTTCACAAGAAATTGAAAATAGAACTACCATATGATCCAGCAAATCCACTTCTGGTTATATATGAAAAGTAGATAACAGAAGTATCTCAAAGAGATTATCTGCATTCCCATGTTTATTGCAGCATTTTTTACAACAGCCAAAATGTGGACTGAATCAAGTGTCCATCAACAGAGAATGGAATATTATTCAGCCATGAGAAAGAAGGAAATCCTGCCATTTTTAACGACATGGGTGAACCTATAGGACATTTTGCTAAGCAAAATAAGCAAGACACAGGAAAACAAATACCGTATGATCTCAGTTTTATATGGAATTTTTTTTAAAAAGGTGAACTCAAAAAAGCAGAGTAGAACAATGCTTACTAAGAGTTTTGAGGTGATGGGTTGAGATTGGTCAAAGGGTACAAATTTGTACTTACATTGTATCAGTGTCTAGAGATCTAATATACAGTCATGATAAATATAGTTGATAATACTGTATTGAATAATGGAAATACATTAAGAGAGTAGATTTCAGTTGCTCTCACCACAAAAAAAAGAAAAAACCAAACTGTATGACATGATATGCTAATTAGCTTGACTATACTAATCATTTCAATCAGTATATCAAATCATCATGTTATACATTTTAAATATATATATTTTTATTAAGGATATATGTAAATAAAAGACTACTTATATATCTGGATAGCCTACAGATACATTCTCACCCTACTTGTCAGCCTCCTAAATTCCGGTCATTCTAAAAATTAGATTGCTAGATTTTCATTACAGTACTTAGCATTACCTGAATTTTTATACATATTTGTATAATTTTCTGTTTTTCTCAGTTCACACCTCACTTATTATTATATGAGCATTATGATATAAACACCAAGAGAACAAGAAACATATCCCTCTCCTACCCTAGTGTCTACTATAGTGCTTGATGTAGTACACATATGCACTTAAGTAGCTTTATATGAATTTTAAAGTAAAAATTTAGGATCTGAATTCAAAAATATGCATTACCTTTTGTTTCTCTCATCTATAACACCCTCAGCTCTATCACACTTGGATATCCAAGTACATTTCCATTGCTTAATCCTCCCCAGAGCCCTGCTTGGATGTGGGTATATGCGTGGACAGACAGCTACTCCCTCCTCTTCTGCTGTCACTTCCTCAAAGCTGCATAATTCAGGAAAGTCTCTTTGGAGAAAAATACCAATAATGTGATTTTGATGAACCTCCTGAGTAAATATATATTCAATACTTATGAAGTTAACACTGTGGAGTAAGTGAATGATATATTCAAAACATACATTTATCCCTATTAAAAACAAATCTACTAGAAAAATAACATCAGAATTCTCTAGTACATAGAATTTTGCAAAGAGAACTTTTGAGCTGTTGTTACAATTTCAAGATTGTGTATTTCCCTGCAACTAGACAACATAGATGTATTAATATATTAAGTGTTTGTTTTTTAAATTGGAATCATATTGCCTCATTTTAGTAAAGCAAACTTGTTTTGTGAAATAAAAGCATTAGCTAGCAATACTATTTATACTGACAATAAATGTAAAAATAAATTTTCTTTAATAAAATATAGTATAAAGATTTTTTTTAAGGGAGAAGGAGTGAAAAAAATAAATAAATAAATTCTTATGACAAATAGGAAACTAATGTTTGTTTAAGCCAGTTTTAAAAACATGGCTTAAAAGGCAGATTTACTTTATAGTATGTCTCGATTTAATGAAATTCAGTAGACAATCTTAACAAATCTTTGCAACATGTCTTTGTGAGGAAACCATGTTGCTGAAGATTCAGTATCATTTCAAAAGGTTCTTATAAAAGACCATTCAATGCTAATCTGCAAGTTATAGTGCTTATAACACCTTGGGGTAATATTTGGATCTACGATGCTCTGTTTGCTTCTCTCAGCTAACATTAGACAATTCAATAGACAGAGAAAAAGCTAATTCTGCTTCTTGTTCATTAGCATGTCTTAATTTAAGGATATTTGATTTTATTCTGGCAATTAAAATATAAATCAGACCCGTTGTCACCATGAGTTTCTCCATGGGAGACATATTCTTTACTCCTTGCTCCATGACGAACCATTTTCTATACCATCTCCCTGAGCTAAAATTTCCTTTTGCATTTATTCAGGCATGAGGTGCATCAAGCTGCCTGACACATGGCAGTAAAGCATTTTGTCTGTTGTCAGTTCCAACCTGTTGAACAGTATTTCAGATGGAAGGAAGTGCCTCTGAATAGAGGGTTAGTTCCTAAAGTAGAAAAATTGGTGCCCAAAGCCACCATATCTCATTTCCCCAATTTTTCCCAAAAGCCCCTGAGATTCGTACTCTAAGCTGCTCTCTTCTGAATATACTTTCTTGAACCTATCTGAGATTGCAAAGTGTTTATACTATCATAATGATCTAGCATTGTCTACTTTAGTTTACTTTTTAGTAGAGAGGACAACTCAGCTCCTTGAGATCAGGCCTGTAGTGAGTCAGGGTTTTTGTCCTCAGAGAATATGGAAATTTCCATCTGTTATGGTCAGATGAATTATTGCTATATTGGTCACAGAAATGCTCAGTAAGGCATAGAACAATTCATTGATTTCCATCTCCACATTTTTTATTCATTCATTCAACAATCTTTTACTGATTGCAGTGATATTAAAATTAGAATGCCAAATAAATTGGTTCTTGTATTTAAAGAGATTCCATTTTTTATAGGGGAGATAAGTGAACCAATGATAAAATATTAAATTAGATGTTTGAATAGGTACAACACTATTATGAAGAAAGGATTAAAAGCAGGGGAAATGTCCCATTTTAGTTAGGGTTTTCCTAAAAGGTGGCACTGTAATAAGGCCTTAATTACAGCTACTTCAGTTGGGAGTGATCAGAAATTACAAGCAAGGGAGTGAGTAAAATGAGAAAAGAAGGAAGGAGGGAGGGAGGGAAAAAAGCAGGGAAGGAGGAAGGAAGGAAGGGAAGAAAAGAAAAGAAGAGAAAAAAAAAGAAAAAGGAAAGGGAGGAAAGAGAAAGAAAGAAAGAAAGAAAGAAAGAAAGAAAGAAAGAAAGAAAGAAAGAAAGAAAGAAAAAGAAAAAGAAAAAGAAAAAGAAAGAAAGAAAGAAAGAAAGAGAAAGAAAGAAAAAGAAAAGAAAAGAAAGGAAGGAAGGAAGGAAGGAAGAAAAAGGTAGTAGAAGTTATGTTAGTTACTGCTGGGGGAACTGAAGCTCAAAGACATTGAGGCCCTGTTGCCAAATGGTGTGGCTAAGTGGTATGGAACGTGCTCAGAACTATAGACTCAGAGGACTGGAGACTGGACAGTTTATACCAGCTCCCACTTTCTAATGGCAAAGGGTTGCCCCCTGGGGGTTAATTTCACACATTTCAAAATAGAGAACTGCTTTCAGTTTAGTATAGCCCAGGAGTGTTGGAGAATGTTCTTGGACAGAGAAGTAGAGAGGTGCAGGCACTTGAGTTAGGAAGCTGCCGGCATGTGGAAAACACCCTATCACAGTTGCAGGTGAATGTAGCTTGGGCCAGGGGATGAGATAGAGCATCAATATCATTTTCACTGTCCCTTTCTTATCCTCTTAGTCATCTTAATTCCATGATATCAGTATTAATGTCCCCATTTTGCAGAAGAGAAAAAGGTATTTTGTGTGTTTTCTTTTAGTGAATACACATAAACCTACTCCTAGTTTCTGGATCGTGATGTAAATTTGATTAATTGAAATACTGAAAATTTTGAATTGCAGCCTCTTTTAGAAGTTTACCACTGGTCTGTGAGTACCGCTGAAAGGAACTCCCTTTAATCACGTAACTTGTGTTGTTTGATACTAACTCATTTTTGTTTCTCCTACGTCCCTCCAATGCAGGTGATGAATTTAGAGGGGTGTTTTGTTTTGTTTTGTTTTTGGTGCTTAGCTCATTTACCAAAAGACCAACATAGTACAAAGTTTGCAAACTGAGAGGTGTTTTGAATGCTGTGGTTAAATGCTTGGGACCGTCACTAGACTCCTCAGCTCTGTTGTTCTTAGGGAGTTCTGTGTCCAGGCTACCTGTAGAAGTAAAGTAATACTCACTGATGCATTAGTCCTCCACCGCTTAGCCATGAAATCGCATATGGTACTTAGTCCTAGGTTGTAAAACATGCTCATCTACCTCTGACCTTAGGGCAAATTGGAAGATAACAGATTCTAACATGGTTTCAGCTAAGTAACTATGCTTTCTGTAAAATGCAATTCTGTATTGACTTCTCTTCTTGAGGCAAAATTCCTCAGAGCCTGAGGCTGTGCTTTACCCCTAGTTTTTCCATCTCCACTCCCTAAATGACCTAATGCCTGAGAAGAGAGTTGAAGTTTCTGCATCCTGGGATTGTCCCCTGCTGTGTGACCTAGATACCCAGGCTTTGGCATAGAGGCTTCCTAAGAGGAAGTTTGAATGAAGGATCAGTGCCTTGTAGCTTTCTACCCAGATTACCCCCTATTTCTTGACATTGGAAAAACTAAGACTGGAGTTGTATATTCTTTCCTTTGCCCACTCTCATGATATAAAGTAAGGATGAAATACACAGGTACAGCCAAACCTAGTTTGTCTGGGTAAAATCAATTTCAAATGGATATTATCCTCCAAGACATGAATAAGCAAATAATGCAACTAGACTGGGATATTTGTGTAAAAGGAAATAGATATAGGTTAGGAAATGCAGAATGTGAAGTGCCTTCTCTGGCTAAGAAATAACGGGGAACTATTGATTTTTAAACCATTAGGATGAGACTTCAAATCAGCTGGTCTGCCGCTTTTTGTTGAAATGCGTGCAATGAATTTTAGCTTATCTCTTTGTTAAAAACTATTTGAGATACTTACGTGATTAAGTGAGATTAAAGTCAGATCACCTGACTTTACTGGTGAATCTAGGATTCTAAATATTTTCTTTTAGTCTAAATGATTCCCACTAGAAGCAGGAGATATCTGTGTAATGCTTAGACAAATGTGGTTAATATAGCCTATCATTAATTTGTCAGGTCTAATTAATGGTATCAGTTACCAGATGCAGAGGGAGACCATTACACTTCCTAGGAGTATAAAAAAGGCAGTCAAGGATGCTGCTGAAACCTATACTCTCCCTAGATCACTGGAAGTAATGGGGTGAAAATTAGTAGGCTTTACAGAAAGAATACTTAACACAATTCATAATATACACAGTGGTGACTGTTCAACTCTGTTCTAGGTGGGCCCAAACATCTAGGGCTAAAGTAAGAAAAAAGTAACCCAAGCAACAGACTTCTAGGTTGTACCAAGTGTAGGTTAACATCCACATAGACATTGTCTTGGGCTTTTCCCTGTCATCTAGCTCCATTGTCTTGATTAGTAGTTCGTGGAACTGTAGGGACGCTAGGAAAAATACACACACACATATGTATAATATATGTATGTATATGCATTTAAAATATATATTAAACCATATATACATAAACACACAGATATACTTAAACATTATATATATACACACACACACATACACACATATATATGTATATTAACTTCGAGGTTCCAATCATAGTATTTCTTTCAAGGCTACATGTGCCATGTTTGTTTATTTGTCTGTTTTTCTTCAGACTTCTCCAACAAAACTTTTCGCAAGATGGAACTAACTGGAGAAGATGCGATCATATCTCTAATTAGTATATTACATATTTGCCTTAATTTTGTAATTATAGTATTTACACCATAAAACAGGAGCTCTGTTGACACAGCAATCAGATATAAGAAATATGCTCATTTAAAAGGCCACCTTTATCTCTACCTGGTCAGATTTTTGCTATGCTTTTGGTTGTACTAACTCTTCAGTTTAATAAAGTGCAAACCATACATGGCTCTGACTTTTCCAACTTTTTTGGTCCCTTACTCCAGTAATAATTTATATGCCTGGCTCTAGTCTCCTTAACTGAGCAAATTTTTTTGTAAATTTGATAACTTAAATGTTGGTATTTGTACTACCTAACTTTGACAACTTTCTCTACTTTTATTTTATAGATCCCTTCATCCATCCTATAAGTAATTGATATTTCCACTCATCATATACTACGTTGATGTGTGTGTGTGTTTGTGTGTGTGTGTGGGTGTGTGTGTGTGTGTGTATTCTTCCATTTCTTGCATTTATGTCCTTTCCTCCTTTAAGCTGCCACTATCTTAACTCCAGATTCCATTATTTTTGTTCAAATTGTTGGCGTTTTCTCCTGACCCTGTTTCCTCTCTCAATGCTTGTCCCT
This sequence comes from Enhydra lutris kenyoni, assembly GCF_002288905.1. Lineage (NCBI taxonomy): Eukaryota > Metazoa > Chordata > Mammalia > Carnivora > Mustelidae > Enhydra > Enhydra lutris. The sequence continues at coordinate 1,125,728 of NW_019154114.1, read as the reverse complement.
TAAAATCATTTGACATGCTGTGATTGTGTCAGTCACCTATTAAAAACATAGAAACTCCTTGCCCAGCTGTCAAAATCCTTTACTCTGTGGAATGAACTTCACTTTGTTGGGTCCATCTGTCGCAGGACCCTAACATCATTCTGTGTTCTATCCATATATAATTTCTAATACATTCTCTGAGATTTATTTGTTTACATATTTATTTGTTTTTGAATTAGACTGTCTCCCCTTTTTCACTGATGAGAATTGTATCTTTTTTTTTAAGATTTTATTTATTTATTTGACAGACAGACAGAGATCTCTCTGCCTGCAGAGAGGCAGGCAGAGAGAGAGAGGGAAGCAGGCTCCCTGCTGAGCAGAGTCTGATGCGGGGCTCGATCCCAGGATCCTGGGATCATGACCTGAGCTGAAGGCAGAGGCTTTAACCCACTGAGCCACCCATATCTATATCTATATCTGTCTTTTTAGAATCATTTCGATTCTATCTCCTAAGAACTCTTACATAGCTTCTAAGGACTCTTACATAGCTTCTAAACACTCTTATATAGCTTCCCCCACCACCACCCCAAAAATCTGATCACTTCAATTTTGTATTTCCAACACAAATTTACTTATAACTTTGGCTTTTGATTTTTGGTTTCCTAATTTTCTGAGATTCTTAAGTATAACTCATGAATCTAAGGCTTAGGTTCTTATTTTATATTTATCTTTTTGCATTCATTATTGAATATGTAATGGCGTTTATACATAAATCCTTTGCACAATGGCATTTACACAAGTCCAGACTGATGAAAAAGGGGCACCTATATTAGTAATTTTTTGATGCCTTCTATTAGGCAAACATACTGAAGGATTTTATGCATATTTTCATATTATACCCTCTCAATAACCATAGAAATATACTGTGTGATTTATTATCCAAATATGGCTGCATTTTAGAATAAAAGGGAAGACTGTTAGTATCTCCAGAAAAACAGAAGTAAGCTAGAACTTTCCTGGGTAAACCAACATGTCTAGACATCCTACCTATATGGGATATGACATTTTTCTCTTAGGAAGGTAGAGTTTTTCCCAAGAGCCTGAATGTTAACCCAAGGTAGTCTAAGCCCACACATAGTTTTTGATCATTCAAGACGATGCTGCTTCTTTGCTAGATAAAGAGCCTTCATTTGTATTTCTTATTATGTAGGATTCTAAACTATCCCAGCAACACTCAGGCCCCAAGGGTATATATATGTTATCTCAGCTCTTCAATCGAACTCTAATCTAGGTGCTGCTGAGCAGGGCCTTTGTGACCTTAAGATAAAAAGATTATGCTAGGTGAGGCTGACCTAACAGGTGAGCCCTTTGGCAACTTTCCTCCAGCTGGTCCTAGGTGAAGACCTCACAGGTAAATACTTAACCCTGACTTGGAAGAAAGCAGCGTTGCCTTGAACTGCTTTTAGAGGCTGCTTGGCAGGGAATCGTGGGCAGCCTTAGAACTTGAGATTTGTCCCTATTTAAAAAAGCTAACAAGAAAATGCTACTTCACTATTAGTACCAGGAGGAACTTAATTCTGCCAACAACTTGAATGAGCTCGAAGTAGGACACTGAGTCTCACATGAGCTGTGTTATAGCAAAACTTTGACTATAATCTTTTGAAACCATGAGCAGAGACTCCAGCTATAATATGCCTGAACTTCTGGCCTATGGAAACTATGAGGTAATAAATTTATTGTGTTTTAAACTGCTAAGTTTATAGTAATTTGTTACACAGTGAGAGAGCCAACATGATTTTTTGTTTGTTTTTGAGAGACAACATGATCTTTGAAAGGACTGAATAAAAACAAATTTCTGAATACCTGTCATGATGGATAAAACTACATATTTTATTTGAAAGTATATATTAATTTTTAAGTTGGCATATCAGTCACTAAATTATCATTCCGAAGGCTAGTCTTCAATATAGAGTATTTGTTCCGTAGGTGTTTAGTATATGCCTACAAAAATGCACAAGATAGAGGAGCGAGTGAAAGCCATTTACTGGCTAATTCAAGGGCAAAGCACTTTAATATAGATTGGTAATAGAGGTTAAATATTATCATTTTTGAGGGCCTGGGTCAAATGGCATATCTCTAAAATTGGCTTTATTCTGCAATCCCTCTTGAATTTGTAAGCAGTAAAATTAATGAAAGAAATCTCAGATAATGTCTATATACTGACCTTTCTTATTTTGAAGAGTTTAATTCATGTTCCTTCTAATATCTTACACATCAAATGTCACCACACCCAAAATAGCAGGGTAAGAGTCACCTCATCCTACATAGAATATATCAGCCTCTATTACACATATTAACATTTTATTTCTAAAATAATTGTCAGCGTACTATGTTCCAACTCTTCTCTCCTTTTATGACCCTATTTTATACACTTTTTTCTGAACTCTGGGGCCTTCTTTTTTGTCATTTTAATTTTCAATTTCTATTCTAATTTTAATTATAATCAGCACCATTATTTCAAGGCAGCAAATGTCAAAATTGTATTTGAGTTTCTGCATAGCTTAAGAAAAAGTAGTTATTTTCTTTAAAATTACCTAAAGCAAAAAGAGGCGTGACCTCTTGCAGATGGAGATTCTAAGTATTTGTAATATGATCCCAAATAATAGATGTAAAACAGAGTCAAATCGAAGATAGGCCTGTTTGAATCAGTGAGTATATTCTGGAGTATTCACTTTGTGATCTTTATGTGTTAGCTATTCACAAATAAAGATTCTAATCCATGAACATAACTAATATTTTAAATAACACATTCTGTTTTTAATACACATGCAGTACATAAGGATAAAACATTTAAATTACTGCAACAGATGCTTGTTTATATGTATTTAGTACCATTATAAAAAGAGCCTGGAGAATACACAACTGATGGTTCTCATATATATGCCCAGTGCTGAGGGAAATGGATTTTATTTCTGGTAAATTAAGGCATCTAATCACTATCATTAAACAAATAAGGATTCATTACAGGAACAAGAGGAAATGTTGTGAACACCGTGCAACTTGGAAATAAATGTGATCTAGAACTTGAGTTTCTGTGCACATCTTATTGGAGCACAATTTATTTGGGAGGTTTATGACCTGTGACTATTTCTCAATTTAATACAACTAACTGCTGCAGTGGTAGGTGTCAGCCACCTGCATAATTTGAGAGGAGAAGGGGCTAGTGGCAGAGAGGAAGTGGCCCTGCATATTAAAATTACACACAGATGCACTTAAACTTGGAGGTACCAACTGCTTTAATAGACGAGATCATTCACAGACAAAATGTCCCAGTGGAATGAGATATTGAAAATCACCAGGAAGCCACTGTGACAACATAGCCATAACCAATATCAAATGTGTGAAGTAGAAAACAGCTAGGTAATGGATCTTAAGCTAATATCCAATGGCTTCTTCAGTTGTGAATAGCTTTCTTCTGCTTTATTCTGGTAGAAGTAGTCAAGGCTTTAGATTTAGACAAGTCAGAGGTAAATCTCAGCTCAATCATAAATGAACTTCCCGACCATGGGTACAGGTTGATTGTTGAAGTCTCAGTTTACCCTTCAGTGAAAATAGTTTTTTGATTCTTTTACCTGAAATAACTTGTAAGGATTAATGTCTATGAAAGTTAAGGTAAATATAAATGTGTCTCTCTTCCTTTTATCCCTGAATTGAATGGTTGAGAATAACCTCATCTCAGTAAAGAAGACTTCAGCTGATACATTTAATAAGAGAAGAATGTGCAGCTTATCTCTGGACAGGTATACAACAAAGCTAAGATTATTTAGAAGAATGAAAATTAACTCTGGCAGCTCACTTGAATGGATCATTCTAGAATTTTAGGAAATATATAAAGTGTCCAAAGAGAAAGTTAATGGGAAAAATAAATGAGTTAAAAAACAATGCCCTAACAATAAACAAATTAACATTTTTGATCAATGTTTCCTTTAGTTTTTTTTTTTTGTTTTTTTGTTTTTTTGTTTTTTCTGTCATGGTGGAATATGTGGTCATATCATGGTTTAAAGACCTGGTAATACCTTCTTAGGGAAAAATGCATGTAGGAACCAAATCAAGGCAATGGAATGATTTACTAATAGTTGACCTCTCTTAGGTATTCATGAATATTGAGAGAAAAAAATGAGTAAGTGGATGGATGAACTGACAGATAAATGAATGACAGTTTTGGCCTCAACTCCCATTTTTAGAGTTTTAATGCATTAGAGTGGTAGTGGCTTGTAAGGGGAACTACATTTTCCCACTATACTCCACACTAAAGAAAGGTTAAAGATGATTTCTTCATATGCTACTAGTGTACATACCTGATTCTTAGATTTTCCCATTTTTCTGTGCCTATCTAAAGATTTCCTTTGTATAGAGAGTTGTTTCCTCTCTCCCCCTCTCTGTCTATCTTCTGGAGCACAGATGTATTCCAAAGAATGTGCAAATTACTTAGCTGAAAAAAGGTTAAAGTTTCTCTGAAGTAACTATCTAAATGGAGAAAAGTTTAGATTAAACAAATCCTTTGACACACAAAAAAAGGAAAAATGGGTAATACATAGATTGTTGGCTGCAATGGAATTGGAAGTGATTGAGGCAAAGGTCATCTGACTTCAAAAAGAATTTTATGTAAGTTGAAAGATGCAAGAAAGAGAGAGAGAGAGAAACAACAACAACAACAAATAGCGTCTTTGTAAAAATTTTTTTTCCTGTGGCAGGGGGAAAGATCTCAATTCTTGTAGAGCCAAAAAAAGATGCTGCCAGGTTGGTTTGTTTGTTTCGTTTCATTTTATTTTATTTTATTTCATTTCTTTTCAGTGTTCCAAAATTCATTGTTTCTGCACCATACCAAGTGCTCCATGCAATACGTGCCCTCCATAATATCCACCACCAGGCTCACCCCACCCCCCAACCCCCTCCCCTCCAAAACTCTCAGTGTGTTTCTCAGAGTCCACAGTCTCTCATGGTTCGTCTCCCCCTCCGATTTTCCCCAACTCCCTTCTCTCCATCTCCCCATGTCCTCCATGTTATTCCACATGTTACTCCACAAGTAAGTGAAACCATATGATAATTGACTCTCTCTGCTTGACTTATTTAACTCATTGTTCAGTGAGATTCCAGGAGTAGAAAGAGGAGCTAGGAGATTTTCCTAGGTCTCATGTGACTTTAGCTTCTCCTTGCCATCAGTTTGGAGAGCCAGAACTTGAGCATTTTAGAAGCAGGAACTCAGGGGAAACAAAACAAAACAAGGACAACGACAACAACAAAAACAAAAACACCTAAGAAAGAAACATGTTGCCATTACATCAAGTGCTACAGCTGTTGTGTCAAAAGTATGTCAAAATGATTTTGAAACAGACAACCTATTTTTGTGCCTTAACTCAGCCATGTCCAAGCTGAGTTACTTTGGACAAGCTACTTAGCCTCTTCAAAAACTTTCCCTGTGTTTTTATTTACTGCAAGTATATCAGGACTGATTTTCCTCCACAACTTGGGACATTTCTGAAAGGTCATCCAAGCAGCTCAAGTGAGTAGCACCCCCTGTAGAATTTTTTGTGCTTTATTTTTATTTTCTATAAAATAAGATTATATCAGTATATACCTCTTAGAAAAAGTAAGAAAACTATATGAATTACTACACTTCAAGTGCCTAAAAATTGTGCTAGGACACAGAAGGTGCTCAAGAAATGTTAGCCAAAAATCAGATAATTTATATTATTTGGTGAATAGCTAAAGAGGCTTAACATTTTTATGATCACCTCAACTGTCATTAAAGTGATCTGGTCACCATTAATTTTGCTCTTATTTGATTAAAAAAAAATAAATGGCAGTGTTGGCAAGGGTGTCTTTCATCAGAAACCTCTCTTTTTCATTGATAGGGAATAACTTTAACCATAACTTTTTGGTTGATTTTAGACCAACTTACAAGTCTATGTATGTTCTCCTGTTAGGTTCTTCAAAATTGTCTCAAAAGTTCTTTCAGGAGGAAGATAACATTTATAGATGTAATAATAGGCAATGGTCTTATTACCATCCCGGAGAAAAACTGCGCAATGTTCAGGGCAGTATTTGGGGAAATGCAGTGAGTCATCTGTCTCAGATTGAATTCTGGCCTGCTAGCAGGCCCAATGAACTTCAGTGAAAGTGAGATGAGATGCCATTAAAGACTGCCTTAGGGACACCTGGGAGGCTCTGTTGGTTGAGAATCTGACTCTTGGTCTCAGCTCAGGTCTTGAGTTTAAGCCTCATGTCAGGTTCCAGGCTGGGCATGGGAAAAAAAGGAAAAATGAAACAAAGCAAAAAAACAAACAAACAAACAAACAAACAAAAAACCTGCCTCTGAGCCTCTCTACATATTCCATTATTGTATTTCCCCACCTTTTGAAACAAAATATTTATGAAGCTAAATTTTTCCCCCTTGTTGTGGTGTGTTGAGGTTTCCAATTTTTTACTAAGTGTATGTAACTTCTATAGAACTTCCTTATGTTCTATCTATTTCCTTCAATCCTGCCCTGTTGAACGGATACAAAGTAGTAGATATGAGAAAATCTTTTTCAAATAATTAGGAAGGAACATTTAATTTGATGTGTGGTTAGATCAGATATTTTATTTACAATGATGGGCTACATCAAGTTTGGGCATCATAAAAATGCAAATAGGATGAGAAATGCTTAGGGACGAGTGTGTGATATGCATATAGGGACAACTAGCCTTGAACATACAGTTTTTACCATCCAGAAATCATCATTGCTCATCCATGAGAGTGTTCGTGGGTAATTACTGATCAATCAGGCCTATTTCACATTTGTTAACTAAATGGATTCCCTTTGAAAGGGACCATTTCAAAACCTCAGAGAGATTTTCTATTATTTGGGAAATAGAAAATGTTATTAGGGGAATAAAAAAGAGTAATAGGGAAATTTTTTGTCCCCCAGCTTTATTGAGCTGCAGTTGACTTATAACATAGTGTAAGTTTAAAGCATATAACATGTTGAGTTTATATATTTATGTATTACGAATAGTTACTGCCATAGAAATAGGGGAATTTCCTGTGTACTTTCTGAAACTGGATACAATATATGCATAGTTGAAATACTCAAAAACTTGGTTCAGTATTTAATTAATGAATAAATTAATTCCTCTTTGAACATAGTTGGCATCTTGATAAATGAAGCATATTCTGCCATTATTTCATCTTTATATTATTAATATATATTAATATTTTTATTATCATCCTCATCATTGTTGGTACACAGTTACATAATATAATAGTGTTGTTTTGAGTACTAAATTAGATATACTTAGAGGTTCTGAAATTATGACAATTAAATACAAAAAGTATCCATAGACTGTGACCTATCTTGGAAAGTTGTGCACTATGACAACATAATGGTTAATACCACCAGCTTTTGAAAAAGAATTAACATGCAACTTAACACAGTTTAACTTTGGTGGGAAAAGAAAGTATAACATGTATAATTTAGTTGGTCTATTAGGAATCTGGACTTCCTGATATTCACAGCCCCACCAACTTCCCTCCAACTGTTAGTAATAGAGCAAGAGAGTAGGTTGCAATGAACAGTCTAGAAAAGTAATATTTGGTGTTTGAGGGATGACTGTTCAAGCTTTATGATATCTGTACCATAGCCTTACTTCTTCCAAGATATTTGGGGAAGAATCATATGACCTCTTGGCAACATGGTAAAAACATCCATAGATTAAAGTGGCATGCTCTGGATCCCATTTAACCTGAAGGGTCATATCTCTTGTGCATTTGCTCTTTTTCTCTTCCTGCAGGCCTCTAATTTTTGTTGGTGGCTGATTTAATTAATGATTTGATTCTGGATATGGTTATCCCTAGCTGAATCACCCTCACTTTGTCTCCTGTTAAGCTATCGAAACTTTCTCAATTCCTATCACCTTTGCTGTCTGTTAAACTAGTTCCAGGAGTCCTCTGTCTGGGCTTTACTGGATCCAAATGCAACAGCCACAGCAAAGGAGAATCCAGGGAACCTGCAGACTTTGTATACTTAACTTCTCTGAACTTCAGCTAAATCATCTACAAAATGGTTATAATATTTTTTTTCCTCCTACAGTAGAGGTAAATACTAAATAATAGTAAATGATAACATCTAAAAGTACTGTATATGGAACTGCTATACAATTAAAAGTCATTAAATATAGGGGTACCTGGGTGGCTCAGTCAGGTGAGCAACTGACTCCTGGTTTCTGCTCAGGTCATGACCTCATAGTCCTGAGATCAAGCCCCACTTGGAGCCCTGTGTTAGGCTCTGTGCTCAGCAGGGCATCTGCTTGAGATTCTCTTCCTCTCTCTCTCCCTTTGCCCCTCTCCCTACTTTCTCTCTCACTCTCAAATAAATAATTTTTTTTTAAAAAGTCATGAAATGCAATTAAAATAAAACAAATAATACAATGCCAAGGAAGATGAGGAGGAGGCACTATTATATTTATACTTTAATATTGTAAAAAGATACACATATGGATGAGAATGTGCATTGTGAGATCTGAGTATAACTTATCTCTTTCATTCCATGTGTTCTTTGACCATTTGTTTCCTTCCCTGGTATATCCCAATTTTCTTTAACATCGACTCCAGTAAATTTTCTCTGAAGGCCTGGATATCTATGTTAGTTAAGAAAGGTCAGGACAGGGGTGCCTGGGTGGCTCAGTGGGTTGAAGCCTCTGCCTTCAGCTCAGGTCATGATCCCAGGGTCCTGGGATCCAGCCCCGCATCAGACTCTCTGCTCAGCAGGGAGCCTGCTTCTCTCTCTCTCTCTGCCTGCCTCTCTGCCTACTTGTGATCTCCGTCTGTCAAATAAATAAATAAAATCTTAAAAAAAAAAAAGAAAAAGAAAGGTCAGGACAGGAAGATTTTCTGCCTTGAAAAATCTCAGCATCATCCTAATTGCCCAATAAAACAATAACAATGGTAATAGAACAATAACATAAACTCTCTCATTAAGAAGACACTTGTGCAGAATATGTTCAAGGTTTAAGATATTAGACTATTCAGTCTTAGTTGTCCTCCAGTTCATGTTTATGGTTTTCTCTGTCCTAGAAGTCCTATCCATCATGGAGTGCCCAGTAAGGTATTCAAACTTCTAGTTTCTCACAAAGTGTGTCATGCCAAAGACCAGATGCCAAAACTATACCTACAAATATTTATGAGACACGGAAACAAATGTCACAGCCCTGACACTAACATGTTTTTAATGTTTACCTTACTCATTTCTTCCCTGGTCTTCGGATCTATGTTGGACTAGAACCAAGCAATTTTGAAGGGTTTGCCAAGTTTCAAAATAGTAACTGTTTTAATAGCCCCAATTTCCACATTAAGAAAAGAAAACTCAGCTATATGAATTTTGGCACCTTACAAATCTTAATAAATGTGTTTGATGATAAATATATTGTGGACTCCAATTCAAATGAGAGCAGATTTTTCTACTCTGAGAACTAATAGACTGTGACGTACAACGGTGGATTCAGCATTGAGTTCTGGCTAATTAGAACTAACAGCTGACTAAATAGGTACCAATTGTTGTATCTTCCATTGGCTAGAATTTCCACTAAGACATTACGTCTCTGTGAATAAGTAAGTCTATTAGTTCCTTGCTAACTTGGATATGCTCGATAATGTGCTGGGCTTGGTGAGGATAAACAGATTTATACAATAGATTGGATACCTCTAGGAGGATTCAATAAAGCTTTCTGGTTAAGAATATTATCTCTGAATCTCACCTTCATCTCTTACTTGTTCTGTGACCTTGAACTAGGTATTTCACTTCTAAAACTTAGCTTTTCCATTTGTGACATAGAAAAGGATGTTAGTAGAATCTAATGAAATATTGTATTGCATGTTCTTTTAGTATCGTGCATTGAGTCACACGTGATCAATCATGATGCATGCTGGTTATGACCATGATTATTAGTGATTTTCTGGCTTGAATTTGTATATTTGTTTAGAAATTGGGATGTTGTTACTCACACCATTGATTTTATTTGATTTTTAAAGTGGTACTCTGAGGGAGACTGATATGCCAGTGTAAACATGATGAATCTAAAAAAATAGAGGCCATCATGATCATTTTTTTTTTCATCATGATCATTAATGTAGGAAATGGCAAGATAAGCACTGGACTTCAGGTCAAAGTCTCTTTTTTTTCTATTACACGTCATTTTCATATCATAATCGGGAGCATATGCTTCTCCACCATTTACATATTTTTAAGATCATCAAAATTAACTATAATTTTGTCTATAGCTGTCCTTGAAAAGTCTTCTATGGCTTTCTTATACCAACACCTGTTCTACTTAGTCTTTTTTTTTCCTTGGGCACTTAGCAAAGAATCAGCAGTATCTCTGAAACATCAAATGAGGGACAGAACAATGAGGTTCTAGAAACGGCCAAGGACACTGTACTGAGATGCTAGGGAGTGGCAAAGGTTAAAGGATGAGCTGTGGTATAAATAATAGACTCACAAAGTTATAACAGGGAAATCAACTGTCTCAGATTTTAAAATCTCTAGGGAAAAAAAAAAACATCTCTGGGGAAATGAGGGTTATGAAAGAAGGTTCAGAATAGACTATGCAAATGCTTGCGTACGGACATAAATTATTGTATTTCCTATGTCATTGTTTCTAAAAATGGATTCTTGGCTATCACTTGATGTGTGTGTATACCCTTGTGTGTGTCCATGTGTGTGTATGTATAAGTATAGTAAGGGAAGGAGGATTCTGTTGTCAAATAAGTTTGAAAAATTTTCTGTAAAACGGAGTAAGCAAAGTGTCGTTATTGAGAATTTAACATATTCCCCTGAATTGGGAATTTCTAAGGAAAGGACATTTTGTTGCAGGAAGTGTACCAAAATATATTTGATCCAGGGACATAATTTGTGGAGGTGCTAGCATTGCTCAGAATATTTGAGGAACTGTACTCAGGTGAATAGGGAATGATTATAGCGTTTCCAACAAAATGCTTATGTCTATTAGTCAAGTGTGGATATAGTGGACAGAAATGGAGGATAATGTAAGCCGCCTTTTTACAGTCACTGTTTGCTTGTGATCTGATTGAAACAGAGATTCCTGTTAGACCCGTAACAAACTCATGAGTTAAAATCAGAAGTAACATACGTGAAAGTATCAGTGTTCTGACTCTTCAAGGGCTCGGGAGCTGCTTTAAGGAGCTTGTCACAGTATTTGTGTGCAAACTGGCTACTCTAGGACCATTATTTCTTGCATGTTCACTAAAGAAAAGCTGATTATTGACTTCAAACATGGAAGTGATTGATTAACAATGGCTGCTCGTGCCACTGTGTGTGTGTGTGTGTGTGTGTGTGTGTGTGTGTATGCAAGGGAGAGAGAGAGATTGAGACAGAATAACTTCATTAGGGGCTTTAGCAATCTTATAATTCTTTATTAATTATTTTTCTTTTTAAGTTATTCTTTAATTATTAATTTTTGTTAATTATATGTATAAGCCATCCAGGACTCTCAGAATTATTTGCTCATATACACGAAATACACACTGCTTCTGCTGCTCCTGGGAACGTATAAGCAAACATACTCTCCAGTATGGAATGGGAGACACTCTGTCCTTCCATTTAACATACATCATATCAAGGAGACACATTCTATTGTATAGCAAGGGCAAATGTCACAAGGAGCCATCTTTGGAAACCCTTCCCCCATTCCTTCTAGCGTTAGTGGATTTTTTGATGGGACAAAGCGAGAGGAACCAAAGTTTCTTTATTTCTCAAAATTTAATGTCTTTTCTGTTCTTAAAAATTCATGGTGAATCTGAGAATAGGTGTACGGAAGATGATGAAGGGAGAAAATATGTTTTCATGTTACTCCATGTTGTGGTTTCATCAAAAAGGGCAAGTATGAAAGGATAAGAGAGAAAAAAGAACTCCCAGGGTTCTGCTACATGAGAATAAGCATAATCATGTATAGGTTACAAACCTGCTAAAGTGAGTGCTCAAGAATGCTAACTTAACCATACCAAGTGTTCAAGATAAAACTCCAAACTCCTACTCACAGCCCATGAAACCTTTCCTGACATTTCCTATATCTACTTGCACAGTCTTCTCTTGCCGTTCCCAGCTGATACCATGGGTGGGTATAGAGCTAATTTTCAAGGTGCTTTCATCTTTCCTTCTCAATCTGACTAGTCTTATTTGTCTATATTTTCTGGCCAGCCTAAACAATTTAGAACTAATTGCACCTTATGGTATACTAATACCCTCCTGTTATTCTTGCTTGGAAAACTCTTATTCATGTGCTAGGAGCATCCCAGGATGGAAATAATTTCTAGGACTGTGTCAGGTGTCCTTCCATGTGCTTCCATGGTTTACTCCCCTGTAATGCAGTTGACTCTTATTGTAAGCAGGATTACGTTCTGAGAACATTCACAGAAGAGACTAATTTGTATTAGAATTCCTTGTATTCCACAAATATGGAACTCAGGAAAATTTATGGAATTAATTAATCATTATCTGTTTATACAGTGGAGAAATTTGGCCAACCAGTGTCCCTATGATGTATCCAAAATATGTTCTCTTTTCCTATGTATATAAATATGTTAGTTTCCTGATAAAATTAGAATATCTGTTTTTCTTTCATGAGGAACATTTCCTGTTATAAATATGAGTTAGAAGAAGCAATTCTGCAGACTTTTATTTAACCCAATAATATTAAAATGCCCACTAGGGAAAAGTTTTTGAAATCTAACTAATGCATAAATATTTTTACTACAGACCAGTTCATTTCTAATTTCCTGATTTGAACTCAAACCAAGTAGATCTTGATAATAAAGCTGTGATAATTTAAGCTAGGATATGAACTAAATATATAAAGACGTGAATCAGAGAAAATGCATAAAGTTTGGGATATGAAACAGGAATCAGGGTGGCTGTGCAGAAATTCCTTACAGATTACGTTCTGTCCTTTGTATCATATTCAGCAAGTCCATAAATCACTCTAAATGCTGACAATAATGCTGTTTCTGGCCAGTGGAAATGGCAGTCATTAAATAACTGTGTCATTCAGAAATGTGTTCTAACATGTATTTTTTATTATAATTATAAATGGGTCCCAAACCATCAAATTAAGCAGTCAGTAAATCCCTAAGAATGCTAGATGGAAAATTAGATTTACAATTATGGCCCCAACAGTGAACAATATTTTTCAAAGTTAAGTAAAAATTGCTTGAGGTTGAAAAATGCTTTCTCAGAAGGTAAAATTAGAGTTTGGTGATAAAAATACAGTCTGTTATATATATTAATTATATATATATATATATATATATATATATATATATATATATATATTTGCACGCACACATACATACACATATACTAAAAGTATAAAAGTGTACATAGATATATAATATTGCTGAAAGGGAAACAAACTTTCTTTTGTAAACAAGTAACAAATAACAGGTATATAATTTAAATATGCCATTAAATATGCTTTTAATTTATTAGTAATGATAAGCTTTATTCTCTCTGATTAAGGGAGTAATTGAGAAAGCATATTTTATGCCAAGACTTATGTTTGGTGATTTTAGATAGGTGATATCCTTGAATCCTTTTGAAAACCTAGAAGTATAGATTTAACATTCATTATTATAGATGAAGGATCTGAGATTCACAATGAACCAGAGGATTTGTCTAAACTCAAGTAATAAATGGGGATCCAAGTTGTCCTGGATTGGTTTCCCGTCCAGTTTTCCTACTCCAGCATCTCTCTCCATGTAATCATGATTTATGCTTCACCACCTACTCTACCAAATGTGCTTTAATTAAGTTAAAACTAAGTGTTTTAGAGAACATTTATAAGGAGATATTAATAGACCTGTTATTATTTCAGGTTGTAATAGCTTTCCTATGGTCAATGAAATTAGATTAGATAATGTATATACAATTACTTTCGCACTGATAAAATGCAATATAATTATTCACTATTTAACACAAACCCGGTATTGTTGTGTACCTGTTATCTTCCAGATACTATTCCAAGCTCGAAGGTTAGAGAAACAGACTGTATTAGATACACTCTGTCATGGAGCTCCAACTCCTGATTAGAAAATCAGACAATAACCATAAATAAGTGAGAGAAGTGGTTGAGCCTGATGAATGGCTAGGAACAAATTAAATTTTGGTGACGTAATAAAAATAAACTGCAGGGACAAAGCTGGTGTCTTTAGCTTGAATGGTCACCAATGATCAAATGACAGCCAATCACAGGATAGTCTCTGAGAAGAACATTACATACAGAAACACACACATGCACACACTTGCACAGGAATGCACAAGTGCCCACATAATATGAACTGAATAGAGGACTCAAGTGCAAATATAACCTTAGGATATTCAAATCACAGAAAGAAAAAAAAAAAAAAAGGCTGCTGTGACAATATCCTGGCAAAGGTGGTGGAGGAGGGTAGAGGGAGAAGAAGTCAGTGGGAGCTAGAGATAGGAGGGGTCTTCAACGGTAAAGGCTTTGGGTGCCATCAAAGCAGTGCCTTCCAACCATCTGCGGAGGATAGGTTGTTTTTCTGTTTTGTTTTGTAATTTTCAATTCAAGTTGGCTGATAATCCTATAAAAATTTGATAAAAGTTAAAATGAGACTAGATGGGAAAATATAAAATGCACTAAATACTTATATTAAAAGATTGTATTTATTTGAGAGAGAGAGAGAGAGAGAGCACACATGCACAAGTGGGGGGGAGGGGCAGAAAGAGAAGGGGAGAAGCAGACTTCCTGCAAAGCAAGAAGTCTGACATGGGACATGGGCTCAATCCCCGGATCCTGAAATCATGACCTGAGCTGAAGGCAGATGCTTAACTGACTGAGCCAACCAGGGGCCCCAAATGGGCTAAATACTAAACATTTGCCTTATTGTGGACCAATAAAATGTTTGGTTTGGAAGTAGCAATTTAGTTCTGATTGAAAAGGTTTGAATAATCTGATATAAATATAATACCATGTGTCT
Organism: Enhydra lutris kenyoni; assembly: GCF_002288905.1. Classification (NCBI taxonomy): domain Eukaryota; kingdom Metazoa; phylum Chordata; class Mammalia; order Carnivora; family Mustelidae; genus Enhydra; species Enhydra lutris. The sequence continues at coordinate 1,110,697 of NW_019154114.1, read as the reverse complement.
ATGTGTATTTATAAAATCACCACTGAACCCTATAACCTGGAATTTATCATCAGTTCATGGTCAGGATTCATGACTTTTTCCCCAGGGAACTCAGAAAGAGGTAGTTCACATTAAAATCTACTTGAGTTTTGCATCTGAGTAATAATAAGAAACAAAAACAAAACATAAAGGTAAGATCAGAAACAAGAGTACCCCTACAACTCGGCAGAGCTAAATTTTCATAAACAGTAATGGATCTAAACACCAACTCCTCTATTTGTAAATTAGCTTGATTAAAATCTGCTCACAATGAATTGCTGATGATAATACTTGGGTCAAATCTTGCCCTGTTCTTGTCCCTCAAACTAAAGAAGAGATTCAAGGAAAATAATGATTTGTAAGTAGTTGACCCCAGACCTGGTGAATTTGTTTTACTGGCTATAGCTATACTAAGACTTTAGCAGCTCTGTTAGGTAAGTTAATGTTCTTCTAGCATTTTAGAGAGAAGCAGTCTAAAGTTCAGAAATGTAGATGTGTCCAAGAGCTTGCATATCATTGCAGAACTGAGATTTTGGAACTATATGAAAATATATACATCTTAATACCCCTATAAAACAGTAAGCTCCGTGGAAGCATGAGGATTAAAACAAATCTAACACAGAAAACATTCTTCGGGCCACTTTGGGCCAAAAGTTTAAAAGACTTTTCTGGGGTGCCTAGTGGCTCATTGGGTTAAGTGTCTACTTTTGGCTCAGGTTATGATCCCAAGGTCCTGGGATTGAGCCCCACATCTGGCTCCCTGCTCGGTGGGAATTTGTTTCTCTCTCTGACCCTCCTCCCTCTTGTACTCTCTTTCTCAAATAAATAAATAAAATCTTAAAAAAATAAAGTAGTTTTCCACTCTGGCATTTCCACATACGTATTGCATTGGATCTACTGATTTTTTTTTTAAGATTTTATTTATTTATTAGACAGACAGAGATCACGAGTAGGCAGAAAGGCAGGCAGGGACGGGGTGGTGAAGCAGGCTCCCCTAAGCATAGAGCCCGATGCCGGGCTCGATCTCAGGACCCTGAGATCATGACCTGAGCCGAAGGCAGAGGCTTTAACCCACTGAGCCACCCAGGTGCCCCAGATCTACTGATTCCTACATTCTTTCCCCTCCCTCCCAGGGGAGGGAGTGATATATAATTATTGATATATAATTGACATATAACATTGTGTTAGTTTAAGGTGTACAAAGTGGTGATTTGATACATGTATATATTGTGAAGTGATTACCCCAATAAGATTAATTAATATAACCATCACCTCATATAATTATCTGTATATGTGTGTGTGTGTGTGTGTGTGTGTGTGTGTGTTGAGAGCCTTTAAGATCTGCTTCAGCAAATTTCAAGTACATAACAGCAATGTTAACTACAGTTGCAATGTGGTACATTAGATCTCGAGAACTTCTTCACCTTTTATTTTATGTTATTCTTTTTAAAGATGTATTTATTTATTTTAGAGAAAGAAAGCTCTGGGGGCTGGGGCAGAGGGAGAAGGAGACAAACTCAAGCAGACTCCACGCTGAGCATAGAGCCCAATGTGGGGTTGGATTTCACCACTGTGAGATCACCACTGTGAAATCACACCGGAGCCGAAAACAAAACTCAGCTGCTTAACTAACTGTGCACCCAGGTACCCCCGGTTTTTCAAATTTTAGCTGAAAGTTTATACCCTTTGATCAACATCTCCTCTTTTCTCCCACCTGCCAGCCCCTCGTAACCACCATTCTAGTCTCTGTTTCTATGACTTTGACTCCTGTAGATTTCCCATTAGTTAGATTAAACACTGCTGGTCTTCCCCTTCTGACTTATTTCACTTAGCATGTGCCCGCAAGGTCCATCCATGTCATAGCAAATGGCAGAATTTCCCTCTTTTTATGGCTGAATAATATTCCTACCTTTCTAATCTCTAAGAGTCACATCCCACCCCTCTACCCCTCAACTCCCTGGTGGCACAAAGAACAGAGAGCACTATTAATTTAAATTTTAATGTTACAGAGCTGTTTCTAAGATTGAGAAATACATCTCTTAGTTTTTCAAAGAACAGCATTAAAAATGGTTGCGTCGAGGATGATTTTACTCATTTTTATCAAAAGTTTCCCTCCTACACACACTGAACTATGAGGTTGTTTTTTTTTTTGTTTTTGTTTTTCTTTTGGCCACTTTTCCTCCCACATGCATCCCTGGTGTTACTCAGACAGTGGAGAAAATGAATAAGAGGTTTTACATTCAAGCCCAAATGTCATGCATTTTCTATAGTTTCAATGTATTGTATCTATAATCATAACTTTTTACAATACCAGTTAAAAAAAGAAAAAGAAAAAGAATGAAAATATAGGAGCACCTGGGTGGCTCAGTCCGTTAAGTGTCTGCCTTGGGCTCAGATCGTGAGAGCAGGTTCCTGGGATTAGGCCCTGCCTGGGGCTCCTGCTCAGCCGGGAGCCTCCTCCCTCTCCCTCTGCCTGGTGCTTCCCTTGTTTGTGCTCTCTCTTTCTGTCTGTCAAATAAATAAATAAATAAAATCTTTTAAAAATATATAACACATTCATTTTGTGTAATATAAGAAATAATCAGTGATGGTGCAATGTATGAGTTATTTTAAAATATTCATAATACAATTTTATACAAAATGAAGGTTTGTGTTATTCTCATTCTTCTGATTCTGGATGGTTTTCCTCATTTCTTTCTCTTTTTTTTTTCCTGTGTATTTTCCCTAATGACATGTTTTGTTTTATATAAAAATCTGTTGGCTCTCATTTCATTGTTCAGAAAAAACATGCTATTAAGAATTCACCTTATTAAAACATGAAAAGATTCAGCTCACTGAAAGAGGAACTTGTAGTGAATCAGATGATATCAGTGGTCATACTTACAGGTATTATGCTTTTTCCATTTCAAAAATGCAATATAAAAAAAATGCAATCTATCTCAGTTTCCTTTATGGTGAGTATGAGGGAAAATTAAAATATTGTATATCACAATGTTAAAATTCTATTTCATTTTTTCATGCTAAAATTAAACTCAAGACATAGGTCTAATGACTTCTACTCAGTCATAATATATACCTTTTTACTCTTTTATATTCTCACACATAATACTTTAAACATGCTAGATATTAATTTGTTGAGTAATCATCATACATCTTGATGCTTATCATCCTTCAGTTTACACCAATGTGAAATTTTAAAAGCTTATAAATTCCTGCTTAAAAAAAGAGTTAAAATGTCACAATCAAGAAGCAACATGAAATAGTATACACACAAAAAAGACCAAATCTTATTAAAAAAAAAAAAATCCCTGAAGCCCAAAGAGGTGACATATGCCCAAGTTCTCCCACATAGGAAGAGACAAAATTAAAAATGGAGGGTTTTGTTTTGTTTGATTGGTTTGGCTTTGCTAGCTATTTCTATCCAAATTTCTTGTGATATTCACTTGGTACTAGGTTAAAAAAAGATGAGTTAACTTTTCCACATTTATATTTTACCTTCTATTACCTGAATTTGTAAATTTTCATGCTGCCAGCATATTGTAATATACCAAACATATTTCAGTCAGATTTCTCAAAGAATCAAGTCATTTTCTAAGTGACATTAAAAACCACTTAACTTTAAGAGTAAATCTGGAGAAAAAAAGACACTTAAAATTATGGATTATACTTGAAATCCTTCTATTTGATAGACCCAATTCTGCTTTTAACATCAAATAGAACTATTGACATCTTAATAAAAGCTGATTTTGTAAATGAAATGCTTTAAAGACATTAGACAAGATGCATTGATTAAAAAATGTGTGCCGTGTTTCTCTTGCATTGGGTTTCCTCCTTGGAACAATGGCATAAATTACAAGGAAATGCAGACAAATTATGAGAACACTCTTGATGTGCTAATAGAACTACTAAATTGAGTAGTAAGGGAGACAAATGGCAGAGAGCATGTAACAGTCACATACCAGTGCTCTAAACAAAGGGCCTTGCCAATTAAAACCTCTTTTTGTTAAATAATGCTAATCCATACTTCATAATAAAACTAAATAATACAAGATTTTTAAAACTATAAGATTATAAATAAATTGTTCTTTCCTAAATGCTTTCTCGTATATTGGTAATGCAAACGTTTCCCACAAATTTATTCCATGCTCAACCAAGACTGCAACCTGCTTTTCAATTAGGAACTCTTCCCCATGAAACCCCTGTGTCTATTAGTGATCAATTCTACCTTCTGCCTCAGAAGACTTGTCTCTAACTGCATACCTGAGATTTTTTGTTTTATTTTATTTTTACGGTTGTTTTCTTTTTGTTTACTTCTATTAGATTTAAAGAACACAATAAGCATCCATTTTTATTTCATGTTTTGGAAATTTTCTTTGCTCTGGGAATAGAGCTTCCTAGTCTCAAAGAAATTCTAGTTTAGCATCTCAGACATAGAATTCTTAAAAATACACAATACTAAAAAGCAGATGTTGTGAATCTAAGCTAATTCTGAAATAAAACATTTATCTAAGAAAATAAAAGCAGATACTGAAAATACCATAATAGTAGTCTCAGACTGGTTAAGAATGAGGACTTTGTTTAAATTTGGGCTCATTCACTTCATGTCAGTACATAAAACTACGACTTGGGAAGTTATATAAATTTCTATTTCATTATCTCCAAAGAAAAATGATAATAGCAGAGATGAGGAATATTTATTTTAGGAAATTTAAATTCCCACCCTCATGGGAGTACTGGATGTCTGTTGACTGAGAAATACCAGTGCGACTAAATGTGCTGATCCGTGTAAATCCTTTCAGCTCAGTACTTAACACACGGTGCCTACTCAGTAATGGTTGGTATTATTGGCACTGCCAGCAACCGCATCAGCAGAAGTAGTACTAGTAGTACTGCTACTGTTAGTGCCACTAATACTGTAATACTCTGCACTGCCAACATAATGAGTGCCGAACTAACGAATATATGAATCAATAAGTAGATTAGGATTTGACTCCTTTTCAGAAAGGAATAATATATATGATAATGGAGAAGCAAAAATGTTACATAAATTCTCATTTCAGAGGATTTGGATCATATAACCTAACGCAACTTAGATGATCACCTGGTTCAATTCCCTCATGTATGAAGAAAAATACTGAGTCCAAGAGAGACCTAATATTCTGTCAAAACCCACATAGCTTGTGGGAGAATCAAGCTCCTTTGGATTTACTTATGTGACAGTCCAAATATCCACATGCATACCAGGATGTATAATGTATTTCTCTCACAATCATAGAAGTAGTTCATAATATAAACACTATATTTATTATAATATAAATGCTATATATAGTATTATATATGTGTGTGTATTATATATAGACATCTTATGGGAATCCATGTAAAATCCTCTAAATATATAATAGTCATGGAAAGAAAAATTAATATATATCTTTCCGAATTTGCAAAGCTTGCTATTAAAAATAGCAATAGTACTATTTATGAAACATTACATGTTGAGGAAAGAAATGAACAAAATATAGGAAAATAATCAGTTTCAGCATCATGCTAACACTGTCCTCTCCCTCTTTCCTCCGAGGGATCCCATAAGCAGTTATCTGGCAGGATAACTGCTGATGACGATTTTACAATGTATTATTTTTAGCTGATTTCTTTCAATCTACAACTTTATGATCATTGGAACTAAGTTGTCCATTGTAATTGCCTTAATGGTTGGGCTTGTTTCTTATAAACAGACATTTGGCCAAAAACAAACAAACAAACAAACAAACCAGAAATCTTTTTGAGGGTACCAGAAGAGAAGACACACCCCATCCTATCTCTCCCTTCCTTCTGATCTCCAATCCTTGTTAAGAGGAACCTGTTAGGCCAAAACATAGCTGCCCAAATTGTTTGATTCATTCATTCTTTTATACACTTATTTCATAAATTTTTATTAAATGCCTTCTCTGTATTTAAGGCACTGGGAATACAATAGTTAATAAAATTTCATGCCAGTCCTCATGGAGTTTGCAATCTAAAGGACAATGTAAAGAAGTACCCAGTCACCGCTGATTAATGAATACCCTCACAGTGTACTTTGAGAGCACATATAAAAGATATCTAAGCTGGAGTTGGAAGACTATGAAATGCTTCTCAAAGAAAATGCATTAAAGTTGACACTTGGAGTAGGAATGAGTAATGTAAAGGATATCCTGGCAGAAGGACCAGAACGGAATGAAGACTAGAAGCAGAAAGGACACAGGGAATTTCAGAAAACTAAAAAGAGGGGAGGGTAGGACAGAGGAAGTTGTGAGATGTATGGTTGGACAGGTGATAGGAATTCAATTTAAAAAAACACAAACATTTCCAAGACATATTAAGGCCCCAGACTGTGACCTTACTGATGTGTGTGTACATCATATATGTGCACCTATATGCACAGAAATACACACACACACATATCCATATATATGTGTGTGTTTATGAGTGTAGAATATGTATGAGAGAAAGCTTGTGTATGTATAGCACCTGCCAGCTAATTAGCAGTTAGATATAAAAAGAAGCTCAATAATCGATTTCTCATGACAGATTTTACAATCACTTGCAATCATCTCTACCTCTTCATGTAGTAAATCTTCAACTGCGTCTAAAAACAGTTTTAAACAATCTATCTTCCACAGTGCTTTCTGGATAGCCCATTTAAATATATCTCAGATGCACTTTTTCACATTTAATCTTGAGAGAAACTGGCAAAATGGGGAATCGAGTGAAGACTACAATTATTGCTCATGAACTTTTGATAATATTGTCTGCAAATGTCTGTTCACATTCATATGTAAGCACAAGCCTGCCAAAATATAGAGACCTATTTTTTTCTTCCATTTCAAAATTCCATTATTCAGTGTCGATTTCTGAGGTTTGATTAACAGTGACAGCGTTTTGGAGGGCGTGCTTGTCTAATGTGATCGCAGTTTCAGGAGTTGGAAGGCCCTTTGTTTCAATAACAGTTATTTATGGAGAAATGCTTTCTTAGAATCAGACAGCATAAAGGGTGTGTTTTCTGGGAGGACATATAAAGATAACTTCACTCTGAATTAATTAATCCAGTTTGTATTTCTTTGTGCCACACAAATGAACAAAACAATCCCCCAATGTAGAAGATGGTGAGATGCAAATAGGAAGAAAAATTTGTGTTTGTGTAGTGCATTATTTTTAAACAGGCACCACAGCTTACCCTCGCAAAGTCTCTTAGGGAAGGACTCCTCATCCCCATTCAACATATAAGGAAACCATCATTTCTAATAGTCAAGCATTTTACTGAAGACCGATAGAGAGTAATCTGGATAGCTGGGGTTAGAACCCACACTATCGGACTCCCAGTCTAGACCTCTATTTACTGCTCTACGGGACAGTGTTCTCCCCATCTATATAACTGACTACATAGTTTATTATGTTTTTTTTTTCCAGAATTGCATAGCACCAAACTTCCCAAATATGTATTCCTCAAAATATTAAGGGGAAAATGATTTTTGATTCTCTTATGTAATATTGTAGTTGACCAAAACCTGGCACAGCTAACTTCATTACACCTTATGTCAACTTTCAACTTTGCTTCAGATCAAATGCTCAAGGCCTAAGTAATGTGGTGGGGGAAGAGTAATATTCCAAGTTACAACACATCTGAGTGCATTCTAATGACTCACTGACCCTAGCACTGCTCAATTATGATTTCTGGATCCTCAGTGTTCATTAATGTTATAGATTGTGCTAAAAATGAAATTAATACATAAATTATAAAGCCTATATTGGGACTTAAATTATTCTGTGAAAATTTGAAATTAATAATAATATAAAGAATTATAGAACAAATTTATGGGAACTATTTTGGTCTACTTTATGTTAAAATGCCACATCAAGGAAAGAATTTTCACTCTATGACAAATTATATGCTAATGTGTTATTATTCTACTTTAGTCTTTATTGTATATATCTTGTTTGTCCTTGTAACGGTGGTTTTCCATATGCTGTTATTTATTTATTTTTTTTTTTTTTAAGATTTTTTATTTATTTATTTGACAGAGAGAGATCACAAGTAGGCAGAGAGGCAGGCAGAGAGAGAGGGAAGCAGGCTCCCCACAGAGCAGAGAACCCGATGCGGGGCTCGATCCCAGGACCCTGAGATCATGACCTGAGCCGAAGGCAGAGGCTTTAACCCACTGAGCCACCCAGGCGCCCCATATGCTGTTATTTATTTTTAATTGATTTCTCTTTCTTTTCTATGTAATGCATAAATTGAACTTATTCTATAAGAGGAACTATGATAGCCAAATATGCATCTATAGAGGTAATAAAAATAATTATAGTCACATTGTCTTACACCTAAGAAAGTAGAAATTTCAAAATGTCACCCAATACTGGTGATGTTATAGACTAATATACTCATTCATCACCTATGTCACTCAAACTATTATACTCTTTTGTAAGGCAATATTGTAGTTTACAGGAAGAGCTATAATGATTTTTTAATTAACATATAATGTATTATTTGCCCCAGGGGTACAGGTCTGTGAATCATCAGGCTTACGCATTTTGTAGCACTCACCATGACACATACCCTCCCCAGCGTCCATCACCCAGCCACCCTATCCCTACCCTCCACCCCCCAGTAGCCCTCAGTTTGTTTCATGAGATTAAGAGTCTCTTATGGTTTGTCTCCCTCCTGATCCCATCTTGTTTCATTTTTTCCCTCCCTACCCCCACAACCCCCTGCCTGTCTCTCAAATTCCTCATATCAGAGAAATCCTGTGATAATTGTCTTTCTCTGATTGACTTATTTCGCTTAGCATAATACTCTCTAGTTCCACCCACATTGTTGCAAATGGCAAGATTTCATTTTTTGATGGCTGCGTAGTATTCCATTGTGTGCGATGCGTGTGTGTATACCACATTTTTTATCCATATAATGATATTTTTAATCATCAATCAACTTATTCTACTAGTTTAATTTATCTAAATATATAATTCAACAAAAGTAGAAACTACTTAATGAAGTGCTTATTATATTATAAATAATAAAAAGAAGAAAACAATGAAAATAATTTAATATAATACATAATGAGAAATTTTTTTAAATAAATTATATATATTAAAATGCTGGAATATATTCCAGTCATTATAGAAAGATGACTTAATTTTGGAGATTGCCTGGATGGTCAGTGAGTAGATTAAGGATTAGCAAGAACTGATCAGTTCATGTCCAGTTATATGGTCAAGAGTATCTCAGAGATATAAAGCTTTTGAAAAAAAAACATGAACTCATATGTGATAAGGAGCTCTAAAGTTACAAATCGTACATAGGGAGTGCTTAGTAATTGTATTTCCAGGAATATTTTGTGGGACCTTAAGGAATAAATAAGAGAGAATTGATGAGGAAGAATTAGGGTCAGCAGGATGATAGGTAGGAGAAATCCCACAGTCTAAAGTGGATAGAGAGCTGGGACCATTCTGGAAAAAAAGAACCATGGTAAAGTGCCAAAAAAGCCAACATAGATCAAAGAACAAGAAACCAGAAGTGAAGCACCTTTTCACCATGCCCTTGTTACAGAACATGTGTTCATGAAAAATGTGTAGGAGAAGTCTTTGTCATAAAACATTTAGTGGAAAATGGCAAATACCCAGTTCAAACTGACCTAAGGAGGGGGAAAAAAAAAAAAAAAAAAAAAAACTAGAAGTTCAAAGGCATGCTGACTGTTTAGCACAGGGTAAAATTATATCCACCTTCATCTTTTGGTTCTGATTTTCTGTTTTAGTTTTAGTCTCAGGCAATTTCTACCTTCACTCTTATAAGGCAGTTACAAACAGGTCCAGACTTACAACCTACCAGCTAGGCAATATTAGTGGAAAGAAAGGGTTGTCTTCTTGGCTATTAAAAAATAAGAATAAAAAAAATTAAATCTTGATGATTAGATACATTCACCTGACTTTGGTCAAATCTCCTACTTTAAGTAAGTATAGTGATTAAATAATTGGAATACCTTATAAGCTTGAACTTTATCATGTTGTCACCCCTGGAACTGAGGTTCGTGGCAACCTTAGTTGTAATATGTGAGTAAAGGAAGTTTCTGAAGAGCAGGTTGAAATCACCTCAGTCATGTCAGATGAGTGGTGTGTGCATCTAGTCTGTACAGGAAATGCATGACAATCATATCAGATGTTAGTAAGTGGTCTATTTGAAGAGATGTGGATAGCGATTCTGGAAACCAGCTCTGGGCGATCCAAACACCTTCAAGTCTAGTAAGACTCCTTTAGGAGCATGTTTGTCAGGCTTTTGGCCATAGACTTGAACTGAACCATTTCCAGCTTGCTCACTGCAGAGTTTGAGACTTCTCAGCCTCTGATATTGTATGAACCAATTCCTTATAATAAACCCTTTTCTATATAGATACATCCTGTTGGTTCTGTTTCTCTGGAGATCTGCAATACAATTACATATGCAAAGACTCCATCTACACAACTCCTAACTATGTGAGTTCAAGCCCAATGGCTTAAACATATGTGACTTAAGTGTTTATAAATCATATGTCTAGGCATATGGACATTATGAGTAATTTTCTGGGTCCTTGGTCTTTTTCAGCACCATTTGTTCATATAGTATCTCTTCTTAAAAGGACATGTGAGTTGGTTAAAAAACTCCTATAGCATGTCCAGTACAGAGGCCTTGGAATAATTGCTGTTTGTGAGCTTGATGTAAAAATATTAAAATGGGGTGCCTGGGTGGCTCAGAAGGTTAAGCCTCTGCCTTCAGCTCAGGTCGTGATCTCAGGGTCCTGGGATCGAGCCCTGCATCAGGCTCTCTGCTCAGCAGGGAGCCTGCTTCCCCCCATCTCTCTGCCTGACTCTGCCTACTTGTGGTCTCTCTCTCTATATCAAATAAATAAAACTTTTAAAAAAATTAAAATGGAGAATTTCTTCCTTTAAGACATTTCCTAATGTCCTTTTTTTACATTTTAGTTTGCTTCATTTGAGCTTTATTAATATGTTATGATGCAGTGTAACCTCATGTGACATCTTTTTTTATTGACTATTATAAAACTAAATTTTATCTATACTGTTTTTTATAGTTCAGTTATTTTTTGTAGTTGTGTAATACTCCATTTATGATCCCACCACCCCCAACTCCTGACAAGGCTATCATCACAATTCTTCTGTAGGTTTTGGTGCACATGGCAGAATTTATGTAGGTATTTACCTAGGAATTTCATTGTTTGATCATAAATTATGCAAATGCTAAAATGCTGAAGTAACAATCTAAAAATGATTATATTATTTTGCACTCTTCTTTATCCATACCTTTCTCAGCACTCAGTATTATCAAATTTCCAGTTTTTGCCGGTCTACTAGTGTGAAACTGATTATAATTTGGCAGTTACATTGAGTTCTCTCATTTATTGGTTTCCTTTTTTACCTTATGGTATCTTTTGATGAACATAATTTCTTAATTTGAATGTGATCAAGTGTTTGAAACATTGGTTCTGTGTTAATGTTTCACATGAATTACTTAGGTAACATTCTCCTTTCCTAGAGGCAAAATAGGTATTCTCTATATTTTCTTCTAAAAGTTGTAGGGATTTGGGTTTAACACTTAGGTTCTTATTCCATTTGGTGTATATACTGTGCATGTGTGTTTTATGACATAGAGATTTTAATTTTAAAATATGCATTCCTAACAGTGTTTATTGAATGATATCCCCTTTATGCAATAATTTGCATGCTACATAGATAGACTCATTAAGTTTACACTTTGCTTGAGCTATTTCTATAGTATCTATTATCTTGCCTTTGTCACTTTACCTACACCTGTGTCAGTACTGTACCAAATCTGTGCTTCTTCTATGCTTAAGCATTTTTTAAATGATCAAGAACTTTTTAATTATTTACTTATTTTTAAATTTTTTCTTCCATTTTTAAAATTTAAATTCAATTGATTAAAAATAATAATAAATTCAATTAACATATAGTATACTATTAGTTTCAGAGGTAGAGTTTAGTGATTCGTCAGTCTTATAGAATACCCAGTGCTCAGTAATCGCATGCCCTCCTTAATGTCCATCACCCAGTTACCCCATCCCCCTCAGACAGCAATCCTGTTTGTTTCCTATGATTAAGAGTTTCTTATGGTTTGTCTCCCTCTCTGATCTCATCTTGTTTTATTTTTCCATCCCTTCCCATTTGAGCCTCTGCTTTGTTTCTTAACTTCCACATATGAGTGGGATCATATGATAATTACCTTTCTCTGATTGACTCATTTCGCTTATATGCTTAAGCTTTTTTATATAAAATTGCCAATCACCTTCTCAAATTCCTTTAAAAATCCCCTAGGCTTTAGATTTAATTGCATTAAACCTATGGATCAATTTGGTGACACTTTTCATTGTTATGATACTAAATCATTTGTTCAGGAATATGTGTATGTCTTATTTAAAATACATGCTGCTTTTCTTTGTCCTGGTATCAGCAATGCCTACTATTATTATGGGTACATGATATTTGCATATAAATATTTTCAAATGTATAGTTTGAAGCTATTACTTGAAACTCGGGACTGATATTACTTTAAGGAAGAAATGTTAAACCATTAGCTGATTTAAAAATTCTCTTTGCAATGTCCCATCAAATGGTTTTCTTGTCTTTACTTGACACCGTCATTGACAGGATGCTTTACTACCTATTGAGAAGGTTTCTAAAGAAAAAAATGTTCAAAAAATTAATTTCTTACTTTGTTCTGAAATCACCTGTTAAGTCTGGCTTTTTTTTATAAAATTTCAAGTAATCCCTTTTAGATTTTCTTTTAACTAGCTCAGTTTTACTTTTAGCTGGCATTTCCCATAACTTCTTAACAATCATAGATTGTTGTTTCTTATTCTTTACAATTCTTAGAAACCTCTTATTTGAAGCAGAAAGCAACTCTTATCAAAAGTCTCAGTATAAGCGCATGTGTCCACCTTTCTCCTTTGTGTTTTATCACCATTCGTTAATGACATCTGAGACCATCTTATAATCTTTATATCTTTCATCTATGGTGTTTTATGATATACAGAGCCATGTTATAGACCCATCAAATTTTCCATTATTCCACATTTATGTGACTCTGTATTGTAAGTTCATAGTCATTTGTTAATACTTAAATAAGCCATTCTTTCCTACATTCTTTATTATTTCTAAGTCTGTCACATTCTCCACTGTGTCTTTCCTTTTTCTCTAGTAACAGCATTACTTCTGATTTCTCAACACATACATGTCCAAAACTGAGGATATTCTCAACTGTTCTATCTGTGCCATAGAAGACTTTCCCAAGGCTATTGACAATTTTAATTAATCAGATGGGTGAGTTTGAAGGCTGCTTTTGAATCTCAAGCTACCTTCACTCAAAAAAAAAAAAAAAAAGTAGAATGAGAATATCTTTTAAATAAATTTAGAAGATGGAAAACTTGAGACCACAGGATGCCAGTTGGTATTTCATTTGCTTAACAAAGTATTTCAATTTATTTAAAGAGTGTCCCACGTAAGAGCAGGAGGAACTCTTAAGACTTCCTCTATTTTCCATCCTTATAAATATGCTAAGCACAGTGTAGATATTCAATATATGTTTATCAAAGACATTTACTCATGCAGCGTATTACAGGGTAAGGACTAAAATTCAAGTCTGGTATTTCTTTGACTACAAGAATTATAAATGCTAAAAAATGCAAATGGCAAATAAAAAGGCTTCATGATTTTTATTGCAGTCAGTTGATTTTTAATAAAAAGGAAAATTACTGCATGAGAGGATCCAGCTCTATTGGCATACATTTAAACATTTTCCAATATTAGCACTGCATTCCATTGTGACCTGCCGGTTGATTCCGATCCCATTCAGTAGGCTGAGACTTTTACCTTTGCTCTGCCAAGCCTCTGGAACATACTCCTTCCAAGCCTCTCTCTCTCTCTCTCCCTCCCTTTTCACATCTAAGTCCTGCATTCCTGTGCTGTAATGTGCAGCAGCCATTCTCATTCCCTTCCCAATGATTATACCAAGGACAGAAAATGCCCCTAAATTAATCCATCACACTGGCACAGATTCTAATGAGTAAGAAATGCCAAAAATGATCCATTATCACTGCAATTGGAAAATCATAATATCATAGTTCAGCCTGAGCAACCAGTAGAGGAAATCTCCGAAGCATATAGTGAATGTTGGATGTGGAATGCAATCTCTGGTCCTGGAGCTGCCTCGGTGGGGCACTAACTGATTTATATGTCCACACAGCTATGCCCATCTTCATGTACAGACATTACCCTAGATTACCTGTGTGTGCTTATCCTGGGTTTTGAAAAACTAGATTGTTCTCCCTGAGTTGTGTTTTCAAAGGTCACTTGACCAAAATGCAATGCCACAGTGCCCTCAAGTGGTCTCATATATTTAGAATAGTTATTTCTTGAGTGGCAGGATTCTTGCTTCAAAAAGCATAAATGTTTTCATTTTTTAAGAGAAGGTAAAAGATATGAACACCATCAGCAATGACAACAACAACAGGAAGAAATCTTTCTCCGCCTACCTTTTCTCATTTTTTGTTATTGGTTTCCTTTCTGCATTGTCTCACCTGACTGTTCTCCCCAGCCCCCATCCCCACCCCCCTCTACTAGCTTCCCATCCCTTTAAGCCCTCCTTGCAGACATGTGACCAACCAGCCTTCCATCCAAGGTCTGTGTTGTCCGTGTAACATCTGAGGAGTCAGGGACACTACTTTTTCCACTTCTACCAATGGGAAAAATTATATCAGAGAAGGCAAGAACAATGTACCTACCCTTCAGATGTAAAAAACAAAATGTGAATATAATAGAAATCTTTATCTTGAACTCTGGTAAATCTACACTTTGTGTGTAAATAAATTCAAGATTTCTCATTCCAATTTAGGAATATTCATATCAGTTCTGAATTTTACTTTGGACTGTGCAGAGAAAAATACAAATATCTTTAAATTATTACTTCATTTGATTACTCTAGTAAATGCATTAATCAATTAAAATTTTTTATTTCATCATATTTTATGTACTTTTTTTCTCAAAAATTAGGCCTCACAGATTTCTTTATGGGGAACGTGGGGGCTGTTTCATGCTTGGCCCTTAATGAGAAGTAAGAGTTACATGTGCTCATTTCTCTTTATTTATTTAAATTTTAAACCATTGTGCAATTCCAATTATGTGTGCAATAATCTTTTACCATAGGAATTATTATCAAAGGATACAGTTGTGATGCCACTGTTAAATGGTAAATAACAGTGAAATAAAGTAAGTGAGCTTAGTAAATTTTGTGGTTATATATAATATAATATACTGTACTCATGTAACCCCTTTTGTAAAACAACAACAACAACAAAAAAATAAAAAACAAAATAAGAATAGTAAAACTGGGTGTGGTGCATAGACAGTGAATCTTGGAACACTGAAAAAATAAAAATTAATAAAAGAAAGAATAGTAAAACTGCAGAATATTTACAATGTAGTGGCCACAAAAGTGACATTCGTGAATACTGAGCTTGACCAAATAGGAGAGTCCAGGTGGAAAAGCAAGGAAGGGTGCTTTCAGTATCCCCATACTCTGGGTCATGAATTGCTTAGCTTTTGAGAATTATAATGGGAATACAAATAGTATACAAAAATTTAAATAGTACTCCTAGCCTTTACTTTCTTGGCTATTTTTCCAACAAAAAGAAGGGATTATTTTTATTCATAAAATATAGAAGAGGTTAGAGTTATTGAACATAGTTATCTTTGAAACTGGGCTATGAAGACTACCATAGCAATGAATAAAGAGATTGTGTCCTGTGATCATGAATGTTGTTTTATAATCTGAGATTCTTCCTACATAACACGTAAATGAGAATACTTAAGAAAATTACATCATAATATCGTGGCAAGAATTCAAGGACACAATATCCGTAATTCTACAAACATTAAAAAGAAAAAAAAAAAAAGCCTGTATCTCTAAGGCACAGTGCCCAGCATTAGTAACTAGCCAACCAGCTTAATTTTTATTTTATTTTATTTTCATTATTTATAGACCATTTCAAGCACAGGAAATGACTTTGCAATACATGTACATTGTGGGCCCCATTAAGTAGCTTCCATGATATTTCAATCATAGGAACTGGATGATCATAGGAACTTTGCCTATATCCAGGTCAGAGAAGAAACTTTTTCTGAGAAAATTTGAGTAGTAGAAAATTACTATTTTCCTTAATGACTTTGATTTCCACAGTTATTAATGACTTCATTATTTATTGAGTCTCAGTGCATTCATCTTAAAAATGGGAAAAATAGGAAAAAAAGGGCTCTAGGAAACTCCTTAGGTCATTCCAGTTCCCAAAATATTCAGTATGTTGGTATGTTTACTATACAATAATGTATTTTAATATATTTTAATATGGTAGCAGAAATCTGTCCTATTACAAAGAAAAATTAGCTCAAGAAGCATAGCATTATGCTAAATACGCAGATGTAAGATCTTGAACATCTCATATTTCCCTTCAATGAAAATAGTAATTATAGTTATAGTAAGGTACAATCAGAAATCTTAAAAGGTATATGTTATATGTGACACATTCTCCTAGTTTTATCAGGATTCAGTCAGTGAATGACAGTTGCAAGGAACTTCTCTGGGTTTTAAAGAGTCATTTGGTCATAGATTTTATTTAACCATATTCTCTACATATGACACCAATATACAGTCTTCCCTTCCAGCCTCCAGCGGTGGACTACAGCAGGTCTCAGAGAATTGCATTAACACATCACGCTAAGCACTACGGCCCTGGCTTCCCATAGACCTCTTTAAATGCAACTCCCACCATTTCTCTCTGTGCCTCGACCGCCCAGCCAGATCTCACTCTTTATTTCTGTCTGTTATTGATGGGCCATTTAATGTCTAAGTCATTGCTCCACTGTGTTTGCATCTATCCTGCCATGTTCTTGTTTTTGTACCTAGCAACATCCCGTTATTTGTAGCACTCATTCTAACTTCTTCTTTTTTCTTTTTTTATGTTGACTTCCCAGATCTCCTCAGTCAGAATTGATTGTTCTTTCCCTTGCCTTCTTGGAGCAGTTGGTGCACTTTGCTAACAGCTGTTTTGTTTAGATTTACACACATTAGTTCCCACATGCTTTCCATTCAGCCATACATCTATGCACTTATTCCCATTTGGTGTTGAAGGAAGTATTTGCTTTGTGGTAGGTAACGAACAGTTTAAGGGTTAAAGATTCAGTCTTTGGATTCAGAAAGATATGTCGTGGGTTCTTTCTTTCCCATTACCAGTCTGGACAATTTAACTGCTTTAAAGTTCAGTTTACTAATCTGAAGATATGGGCCAAAGTCAATGTACTGACTTTACAGGGCTTCAGAGAAGATTGAATGAAATGGGCCTAAAATATTTATCTTTATCCTGGCACCCCATAAACACTCAATACATGCTAGTTGCTATTATGACTATTATTTTTATCGCTGTATTTTTCTATTCTGACTGCCAATTTTATATCTGTCATCCAGACCTCTCTCTTGAACTTCAGACCCATAGTTCCAAATGTCTTTGAAATATCTTCATTTCAATGTCTAATTGGCATGTAAAATTAACTTCTCAAAAGTTGGAACTCCTGATAAATGCCCAAAATAAAACCCGCTTTTGTGCAGTCGGTCTTATCCACATTTGTATCTCTTGTTTTTTTTTTCTTTTTTTAAATAATCATGTAAACATTTTAAAGTAATTTAGGACTCTTTTCTTTCCTTCACACCCCACCTCCAATCTATCAGAACACCATACTGGCTTTTCTAACTAATGTGTTGTGCTCTGCCCCCTATGTTTCCATGTTGATCTGAACCACTGTAATTCCTTACTTGAGCTACTGAATTTGTTTTTCTGGCTGGAATACATACTTTGCTCTTGTGTCCCTTAATGTTCTTGCCAAAAACATTTTATTTGTTTCCAAGAAATTTTATTGACTTGTCTTTGACATACAATAAGCTGCACACATTTAAAGTATATAACTGTCTTAAAATTTGTGAAACCATCTGATATATATACAAAATCAAGATAATAAACATATTGTATCAACATATAACCACAAAAATCAGGGGATTAAACCTACCCATCACCCTCAGAAGTTTCCTTTTGCCATTTTGTAACTTTTTCCTCCATCTCTTCCTCCTCCCCAGCCTACTACTGAATTGATTTCTGTCTCCAGAGATTAGTTTGCATTTTGTAGTAACTTAAGTAAGTTGAATCATACAGAGCATGATCTTTGTGTCCAAGTTTTTGCATGAAAAAATGCTGTCATTTCACTGGGTAAATAACAACATACTTGGAGAGGCTTAACCATATGGTAGTTTATTCATAACTTTTTAAAAACTGCTCAACCTTTTTCCAAAATTGTTTGTATCTTTTTTCCATGACACCAACAGCATTTGAGAGCTCTATTTGCTCAGTATCCTAGACAACACTTGTTATGGTCAGTCTTTTAGTTGTTCTACTCTGGGTGCATATTTCATTGTGGTTTAAATTTGCATTTCCAGAATGATTTATGAATTGAGGAAATTATCATGTGCTTATTTGACATCTATATATCTACCTTGGAGAAGTAGCTTTTCAAATATTTGCTTTTTTTTTTAGGTTGTTTTCTTCTTGTTAATTTTTGAGTGTTCTTATATATTTTGATTTCAAGACCTTTATCAGATATAGACTTTCCATAGGTATTCTCCCAGACTTTGATTTGTCTTCTTGTTCTTCTAAAATTGACTTTGAAGATCAAGTGCCCAGCTTATCAATTTATTACTTTAAGAATTGTGCTCTTGGCATCATATGTAAGATAAAGTCTTAAAGATATTTTATTCGTTTTTTCCTAGAACTATGGTATATCTCTCTATTAGTTTTCTTTAATTCACTCACTTTTATAGATTTCAATATTGCTTATATCAAAAAACCTTCCTATATTCACTTAAGTTTTGTACTCAGATTTTAGATTCTCTTTATTTTTTTTTACAATTACACTCATGTTTGGTGAACACAGAAAAGTTTCAATTCTTACTTTCTAATCTCAATCTGTTTCTTTTTCTTGTCTTATTGCACTGAGTAGAACCCCAAATCAGCATTGACTAGAAAGAGTAACATCCTTATCTTGCTCCTGATTTCAAAAGAAATTAATTTAACTTTTCTCCCAAACTAAATAAAATAATAATTTAACACTAGTAATTTCATTATTAACACGAATAATTTAATTAGTAACAACACCAATCATAATTTAATAATTAAATTATTCTGAAACTAAAGTGTGCAGCATGATATCACCTATAGATTACCTTTATCAGGTTTGAAGAATTTCACTTCTGTTCCTAGTTTACCAAGAGTTCTTTTTGTTTTTCCGCAGAAATGAATGTTGATTTTATCAAAATTCTCTTGTATCTATAAAGATATTCATGTTGTCATTCTTTTTTTAACTACTAGTGAATTAAAATGAATTATATTAATTTTCAGATCACAATTCAATATTGCGTTTCTGTATGAAACCCCACTTGATCATTTTGCATTGGTTTTTTTATATGTTACTGGATCCAATTTTCTTGTAATAAATTTTGTTTGGCTTTAGTATCATTGTAATCACAGAAGGAGGTGGAAGAAGACTCAGTCTATTTAGATATATAAAAGAAAGTGTATGGGGCACCTGGGTGGCTCAGTGGGTTAAAGCCTCTGCCTTCAGCTCAGGTCATGATCCCAGGGTCCTGGAATTGAGCCCTGCATTGGGCTCTCTGCTCAGCAGGGAGCCTGCTTCCATACTCTCTCTTTGCCTGCCTCTCTGCCTACTTGTGATTTCTGTCAAATAAATAAATAAAATCTTAAAAAAAAAAAGAATGTGTGTAGTTATAACAGTTTTTCCTTAAGTGTTTATACATGTAGTTATCAATTCAATGGTTCTCATTCCTATTTGTAGATCTATGTATTCATCTGATAACACTTTCCTTCTATATGAGTGAGTTCCTTCAACAATTCTTGCAATACAGGTTTGCCATTGATTAATACTTTAAGTTTATGGTCATCTGACATTTTAACTGCCTATGGATTTGTAGGTTGATAGCTTCTTGTTTATTTTCTTTCAGTATTTTAAAAGATGACCCACTTTCTTTCATTGCTTCTAATGACAAATTAGCTAATCAGCTGACATTTTAATCTTTGTCCCTCTGTCTGTAATTATCTCAGTGCTTTTAAGATTGTTAATTTTTATTGGTATCAAAGAACTTGATAAATGTGTCTTGATATGTCTTGGGTTTTTACTGTGCTTCTTAAATCCCTGGGCTTATACCTTTTTATCAAATTTGGAAGTTTGAAGTTTGTCTTTTTTCTTCTTTTTTCCTACATTGTCCTCCTCTTTGGGGAGTCCTATTACATCTATATTAGGTCTCTTGAATTTTTGCCACAGATCACTGATCCTCTGCCCATGGATAGTCTCTTGATGCAGTATGGTGGGGTAATAGCAGGGCTCAGCTCTTTTGTTTTCTATCTTTCATTGATCACTATTTGTTTTTATCTGGTGTCCAGTTTTGTGAAGTTTTTTTATATATATTATATGTTATATGTATTATATATTATGTGTAGTTATGTATGTAGTTATAATTATATATGTTATATATTTCATGCTATATATATAATTATATATAATAATTACTGTGTTTATTATTATTATTATTATTATTTACTTTTGGGGAAGGTGAAGGTCTCTTTTCTACCATCTTTGTCCAAAGTGTTAATAGTTTCTTTAAATAAGGTAGGCTGTCATGCATCTTTCTTTCTTTCTTTTTTTTTTTTTTTGTCATGCATCTTTCTATTCAAAATTCAGCAATAACTCTCACTTCCCTTAGAGACAAAGTCAAGTTTGTGAAAATGACCTAGCAAGCCAGTATAGTCTTCCCCATCATTATCTATGTGGTCTTGTTTCTCCATAGTGCTAGCATTGCTCTAGCCACATTGTCCTTTCTTTTGTCACTCAAAGATTTCAGCTACTCTCTATTTTTACTGTCTTTGCACTAACATCTCTATGTGGATGTTATCTCCTTCCTCTTCCTCACCTCCTTGTCTACTACATCTGTATAAAAGATTTTCTCATGTCTCACTTCTCTATGAAGCCCACCTTGACAGTATCTTATTTAAAATTACATGTTCCTTCCCTTCTGCTGTTCTGATTCACATTACCATGTTCTACATTGAATTTATTTCCATACCACTTATCACATTGTAATACACTAAGATGCTAATTATTTAGTCATTTTGGTTTTGTTTACATGTATCTCTGTCCAAAACACATCTGTTGCTTTTGCTCTACAAATATTTAATGATTACATTACAAACCCCACAATTTTATAGGACCATTGCCGTGCATTAAAAATGTAGATCAGTATCTTAATCTTATGATCAAAGGCTTTAACTCTAATGAAGGAAATGAAGAACTCCACCAACAATGAGATAGAGTATAGGGTGTTTGCAAACTCCACTCCACAACCAGAATATGATCTCCTTTAGGACAGTAAATGAGCTACTTTTCCCCCAGTGGTTTAGTGATTTGAATGTAACAAGTGTGTACAAGGCTTGATGTGTTTAGTCTAAATTAATCTCTTCTAGTCTTTTTGCATTATATGTGCTTGTTTCAAGTATAATACTTCCTAGAAGAACAGAGAAGATCATGGGTATAAAATCTCTGATTACCAGGTGGGGCACTGCTGTGAGGAGAGAGTTGAGCACTAACTGTAAGCTCCAAGTATAATTAGGAGGAAGAAGTCTATATGGCAATGCATTGAGACCTCCTGCCAACACCCAGCACCAACCTGAGAGCCATGTGGGTGAACCATCTTGAAGGTAGATCCTTTATTCCCAGCCAAGCCTTTGGATGATTGCAGCTATAAGTGACATGTCATCTTCAATTCAAGATGAAGAGACAGGAGCTGGTTCAGCTCAACCAAACTGTACCTCAGTTTCTGATACACAGAATCTGTATAACATATGACATAAATGTTTATATTTATTTTAGGCCACTAAGTTTTATGCAGCAGTAAATAACTAGTATATATGGGAAAAAAAGAGTAAGAATATTTAAACTTTAAGCTTCATTCAAATTATATGAAGCTGGAATTGGGGAAAGAGTATTCCTGCTAAGGCTGTTTGCTCCTTTCTACCCAAACTCTGAATTTTTGAGGATTTAGGGCAAGGATAAGTCTACTGAGAGAGAAGTAAAATATGTGGTTTACAAAAACCAGATGTAGTAAGGAGTAAGGTTGGATATTGGGCAGGTACTTCTGATACCACAAGCAGCTAAACCTTGTACTAAGTATAAAAGACTTACACCAACGTGCAGATAGGTGAGTTTTATTTAGGACCATATTCCTAATAATACACACCATTCACTGTGCAAAACTTCGTAGAGCTCCTAGCATGTGTTGGGCTCTATAACAAGTCCTGAGCAAATGCACTGAAATGAGAGACTCGCTGTTCATGCCAAATAAACTCACATTATCTCATGCTCAGCATGTTTTGAGTAGCTGCATTGAAGAGACATAATACTGCTCGTGGGATGAATGGGCCAGCTTTCAGAGCCCATTCTCACCTCTCGCCTCTTCTTGGCTGGACCTGTATCATGGAAGAGTTCCATGTTCATTTCTTTCACCAAGTTCTATCTCTTTGGCATTCATTCAGAGTGAAGAGTCAGTGGAGTTGATCTGGTTTTGTGATTTTGCTTTCCCTTACAATATTCTTTCTTTGATTGCCTCCTGGACTCAAGCATGAAAGAGAGGGTTAGTGCACACAACAATTGCCTCCTGGACTAAACAAAGGGGCTAGTATGTATAACTTACACAAAATACCTGTTTTCCAGTGTCATAGCCTCTCATGTATTTCTTTTTCTTTTCTTTTTTTTTTTTGTAAGATTTATTTATTTGACACATACACACAGAGAGAGAGATCACAAGTAGGCAGAGAGGCAGGCAGAGAGAGAGGTGGAAGCAGGCTCCCTGCTGAGCATAGAGCCCGATGTGGGGCTTGATCCCAGGACTCTGAGATCCTGACCTGAGCTGAAAGCAGAGGCTTAACCCACTGAGCCACCCAGGCGCCCCTGTCATGTTTTTTATAATAATGAAGGAAATGCAAGATGAGAAAGGTAACCTAAAAAACAAAATCCAAAAATATAGTTAAGGAAAGTAGGTAGAGATAAAAATGGATAGGTACAGTTCCCAGAATATAAAAGAATAGTTATGTTTTATACAGATTTCAGCCATGATTTTAAGTGGTTTTTTATTTATGAAATCCTTTAGTTTTTCAGAAAGTTCTATGATGTGAAACTTATTCTAATCTCCATTGCCCGGATGAGAAAAGGCAAGACAGAGGGAGGTTAAGTAATATTACCAAGGTTTCACAAGTATAAAACACAGGCCCTGGGATTTGCACCTTCACAAATTGACTGCAGAAACTGC
The DNA here is from genome assembly GCF_002288905.1 of Enhydra lutris kenyoni. Lineage (NCBI taxonomy): Eukaryota > Metazoa > Chordata > Mammalia > Carnivora > Mustelidae > Enhydra > Enhydra lutris. The sequence goes on along the minus strand of NW_019154114.1, from coordinate 1,087,167 downwards.
CTGCTTAACTACTCTACACTTAACTGGAATTCAGAGCACTTACAGTGTACTTGTATGAGCTTGCAGTGCCTGGAAGGAAGATAGATGAATCAACATGTTACTTCTAGTAAATTATCATCCGCCTGTGTCTATACTTCCTTTCTGTTTCTCTTTTCAAATGGAGTATTTACTTTGGAGTATGTTGCTAAATGTCATCTATTTTACGATCTCTGAATTAGCCTTAAAACTTTTTCATGCTGTTTGCAGTTGAGCAGGCGATCCTGTGTTGGAAATATGGACAAGGATAGAATATGGAATTAATGAGCTGGAAATTGGCATTTCTGTTAAAAATAATGGGGTGTTCATAGGTACTTCTGGTCATTTCCTACAGGGTTAAACTGCTGTTTTTTGTTTTTTGGTTTTGTTTTTGTTTTTTCCCCCAGAAAGATTATGGAGGTCATTCTAGTATGAGACATAATAAGATCAAGATGACAAATGTGTCCATGCATACTATGTTACTGAATACGTTTTGGATAAAATTTGCATTTACATTATTGTGATTATTATTATTATTTCTTAAAGCTGGTTGTAAATGGAAGTCTTATTTTGTAGTATTCAATAATCAAGGGACAAAAAATATATATAGATTCCAGATTCAGCTTTTCCAAAACACAGCTTTGTAAAACTGGGTAGGTCTCCCCTCTCTCAATTAGCTTGTCTCTAAACAAGCCAGCCTGGACTGGATTGAAAGGACATAGCCAGATTCTAGCAAGATACACAGTAACACTTTTGTAGGTGAGGTAACTACCCACTCTCCTATGAGGGGTTGACAGGGGCAGGTGATGACGTATAAACTATTTTACCTTCCTATTTTGAACAGACTTTGACTTCATGTGATAATATCTGAGTCATTTTCAATAATACTATGCATCTTATATAGGATCCTTTATGCATTCTGGCATTAGACTTTTAACACTTTTCCTGTGACATTAGTGTTTGTTTTTTTTCAAATGTATATATATGCCTTATTTTTAGTAATATTTCCACTTTTTATGTTGTGAAACTTGGGGAGACACCACATGGCGGCTGTTTAATCAGATCCATTGCAGAACCAGAAGGCCCCTATTTTATTTCAGTGTTATCCGATTCTACTGCTTTCATCATCGCACTCTACACTACATAGTCTGCATAAAGATTCTATACTCATCTTTTGTTTTCATCTTTGTCTTTACTTACTAGATTTGTTTTTTTTCTTTTATCTTTCAGTTTACTTCTTAGGGCAGAAACTTCAGCCTTAATTCCCCTGTAGTTGATTGTTTGACATCTCTTACTTCACTTCAACACTGAGGACTGACCATTGTAACCAATAGAAACAATATATCAATGGTAAGTGTATATTCAACACCTGTTGGAGTGATAAAATCTATGTGAGTGTTACTACATTGCATAGTCTGATTCTTAAAGGAGTCCTCTTAAGTAAGAAATGCCATCCTGGAATGTTGTTATACCCACCTCCATACACATGTATCAACAAACAGAAACTAGTGATACATCTTATGAACAAAGTCCCAGGCTGCTTTGTCTGCACGGCATTAACATTTACATCCCTTGTTTTACCAATATAGTGAGAAATAGTGCATGGCTCACAGATATTGGAGAGATAAAAATGCCATCTGTTATTTAAATTTTGATATCCCTTTTCATGTGGTAAGGCATTGTCTTTTTCAAAGCATTGACAGCTGTGTTGTATCTGTTTCTTTTTAAAGTACGCTGTGTCTGCCTTATACTACGGGCAACACTCTTGCTGTTGCTTCACAGTTGAAGCTGACTCAGAGTTATCGCAAACATTCCCTAGGTTTCTGGAAACAGGGCCAGAGTTACTTGGTTCAAAATTCAGTGTACCACCTAGCTATTGTTGAATAGTTTCACATTTGGAGAAAGTAAGATATGGAGTGTTACCCAACTTGAATTTTCAGATACCTGTGCTATGGAAGGCATGTTGAGGACATAGCACCAACAAAAATAAATAATAAATAACCTCTACAAACTTATAATTTAATGTGAAATGGCCCTTATAATTTAATACAGATAAGAACTCTTCTAGGATTCAGATTATGGAATTAAAAAAGAGAGAGAATAAGATTAATGTTTTCAATGATTTACCAGCAAGTATAAGTTAATGACACTAATATGTTTTGGTTTTACGTAGACTACTGGTTTTTGACAGTGTTCTCCCAAAACTTTGGATCACTACCATCCAAGGAAATTTGAAAAACAGTAACAAAACTCTGAAAAGATAAAGTCAAGCAATTAGTCAAGCAATAAAGTCAAAAACTCTATTTTATGGGCAAAAATATATACTTTATATTGTTGTTTTTATAGCAGAATTTTATGAACTTACTTGTTGTCTCTTATAAATATAACCCCATTTTAGAAAATAGGCTTAACATTCAAATAGTATAAAATATAGTTAATTTATACTCTAAATACTGAAGATATCATCAGTTGCTAACTTTATTAAATCAGTTGAAAGTGCCAATTTTCTTAGTCTTTGTCATTTATGCCAACATTCCATATAGGAAATTTCCCTTGATGACTTTTTGGATGTGTGCTATCTCCGCTTAACACTAATCTAACCATCTCAAAAGGCTTCTCAAGTTTCATATAAAAAGAAATGCTTTCAAGGGCATAAAGCTGTAAGGATAGTAAGGATATTCAGCTTTGGAAAAGTTTAATTTTGTAAAGCTGAAAAAAATGCAATCAACATAGAGCATTGGGTTAAATTATTAAAAACCACAAGTGTGAAGACTGTAGGGTATCCTAATTAACAAAGGACAGATGTTGATTTATATGAAAATAAGAATGCAAAATAAGAAACATCTAGTACAATTATACAGATAACAGTTCAAGAAACCACAGGCAGAGAAAAATTAACCCTTGGATTTCATTTGAGATCTCTTTGGATCTTGTATTTAAATGCCTGCAATTAATACCGTGCCTGGTGGCAATTTCTATTTCATAGATATGCGTCCTTGGCTATCCTCCAAATATCTTTCCATTTGGATTAAAGTTTTTAATGTAACTTTGGAGTTTGTTAGGTAATTTTATCAACAGTTGCTTATCCATTTTAATTGGAAAAGAAATGGGAATGACCAAACCATTAAGTAAGGTTGTACCTTAAAATTTTTGAATCTCATAAAGAATGCATTCTAAGTGCACTGAACAAAGTTATTAGGTCATATGTGTATGTGTGTTTATAACAGCACACTGAACACCTACTATAGAGTGAGCTCTAGTCCAAATCCTAGAGAGAAAGAAACCCAGGAAGCACAGTGTCTTTTTTTAAATCTTTTTTTTTAAGATTTTGTTTATTTATTTGACAGACAGAGATCACAAGTAGGCAGAGAGACAGGCAGAGAGAGAGAGGAAGGGAAGCAGGCTCCCCAGGACCCTGGGATCATGACCTGAGCTGAAGGCAGAGGCTTTAACCCATGAGCCACCCAGGTGCCCCGGAAGCACAGTATCTTATGAGTATAGCACCATCAAACCTTGTCATCAAATCAGAGTTCAGAGAATGGTCTCCTATAAATCCTATGATGTTTATTAAGTGATTGCTAAAGGAGATGATTCTTGAAAAATAAGGAGTTAAAAAAGAAGACAAATGGGGAGGGACATTTCTGGCAAAGAGAATATCATGTATGGTGGTATGGTTGAGTTCTTTTTTTTATAAATGTGTTTAGTTGCAATCATTAAGTTGGCATGGCTAGGGTAGGGTGTGTGTGAGAAGCTTAGTGTTGACAATTAAGACTTATAAAATTAATGTCAAGACTTACACAAAGCATAAATTGAGAAAGACCCTATGAGGACCTTCAAATATGGTAAAAAAGAAGTAAAGTGTCCCACAGACTTTGTATTCAGTAGAGTAATATGTTCATATTGTAGTGTTCATTTTTCTATTGGAATAGAGGAATAGAAGGAATAGAAAAGGGGAATATACATATTGGTTTGTAGGTGGATCAACAAGGATCCTCCTTCTGTTGTAATTGCCAGAAAATACAATTTATACTAGATTAAAGAAAAAAGATTATTTAGTAATAAAGCTAAAAGGTCAAAGAGCAAGTAGATTCAGGAATTGAGCAATATGTCAAGATTTAAGTTCTCTCCCACTATGTTGGTTAAGATATCAGCTTTTACTGTATAATAAACTACCCCAAAATTTCAGTGGCTAAAAAAATTAACCTCTACATAGCTCATGATTATGCAGGTCAATAATTTGGTCTGGGTAGCTGGGAAATTCTCATCTCAGGTGACTTGCCATTTGGTCACACTTCTGTTGTGATTCATCTAGGTGGCTTTGCATCATGAAGTTTGCTGGCTATCAGCTGAAGCTACAAGAATGACTGAGTTACATGTCCTGTATCCAGCAAGCTTATCCTGGGTTTTGGTCCATGAACCCTAGCAATGTTCAAAGAGTATAAACAGATGACAAGGCATTTTGAGATCTAGGAATAGGCTTAGTACTGGCCAAGTGATACTCATGCCACATTGTTTTAGTTGAAGAAAGTCACAAGTCTAGCATAGGTTGAAGGGGTTGGGGAAACTGAATTGTATTAATTATAGGAATTGTAAAGTAATATTGTAGAGAGGAATAGATATAGGGAGGGGAATAATTTGGGCCACTTATGCAAATACAAACATCACAGTCAGTTTCTGTCTGTAAATTGCTCCCAGCACCTTCTGTGGCATTGTCTGACATGGTAAAATGGATGTTGAAGTACTAGCTTTGAGTCTTTTCTTTGCTGAATAGAGTACTGTTTTGTTTTATTTTATTGAATGTCTTAGTCTGCTTAGGTTGCCATAACAAATAGCACAGACTGTGTTCCTTAAACAGAAATTGATTTCTCACTGTCCTGGGTACTGGGAAGTCTGAGATCAGGGTGCCAGCATGATCAGGTTCTGATAAGGGCCTTCTTCTTGGTTTGTAGATGGATGTCTTCTCACTTTGTCCTCACATGGTAGGTGGATAAAGAGAGAGAAAGAGAGAGAGAGAGAGCAAGCTCTCTGGTTTCGTAAGAGTACTGCCCTCTTAACCTAATTACCTGCCAAAGGCCCCACCTTCAAATGCTATCATATTGGGGACCAGGATTTCAATATATGAATACTGGGGTGGGGGAGAAAAAACGTTTAGTCCATATCCCTGGATTATTTTGGCACCTCTGTGTATGTCTGAATCAGACTTTAATTCCTCAAGTCTTGGTAATGTATTTCTCTTAAATGGGGGTGGGGTGTGAGCTTGGCAGGAAACCTATCTCAGACTTGCTGGACTAAGAGTAGGTGAGTTGTTAGGTGATTTTTTTACATCTGTAGTGAAAACCATACGTTCTTTCCAAATATAGTAGCATGGTAATCATGCAAATGGAACATATGCACTAAGTGATCTACTGGGGAAATTCTTAATTCCTGTATTTTTGGTGCCAGGAAATTTCTATTTCTATATTCAATCAGTGAGAACAGACGCATCCACCAGAATCTAATACTTGCAATTAACATATTTGTTCTAAGATTCTATGTTGTCATTTTGCTAATGTTAATCATATTTCTATTTGACTTATAATGTTCTCTTTGCTTTATATTCATAAATGATACTATGAGTCTTAATAAGTTAATAACTAATAGGAACATTTGCAAGGATAAGGTTCTAATGCTTCGTAAAGTGTGCTTGTTTCTTACCTGAAACTCAACACATGTTTTATATTTTCCTTTGTCTGTCCTTCTTGCCAATCTATGATAACTGCACATCTCACATGGTCTCTGACTTTTAATTCCATTTTGTTATTGTATCACATTGTCATCCATGTTTGACTCTAGATCTTTATTGATCCATACTGGGTTTGGTGAACATTTTACCACCCCATCACCTAAACTTCGTTCATAGATATTTATTCTTTTCTTACTGATAATATTCAAAGGGATGGGAACTATATGATTTTTGCAGTATACCAAGAGTTTCTAGGGTTTTTATGTCTGCCATATCTGAGATGGACATAAAATTCAGACACCATTTCTTCTTCCCTTAAATCAGACTGAATGTCTAATACTTACAACAGTGCATTCTGCATAGCAAATATTCAGTAATTGAAGAATTGATTTTAACAAATAATTGTAAGAACTATACATAATCACTCAACTCCATTAAATCAATAATAATTCTCTACTTTCAAAGACAGCACACTCTAATCAATCTTTAGCCATAGGCTCCATGCATACGAAGAGAGAAGATGGTGCCAAAATCCACTCCATGGTAAGATGAACTTAGCAATTAAGGTGCTATGACCTCAATATTTGTTCTCCATGTATTAAAATTGGGGGGAACTTTTGTAAAAATAGTATGTCTTGACCTATTATATATAGTTCTATCTAAAGTGATAAGTGTTTGTATTTTTATTTTGCTTATACTTCACTGGAATACTGTGTTTGATATTTCCCAAATTCTAACTGAGCTTCAAATGCTGTATTTGGATAGCTCTCTTTAGAAAATGGAACTCAGTACATTTTTTTCTCTATAGCTTTCTAATTAAAATTCTGTTTTTATATTGTATAGACATGTTCTTTTTGATATCTGTTCTTCATCAGTTATCCACAGCTCCATGCATCAAGGGCTGTATTTGCTATGTTTTGTTCATTATGCACAGGTTAACTCACTCATCCTGTATTCACTGATTTTTTTGTTAGGCATCAAGATCTATGTTAGATGAAGGAAAGAAGACCAAAAATAAGATAGTCATGGCCTCTTGGTTCTTGCAACTTGATAAATAATATAGCTACAGTGGCCCAGTTACTACCTAAATTAAGAACATATATCAAGACCTCTGTCTTTGAATGAATCTAACATGGGAATGGGCAATCACCATGCTCCACACTATGAGCTTATAGAGCTATGTGCAAATATTCTTGTATCACAGAAAGAAATAGTTTATAGGATGCCTAAGGAGGTCAAAAAGAAGACTGACCAAACATATGTACACTTTGTCAAATAAGACAAGGCAGGTAATAGCACTATAGTACAGTGGATACATATATGCCCATCCCGTTATGTGTTGAGGAGTGAAAGTAAATTTGAGGGCTTAGTGGAATGAAATGTGATTTATTTATATTAGTCTGTCAGCATCCCAATAATAAAGGGATCACAAAATAAGTAGTGTGACTTTACCCTAAAGCTAATGTGGGACTTTTAAAGGAAATATTTGTTTTTCATTACAGAAACTGATAGATATTTGGAAAAGTATGCTAACTCCCTCTTCACCCTTCACTTACCTTTTTAAATAACACAAAATACATTCTACCACGGGAGTTTCTAGCAAGAAGAACAAAAGCAATAATAAAAGATTTAAAATATTTGGTGTAAGGAAGCATTGATTATAAATGGAGAAAATATAATTGGCAGTAAATAATGTGGTTACTATAAATCATTTCAGATATTGTAAAATCAAGACATAGGAAGAAAGTATCTGCAACAGGCTAAGTTAAGATCAAGTTAGAAGAGAGTATAATGTCAAGTCATGAATTAGTGATGGGTATAACTGGAAAAGATTGAAAGGAATCACCGTGGTTAGTAAATGATAAAATACATAATGCTTATATGATATTGAATCAATGCTTCTTGGATCATTAGTCCATATATTTCCAGATTTCTCTACTCATTGAAATCAATATTTTTATTGCTTGGGGGCATCAAGCTCAAATAAATGGCCCATTGCTACCATCTGAATTTTAAATTTGTAGACAGATTTGTCTACAGTAAATCAATTGTCTTGAAAGCAGAGTTTGTGGATAAATAACAGAGTTTTTAATATTAGGAAATTTTCTCTTACTAATAAAAATAAAAGAGACATACACTAGGGAAGAAGAAGATATAACAGATCTATAATCTAATGGCAAGCATAAAGCCTTTCTACTTCTGGATGTTGAAAATAGAAGAAAAGGGAGGATATAGAAGGATTTTTTTGCTCCTACCATCCATCCCTTTGGTCAGTTGTATGGATTGGCAATTTGGCTGTGCATAGTTAGACAGTTTTTTTCTGCTGGTTTTGGCTGGATTGACTCATGCATTTGTCTTCAGCCAGTGGTCAAAAGTCCCATTCATATATCTGACAGTTGGCTGGCAAGGGACTGACTATTGGCCAGGGGACGGGGGGAGTGGGTCATATGTCTCACATCTTTTAGTAAACTAGCCTGAATTCATGTACATAGTGGTGGATGCAGAGATTCTATGAGCGTAAATAGTAGAAATTCCATGGTCTCAGGAGACCAAAGACCATCTTTTTGTCTTTCTGTTGGCCAAAGCAAGTAGAAAGGCTAGCCCAGATTCAAGTTTAAGGAAAACAGACTTCACCTCTTACTGGAAAAATCTAGAAAGTATTATGCTTATATTTTTTAATTGCCTTTTGATATTTCCTTTTAAAAGGCATTTCTGCTGGAGTCAGCAAGAACTCAGTAGAAAACAGTCAGCACAGGGGCTCCTCCCAGCTCTCAATGGCAATAAAAATATCAAATCTAATGTAATCCCCAAGTAGATTAATACACAAATACATGCATCAAAGCCAAGCAGTAGGGAAGACGTGCTTATATATAAAGATTAAATAAATGCTATCTACCTCCCTATACATATGTCCAAATTAAAAAAAAAAAGGGGGAAGAGGTGGAGAAGGAAGAGGAAATGATTGTAGGCATATAAAAATATGAAAAATTGAACAAAGCACACCGCTAACTAGCATCATATTAAGTGATGAGAAACTAGATGCTTTTCTTCTAAGTTTCATAATAAAGTAAGGAAACTTTCTCACTTCTCCTACTCAGCACCACACTGGAAATCCTAGCAGTATAATAAGGCAAGAAAAAGAAAAACACATACAGATTAGGAAAGAAGAATATTGTCTCTAAAGAAAATTGTCTCTATTTGCAGATATGTTGAACTATGGAAAACCTACCCTGCTAAATCTACATAAAATGCTCCTAGAGCTGAAAAAAAATTTGACCAGGTCTGGGGGAGGGGGCACCCATGTTATAATGCAGATTGTGAAAAATGTATCTAATTATATTACACGTAGATGGCATATTTAAAGCAATGAATACTTAAAAAAAAAAAAAAAAAAGCATGTCTTTGGGGCACCTGACTGGCTCAGTCAGTAAAGCACAGATTCTTGATCTTAGGGTCACAAGTTCAAGCCCCACTTTGGACATGGAGCCTACTTAAAAATAAATAAATAAATAAGTTAAAAAATTATATATATATATACATATATATATAAAATATACTATCACTATTGAGTGCTACATTTCTCACTGTCAAAGGACATTACAAATAAGTATGAAAAATGTTAGAATGAATTCTGTGCTTATGAATTAGAGTTATATATATCAGTATGAAATTATATTTATTTAATAGATAAATAGATAGGAAAACAAAAAATCAACATATGTGTTTATAGATACATGTATGTATCAGATTCAGACATACACAGAGGTGCCAAAATAATCCAGGGATATGGACTAAACATTTTTCTCCCCCACCCCAGTATTCATATATTGAAATCCTGGTCCCCAATATGATAGCATTTGGAGGTGGGGCCTTTGGCAGGTAATTAGGTTAAGAGGGCAATACTCTTATGAAGCCAGAGAGCTTGCTCTCTCTCTCTCTCTTTCTCTCTCTTTATCCCCCTACCATGTGAGGACAAAGTGAGAAGACATCCATCTACAAACCAGGAAGAGGGCTCTTCCCAGAACCTGATCATATATGTATGTACGTATTTTTCATAACTCCATTCTCTCGAAGGGCCTAGAATCCATGACACCCCAGAAGCAATGAACACAACTTGTATCTAGATCATGACTTCTAAATACCATTTCCTAATAAAAGAAACAAAGACCCCTTTTTAAAAATGTTGATTTTTAGACTTGGAGCAAGGGAAATATAACCTAAGCATATGTCTGCATATTCTTGTATGGCCATTAAATACAATGAGGACACAGGATCCAACCTGAAAGAGTTCCTAATTAGAAGAACTGGAGAAAAATTGAGTAATAACATAAATAGTGATGGATTAGATCATGAACAGAGAATAAATAATTACCTATGATATATCAATAGTGATGTATATAAATATTTGATTAAATGAGTCAATAAATGGGGCACCTGGGTAGCTTAGTGGGTTCAGCCTCTACCTTTGGCTTGGGTCATGATCTCAGGGTCCTGGGATCGAACCCCACATTGGGCTCTCTGCTCAGCAGGGAGCCTGCTGCCCCCTCTCTATCTGCCTGCCTCTCTGCCTACTTGTGATCTCTTTCTGTGTTAAATAAATAAATAAAATCTTTTAGAAAATGATTTAGTAAATATATAAATGGGTTAAGAAGGAATAAGAAGAAAAATAAATTGTAAGACAGAATTATCTGAAATTTTAAGTATGTCTACACTTTCCCTATCATCTATGACTAGAAAAAAGACTGCAGATGTAGAATAAGATGAGAGAAATTATCTATTTTTTTTCCACACTTTAGTTGTGATGTGTAAAATTTCACTGTATAATCTTGAAGTAACTGGAGCTCTAAATAGGCACAGGAGGATAGTTATAGCTCTATCACAAAGGATATTCCAAAGATATTTGACACTAAGTTTACCTTTAGAAGACCACAGCTTTTCTTCCTTCTTTTCTTCCTTCCTTCTTTGTTTCCTTCCTTCCTTCCTTTCTTCCTTCCTTCCTCCTTCCCTCCCTCCCACTTTCCCTCCCTCCCTCTCTCTCTCCTTCCTCCTCCCTTCTTTTCTTCCTTCCTTCTTTCCTTCCTTCCTCCCTTCTTCCCTCCCTCTCTCCCTCCTCCTTCCTCCCTCCCTGCCTTCTTTCCTTCCTTCCTTCTTTCCTTCCTTCCTTCCTTCCTTCCTCCCTCCCTCTTTCTCCCTCTTCCTTCCTTCCTTCCTTCTCTTTTTTCTGTGGGTTTAAATAAAAATGATTTTATTGACAGTTCTTAAACTCATGGAGTTTAATGGAGCCTTTGATATTTCTTAGGAAGTCTACTACTAGTTTGTAAGATCAAGTAGGGAATATTTTGAGTAAAAAAAAATAGTATTTATCATTGTATGTGTTCTCTGGGATTTGTCTAAATTCTGGAAAGTGAGAAAATGGCTAAAAATCAGTCTCTGTGTGGTTTTTATTTCCCCAAATATTCCATCTGGCTATATCCTCAAATTGATTTGAAATGTACCACATGATTTGTGTCACTATGGTGCCTGAAATTCCATGAAGAGTACTGAAATTTTATATTGTATTTGTTTGATTTGTTTGAAAATCCGCGTGGCTGCCTTTGAGAATACAGCATTTGGTGCTGTTGAAAAACATTATGTAAAAAAATATATAGTTTTTAAATTACTATTTGATAGCATTCTTTTCTACTGACAGACATAAAATGCATTATAATGATACATGACACTCACCTGATTTTAATAATTTGACTAACATAAAATAATTGGTTTCAAATCATGTGTCTAACATAACAAAAACAAAATATAGTGCAGTTATGGTGATGCAACTTGTACCAAAGCGTTTGTTGGAAATGACACAAATGATTTGATTAGTATGGGATTTCTTTAAAAAAAAAAAAAAGTTGACTAGTTTTTTGTTTTTTTTAAAGTAAGCACAATAATAGCATTGTCTCTGATTTAATCAGAAGATCATATAGGAAAACATCTGTTTCTAATGTTACTATGTCTGCTTTTTATTTGGTGTAGTCATTACAGTGCTGAATACCTCAGGCAGCCTGTAAGAAGTGGTATGTATGATAGATGCAGTGTATTCTTGGAAGTCCTTCATCAATGCAAAATAGCAGGTGACAGAAAAACTCAGAATTTAGGTAAAAGGACAAACTATCTTCTCATGATGAATTTGATGTAAACCAGAAGTCAGGATATATACCAGGCTTGTCATTTGAAAGGTTGATGATTTGTTTGGTTTTCTTTCTGCAGATGTTTATCATTCTAACCAAAGAAATAACTTCAAGCTTAGTTGGAATATATTTTGGCTTAGCCCAAAGAATCTTAGTAAGGTCAGAAAACATAAATCTAATCCTGATGCAATTTTCCTGTCATAGACCAAATGTTTGTGATCCCTTAAAATTTAGTATGTTGAAACTTAATACCCAATGAGATGGTATTTGGAGGTGGTGACCTTGGGAAGTGATTAGGTCATGAGGGTGGAGTTCTCATGAATGGAATTAGTGTCCTTTATATAAAAGAGATCTCAGAGAACCCCCTTCCCCTCCTACCATGGAGAGGACTCAGTTAAAAACAGCCCTCTATGAACCACTAGGTGGGGCCTCACCAGACATCAAATTTTCCTGCATTTTGATCTTGGATTCTGAAGACTATAGAACTGAGGGAATAAATTTCTGTTGTTTAAACCACACAATCTATGGTATTCTGTTATGGCAGCAGCCTAGTTGGATAAAGATGGATTTGAAGACCACTTAAGTCCTCTGAGCTTCTAATTCCTCATCTATAAAATGGAGAGGGGAAACAATGTCATAATATGTTAAAATAATAATTAGAGGAAATATAAGATAAGAAAGCAATTAATGAAACAAAATATCATCATAAGGGATGTTATCTTAATCTAAACTAAAACTTATAAAAAGATACAAATCTAACGTGATGATGAATACTATAAATTTTCACAATAGAATAATAAGAGTAAACAATTATAACTGAAAAGTTAAATTAATTCTAAAAATATTTAGTTATTTAACTGTTTTCACTTTTTATTTAACATTTATTCAACCAAACTATTCACTAGGCGTTGTGGTAATCTCTATGTATTTAAGCATAAATACAACAATTTTCTGTCTTCAAAAACAGTAGTTTAGGGGCACCTGGGTGGCTCAGTGGATTAAGCCTCTGCCTTTAGCTCAGGTCGTGATCTCAGGGTCCTGGGATCGAGCCCTGCATCAGGCTCTCTGCTCAGCAGGGAGCCTGCTTCCCCCTCTCTCTGCCTGACTCTCTGCCTACTTGTGATCTCTCACTCTGTCAAATAAATAAATAAAATCTTTAAAAAAAAAGTAGTTTAATAGGTTGAGAATTCCAACCAGTTTTCTTCTATTTGTAACTGATTGTTTTGAATTCAAATAAGCAAAATAATACTTTTAATTTTCTCATGGTCTCTCCATGCTGAAAATGCATGGATATTTAAGAATTTTTAACTTATAAAATATGCATTTCCTATGTGAAATTTTTTTCAAAAATCATTATTATATCCAATTGAGACTTCCTTACATATCAATTACTCAAAAGTAATAATAGCAGTACTAGTAGCAGTAGTAATAATACTAGTAACAGAAGTAGAAATAATAATAGGAATAATTAAATAATACTTTAATATAGAATGAAAATTTAGAAGAGACAGAAAAAGAAAAGAAGTAAGTAAATGAGGGAAGGACAGATAGAACAGACTTTTGTTGAAAATTAGTTGATGAGAAAATCAGTTGATTATATTTGTGTTGGTGTACTTATGGGCTTCTTTTTTTTTTTTTTCTTTTTTTGGACAGAGAAAGAGATCACAAGTAGGCAGAGAGGCAGGCAGAGAGAAAGGGGGAAGCAGGCTCCCCACCGTGCAGAAGGCCTGATGCGGGGCTCAATCGGAGGACCCTGAGATCATGACCTGAGCGGAAGGCAGAGGCGTAACCCACTGAGCCACCCAGGCACCCCTATTTGTGGGCTTCTTATTCTGTTCTGTTAATATGTTTTTTTTTCTTTTACCTATACCATACTGCCTTGATTTCTATACATTTATAACAAGTCTTACATTGTATAATATGAGTCCTCCAACTTACATTTCAGTATTTTTTGTCTGTTGTAGGATTTTGCATTTCCATAAAATAGCTTGCTACCATTTTAATTGAGAATTTATTGAATCTATACATGAACTGGGAAAGAACTGACATCTTAACAGTACTGAGTTTCCCAATGCATGAACATGGAGTATCTCTCCATTATTTATGTATATCTCCATCATGTGAGTTTTGGTAGATTGGGTCAAGGAATGAGTCCATTTAATCTAAACTATAAAATTTGTGAACACAGAGTTGCTCATAGTATTCTTTTTTACTATTATTTTCATGTCTAAGGTATGAGTAGTTATGACCCATCTTTCATTTTAATAGGAGTCATTTGTCTTGTCATTTTTTATTGAAAGCTTGATTGAAAGACTTATTAATTTTAGAGAACTTCTTTAAGATCAGTCAGCTCTTGGTTTCACTGCTTTTTCTCTTCCGTTTTCTTATTTTCAATTTCATAGATTTCTGCTCTCATTTGGATTTCTTGTCTTCTACTTGCTTTAGGCTTTATTAGCTCTTCTTTCTCTAGATTCGTAAGTTTACAGCTTATTTATTTGAGGTCTTTATTCTTTTCTAGTAGTGTAGTCTAATGCTCTAAATTTCCTTCCAAACATCACTTTTACTGCATCTTACAGATTTTGAAAAGCTGAAGCTGTATTTTCCTTTTTATTTAGTTCAAAATAGTTTTCAGTTTCTCTTGGGGCCTTTTCTTTGACTCACAGGTTATTTAGAAGTGTGTTAAGTTTCCAAATATTTGAGGGATTTTTCATCTTTCTTTTAAGGATTTCTTGTTTAATTCCATTGGTCTGAGAACATACTTTGTCTGACTTCTGTTATTTTGAATTTGTTCAGATGTGTTTTATGACATAGAATTTGCTTTATCTTTGTGAGTATTCCCTGTAAGATCAAGAAGAATATGTATCCTGCTGTTGTGCATACACACTTAAATTCATTATGTCCTCTTAGAGATTTGACCCCTTTATTATCAGGCAAAGCCCCTTTTTATCTTTAATGATCTCCTTTGTTCTGAAGTCTGCTTATTTTCTGAAATTCTTATATCTACACCAGCTACTGTTTGATTAAGGCACACCTGATATATCTTTCTCCGTACCTTTATTTTTGTCTTCTCTGAGTCTTTACATTCAAAATGGGTTTTTACTTGAATCTTGTTTTGCTTTTCTAATCTAGTCTTACATGCTCTGGCTTTTAATTTTTGCTTTAAAACTATATGTTCTTAAAGTTATTTTTGATAGAGTTAGATTAATATCTACAATTTTTCTAATTGTTTTCTAATGGTATACATTAGTTTATTCTCCCTTCTTTTCCTGCCTTTTCTCATTGAAATTGCATTTTATATGATTTCATTTAAGCTTCTCTCTCAGTCTATTAAATATATTTCCTTAATTTATTTTATTTTTTTTTTTAGTGATTACTATAGAATGTACAATATATAGGGTTTTTTTCTTTAGGTTCTTATTTTAAGATTTTATTTATTTATATATTTATTTGACAGAGAGAGAGAGAGAGAGAAAGGGAACACAAGCAGAGGGCCTGGGAGAGGGAGAAGCAGGCTTCCCGCTGAGCAGGGAGCCCTATGTGGGGCTCGAACCCAGGTTCCTGAGCTGAAGGCAGATGCATAATGACTGAGCCACCCAGGCACCTCCAGGTTCTTATTTTAATTTCAGTTAGTTAACATACAATGTTACATTACATTAATTTCAGGTGTACAATATAGTGACTCAGCACTTTCATATATCACCCAGTGCTCATTAAAACAAGTGCGCTTCTTAATCTCCATCACCTATTTAATCCATCCCACTATCTACCTCCCCTCTGGTAACCATCAGTGTATTCTCTATGGTAAAGAGTCTCTTCCTTAGGAGAAGTTAGTATGGTGGAATAGGGGGACTTTAAGCTTGTCTCATCCATCCAAAAAAAAAAAAAAAAAACCTTGATAGGAAGCAAATCACCCAAGAAATTGATCTTCTTTTTGTTCTGAAAGTAGTAGAAAAGTGACCACCATTTGGAAAGTAGGAGGTACAGAGAGTTGACTTGGGAGAGATATAGCCATGGGTATGGTGGCAGGGAGGGAGCCCTGCTTTTGGAGGCTATTGGGAAGTATTATAAGCAATGGAGCATAAAATCTGAACTTTTAGAAGTCTGCTAATATGAGAGATATCCCTAGTTTAAAGGTGCTCATGTGGTGAAGTGGGGCCGAGTGCTAGGAGTGGCAGCATGGTCTGAAGATCTCTGTGGGTTGCAAAAACAATGGGAGATGCCAGGGTACCACACTGTACTTAAGCATAGGACCAGTGAAACCATCTGAGACTGTGAGTCTTGGTGCTGCATTTCTGCTCTGTCTTGCCATAAGTTGCGAACTGTTTCATTGTCCTGCGGTCACTTTCCTGGGACAGTCTGGCAAATGTCAAAAGTACAGAGAGACCCACCCCTGGAGGAAAAGCATGGGCCTGTGCCACAGGAATCCCTAAAATTTAGAATTTGGAAATTCAGTTGTGCGCCTGAGATTAAAAAAGAGCTCAGTCACAGGCAGGGTGAACACAGCGTTCTAACGGAAATGTGTGGACACAAGAGGAGTGATTGATTACTCTTCTGTGAGGGCTCACTGAAGAGTGGAGGGTGGGAACTTTCAGCTCTGGGGCTATCCTTCTCTCACCCATGAGTGCTGAAAGACTTTAGAGAGCCTAACAGTGCTACCTAGTCGAGGCCAGAACTGCTTACACTAAGCCCCACCCATATGCACACTGTAGATGAATTTCCACTAGGGCAAGTCCACCTGAGAAGGAGTGCAACAGGCCCGTCCCCCAGAAGACCAGCACAAACAACTCACTGGCACCAAGTCTACTAATCATACAGTGCTTCAAATCTTCAGCTCTAGAGGCAATAGGATCAAGCTTCCTTTTTACTTTTATTCTTTATTTTTATTTTTTTTTAAGATTTTATTTATTTACTTAACAGACAGAGATCACAAGTAGGCAGAGAGGCAGGCAGAGAGAGAGAGATTGGAGGAAGCAGGCTCCCCGCTAAGCAGAGAGCCCGATGTGGGGCTTGAT
Organism: Enhydra lutris kenyoni; assembly: GCF_002288905.1. Taxonomy (NCBI): domain Eukaryota; kingdom Metazoa; phylum Chordata; class Mammalia; order Carnivora; family Mustelidae; genus Enhydra; species Enhydra lutris. Next base: position 1,070,245 of record NW_019154114.1, on the reverse strand, counting down.
CCCAGGATCCTGGGATCATGACCTGAGCCGAAGGCAGAGGCTTTAACCCACTGAGCCACCCAGGTGCCCCATTCTTTATTTTTAAAAATTTTTTTCATTTATTGTCTTATTTTTAATTCCCTTATTTATACATTTAAAAATTATTTATATAGTTTAAAAATTTTGTTTATTTTAATTTAATTAATTGATTTATTTACTTATGGAACTAGATTCTTTTAACAAGCAGATCGAAACACACCAAGGATCTGTTTTTTGTTTTGTTTTGTTTTTTTCTTTTTCTTTTTCTTTTCCTTTTCTTTCCTTTCTTCTTTTCTTTTCTCTACAAAATGATGAGTTGGAGAAATTCACTCCAAAAGAAAGAATAGGAAGTAGAACTCACAGCCTAGGATTTAATCAATACAGATATAAGTGAGATGTGTGAACTAGAATTTAAAACAACAATTACAAGGATACTAGCTAGGCTTGATAAAAGCATAGAAGATACTAGAGAATCCCTTACTGCAGAGATAAAAGAGGTAAAACACAGGCTGAAATTAAAAATGCTATAACCATGATGTAAAGCCAAATGGATATCATAAAAATGAGGATGCATGAAACAGGAGCAAATTAGTGATATAGAAGGTAAAATTATGGAAAGTAATGAAGCTGAAAAGAAGAGGGAAAGAAAGTTAGTGGGTTATGAAGGTAGAATTAGGGAATTCAGCAACTTATTAAAATGTAATAACATCTGTATCAAGAGTCCCAGAGATGAAGAGAGAGAAAAAGGGGTAGAAGTTTTGTTCAAATAAATTAGAGCTGAAAATTTTCCTAATCTGCAGAAGGACACAGACATTAAAATCCAAGAAACACAGAAAACTTCCATTAAATTCAACAAAAGCCAACCATCACTAAGGCATTTCATGGTCAAATTCACAAAATACACAGAAAAGGAAGGAATCCGGAAAACAGCAAAAGAAAGTCCTTCACTACCACATGTTTGTGGTAGATCTATCCACAGAAACTTAGCAGACCAGAAGTGAGTGGCAGGGTATAGTCAACATGCTGAATGGGAAAAACATGCAGTGAAGAACTCTTTAATCAGCAAGGCTCTCATTCAGGATAGAAGAAGAGGTAAAGTGATTCCCAGACAAACAAAAACTAAAGGAGTTTGTGCCCACTAAACCAGCTCTACAAGAAATTTTAAGGGGAGAAAAAAAAGGCCAAACCAACAGACTAGAAAGGACCAGAGAACATTCCCAGAAATATCAACTCTACAGGTAACACAATGGCACTAAATACATATCTTTCAATAACCACTCTGAATGTAAATGGACTAAATGCTCCAATCAAAAGACATAGGGTAGAAAACAAGATAAAAAACCAGGTCTGTCTATATGCTCTCTAGAAAAGGCTCATTTTAGAACTACAGATGCCTGCAGATTGAAAGTGAGGGGATAGAGGACCATCTACCATGCTCTTGGACATTAACAGAAAGCTGGAGTAGTCATACTTATATCAAACAAACTAGATTTTAAAACAAAGACTGTAACAAGAGAAGAAGGGCATTCTATCTTAATTAAAGTGTCTGTCTATCCATCAAGATGATCTAACAATATAAATATTTATGTCCCCAACTTGGAAGCATCCAAATATATAAAGCAATTAATGATAAACATAAAGAAACTACCTGATAATAATATAGTAATAGTAGGGGACTTTAACGCCCCACTGACAACAACGGACAGATCATCTAAGCAGAAAAATCTACAAGGAAGCAATGGCTTTGAATGACACACTGAATTGGATGGACTTAACAGGTATATTCAGAACAAATCATCCTAAAGCATCAGAATACACATTCTTTCAAGTGAAAAATGGAAGTTTTCTAGACTAGATTACATACTGAGTCACAAATCAGTTCTCAACAAGTACAAACATTTCAAAATCATACCATTTCTATTTTCAGACCACAACACTATGAAACTTGAAGTCAAACACACACACACACACACACACACACACACAATTGGAAAGATCTCAAATATGGGGAGGTTAAAGAACATACTACTAAAGAATGAATGGGTTAACCAGGAAATTAAAGAAGAAATTTTTTTTTTTTTTTTAAGATTTTTATTTATTTATTTGACAGAGAGAGATCACAAGTAGATGGAGAGGCAGGCAGAGAGAGAGAGAGGGAAGCAGGCTCCCTGCGGAGCAGAGAGCCCGACGCGGGACTCGATCCCAGGACCCTGAGATCATGACCTGAGCCGAAGGCAGCGGCCTAACCCACTGAGCCACCCAGGCGCCCCTAAAGAAGAAATTTTTAAAAATACATGGAAGCAAATGAAAATGAGAACACAACAGTCCAAAAGCTCTGGGACAAAGCAAAGTCAGTCCTAAGAGGGAAGTATATTGCAACACAGGTCTTCCTCAAGAAGCAAGAAAAGTCTTAAATACACAACCTAAACTGACACCTAAAGGAGCTAGAAAGGCACAACAAATAAAGCCTAAAGTCAGCAGGAGAAGAAAAGTAAGAATGTGTTTCTGGGTTTACCTCTCTTTCTCTTTTTATTCCTTATGCTCATTTGTTTTATTTCTTAAATTTCACATGTGTGTGAAATCAAGTGATATTTGTTTTTCTCTGACTGACATATTTCACTTAGCATGATATTTTCTAGCTCCATCCACATCATGGTAAATGGCAGGATTTCATTCTTTTTTATGTCTAAGCAATATTCCACTGTGTGTAAAAAATAGATACATATTTTAGTTGGCATGAACTACTTTAGTTTTGGTTTGTCTGGAAATCACTTTATCTCTCCTTCTATCCTGAATGACAGCCTTGCATTTATGTAATTTAGTCCTTCCTTATTCTAATACAAAGAGAATAAAAGGCGGGTTTCAAAATTTACTTAACAAAATGAGATTTTCTTAAAGATATAATTAGCTAAATAGGAAAAAATATATGATGAAGGCAATTAAAAGATTTATACTCAAAATATGTGACAGATGGCAGGCCCTTTCTGGGCTCTAGGGCACCAGTAAGACCAACTGGGAGCTGTGGCTCAAACTGTGAGCCTCAGCTTACAGAATTTCAGATGCCATGTCCATGACATGTCAAGGCCCTTGACTTCACATCAGGGGTATATTGCCTTGTAAATCCATCCAGTTTCAAAAATTGAGATTTCTATTTGAGTTTCAAGAAACTCAGCCCTTGCCTCAGGGTCCCTAGCACTTTATAAAGAACAGACCACGAATTCTTCTTTCAAACCAGGAATCAGTTTCTGCAACAGTCCCTGGAGGAGTATGGTTTCCCCAAAAAATAAATAAATAAATAAGTGAAATAAAGATTGTGCTTCTGTAGCTTGCTTTGTTAATAAATAGCAGATTACATTCTCTGGGGCCATGCTAAATTTATAAAGAACACGTTATGCCAGACAAACTTGATTGCTTTTCTTTGATAAAGTCAGTAAATTAGTGGATAAAGGAATAGAGTGGATGGAAAATATCTTGATTATAATAAAACAAGTGGATTTCAATTCACAAACACATATACAAAAAGATCTTGCCTGAAAATTTAATTCAAATTACCTTAGTTACAAGTACTGTCACACAGATTGAAAATTGAATGAAGAATGACCATAAAGAAAGGATAATGAAAAATGCTAACAAAGAAATCTATCATGGGTACTTAAAATCTTAATGAATATGATATGAAGGAGGCTTACTAGACCAGGCTCTTAATTTCTCATGTTGCCTACTCAATTGAAGTTTTGTGGCTAACCAAAGGGATTATTTTACTTTACTACTTGAAAGCATTTCATATTTAGAAAACCAGCAATTGCTTTACCCAGGTTTACTATACTGTAGATATTATTCTCTACTCCATAATTTCAGCCATACTTATATTCTAAGAAAATCCTGACAAGTACAAAGATTGTTTGTTTGTCTGTTTGTCTATAATTTGCATGGTGAGTACAGGTGAAAGTGGGTGAAGTGAGTCCAGAATTGAAATCAGTGCCTTGAGTGTGGTAACTGATATTCCCAGGTAAGACAGGGCACTATACCTGCATAATTAGTAACATCACTCACTGTTAACTTATGTTGCATAGTCATACTTTGCAAGCTTAGGTGTTTATAGCTGTATTCTTTTGTTCTCTGTATAAAAAGGTAGCATGGTGCATTAGTTCAGAAGAAAGCCATTAGACCTGGTTTGTCTCTTAGGAACTGAATAAACCGAAAATGTTCCATAATGATTATTAACTTCTGTTACTTTAAATGTTACATGATGATGTAACACTTAGTTATTATGGACCTCAATGAGTCCATGTTATGGAAAATGTTGAGAGATGTTAAAAGCTAATGTGTAGGTGGCGGTAGGCATTTAAAGATTCTGAAGTACATGATATGTTTACTTATTTACCTACTTCTAGAAATGTATTCAGTTATTGATGATGGTGATGGTCATGGTTAGGATGTTATTGGAATTGTAGTCAGTCTACCTGGCTAGAATCTTGATATTTTCTTTCCTTTCTTCCCCTTCCTTCCTTTCTTCTTTCCTTTCCTTTCCTTTTCTTTTCTTTTCTTTTCTTTTTTCTTTTCTTTTCTTTCTTTCTCTCTCTTTCTTTCTTTCTTTCTTTCTTTCTTTCTTTCTTCCCTTCTACCTTTCTTTCTTTCTTATAATTAATATAGTGTTATATTAGTTTCAGGTGTGCAAATAGTGAATTAGCAATTCTATACATTTTTCATTGCTCATCATGAGAAATATACTCTTAGTCTTCACACCTATTTCACCCACCCAACCACCTAGTTTGGCAACTGCCAAGTTTGTTCTCGACTGGAATCTGCTTTCTTTGTTTGTCTTTTTTTTCTTTGTGCATTTGCTTTGTTTCTTAAGTTCCACATATGAGTGGAATCATATGGTATTTTTCTTTCCTCCTGACCTAGTGACCTAGTGACCTAGTGACCAAGTGAACTTGGCATTACTCTCCAGATCCATTCATGTCATTGCAGATAGCAAGATTTCATTAATTTTTATGACCAAGTAATATTTCACTGTATATATACACCACATCTTCTCTATTCATTCATCTATGGATGGACACTGGGCTGCTTCCATATCTTTTTTTTTTTTAAAGATTTCATTTATTTATTTGACAGACAGAGATCACAAGTAGGTGGAGAGGCAGGCAGAGAGAGAGGGGGAAGCAAGCTCGCCACTGAGCAGAGAGCCAGATGCAGGGCTCGATCCCAGAACCCCGGGATCATGACCCGAGCCAAAGGCAGAGGCCTTAACCCACTGAGCCACCCAGGTGCTTCCATATCTTGATTATTGTACATATGCTGCAGTAAACATAGGGATGCATATCTCTTTATTTTCTTTTAACAGAAAGTTGGAATCTGCTCCATTTTCTTCAATATTAGAATTTCTCTTCATAGAGCCATTGGTCCTCTTGCCTTTCTGATTTTGAGTGTCCTAGATTCCAAGTTCAACCTATTTCTTAGACATTTGTGAGTTCCACACATTAGCCATTTCCTTTAGGATCCCATGTATCTGCATTTTTAAATTCTGGCTATCATCCACAATTCTGACATCTTTCTCTTAACCATGGAACTGTACTGCTAAGTATTCATCAATGTTTCCCAGTGCAATTACCTTGCAGATGAAACAATACTCATAGATACTAAAAGCCAGCCACAGCAATGCCAATAACTGGTATCCTAACTGACCAACACCCTCATTGTCAATGTATGGAGGTAATTTAGGCCACTGTGATTTACAATAAAATGAATAAAATTTCAAATTATATTCTTTGACAAATCCCCTACCTTATATGAGTATCTATTTCTTCATCTACAAAATGGGAATGATAATCCTTGCATGGCCTACAACATAAGATGGTTATGAGACTCAAACTATTATAGGAAAGTTCTTTGAAATCCCTACAATACTGTAGAAGATTGAAGAGAGTGTTAAGTGACCCACTTATTGAGGAAGAAAAGAGAAATCCCAGATCTCATTATTTTCTTTATGGGACTTAAGAAGGGATATTTTTGGCTATGGTAAGATTTTTATTTGCAGCACAATTAGTTTCATTTTGGGATGTTAATGAGAAAACAAAAAATAGAATAATTCTGAAATAAATATAGTGAGCTAAATTTATTTTAGATACCCACAATTGGGAACATTAGCTTGTTACTACCTTTTGTAATAATACAGAATTTTCATCTTCTAAACATGATAAAATTAGCATTGGGGGAAGCTTTGCAATAGTTGGCTTCAAATATTGTCACAGTTGATTCAAATTAGGTAAATTTTGAAAGCTTGGAAAGAGCATAGGATTTGGGCCAATTAGATTTGGCATTGCTTCCTCACTCTCAACTTATTAAATCATTTAGCTTCTCTCAGGCTTGGAATAGCCTATGTATTAATTGGAATTTTTAATATTTTTAATATATGGCAGCCTGTATGTTAATATATTTTAATAATCTTTATCAGTGCTAAGTCTAAAGTAGAAATCTAACAAAGGACACCCTATTATGTATTAAGGCGAGTTTTCTTCAGGAGCTGTTAGGAGCAAAAACATATGAACTACTCCCACCCAAATGAGAAATCATGGAACAATCGTGCCTGCTTGCATTTTATGGAGGGAGGGGGCTTGTGAGATAATTAATTTAATATCCTCTTTGAAATCAATGCCTAATAGAAATACTTCTTTTTTAAAAAAAGGTATAATTGCTAGAATAAAACTAATCTACTGGTTGAGAAGCTATACTTTCATCCAAAGCAATTTGGTTTTGCAGGAAAATACTGATTTTAAAGTCAGAAGGATTGATCACTTAATAATCATGATCTTTGAGAAATATTACTGTCCTTAAGTTTCACCTGCTAAGATAAGTAGGAATAATAATCTTAGCTCATAATAATAATATGGGAATTGAACAATGTATATAAATTTCAAAAAGAATATGAGAACATAATCAGTTCTCACTGCATGTTAATATTACTTCTCTCTGCCACAACTGAGTTACCACTTAGAAAGAACCTGAGTGAGGGCTTACGTGATGATAGTTGATTTGGGAAAACTATACCAGAGGAAGAGTGGGAGACTTGAAAGTTTCAGGCAGAGGGGAGAGAAGAGTCAATATGAAATATCATGGTGGTGGTGGATAATGCTGTTGGCAGCTGGGGGCCACTTTCCTTTGGAATTTTTGGTGGAACAATGAGGTACGAGCTTCAAAACTGTCCTCCTGATAAAAGGAAGTTACACATGTTTATTCAAAAACTGTTATTAGGGCACCTGGCTGGCTCAGTTGGTAGAGCACAGGACTCTTGACCCCAGGGTTTTGAGATCCAGCGGCACGTTGGGTGTAGAGATTACTTAAAAATCAAATCTCAAAAACAAAACAAAAACCGTTATCTCTTTTCAGTCCAGCATGGTCAGGTGGTTGTTAAATACCTTTTTTAAGTTAGTGAGAACTCTTAGGGGCTGACTGAAAGCCTGCATGTGTTCAAAAACCTCAGGAGCAAAGCAGCTCTGGAGAAGAAAGCCCTGGTTGTAGCTATAGTAGTCAGGTTACATGTGAGCAAAGCTGTTTGCCTTACCAATTCCAGACGCAATCTGTAGTCCAAGAGGATGTCATGCAGGAACATAATGGGGCACGAACGCAAATGCACAATATTAAATAGACACTGTTCTCGCATATAGATGCATGATGCCTCTCACCCTCTGGTGCTCCTCTTTTCTTTTATATATTTTGTTTAATAATAGATTATTGAGGTATAATTTACATACAGTAAAAATCACTCTTTTCAGTATTTTGACAAACACTTAAAATGTGTTTATCATTCATTGCCACTCAGTGAAGTGCTTTATTATTAGATCAGCCTGTGAACATCAAGGATGAAATTCTTGCCATTTTATGTCTTTTCTTTGATTCAACATAACAGCCTCAAAGGGTCAGGGAGTAAAGAAGCATATTCTTTCTGGAAATAGGAAGCAAAATATATATTAGATTAGCAAAACATTATTAACTACTGAAGCAGGATAAGCAATAAATGCGCTTTCTCTGAGCTCTTCTGTCTACCTTTGTAGACTGAAGTGTGATTATATATTAATGATATATACCATATATAATAATATATAATGTATAATGATTATATAATTATATATTATATAAAATACATTATATATTATATTATATATAATTAATAGTAATTATGTATATGCACTCATGTATGCATGCACACACACGCACACACACACAGCATATATATAGCATATGACTGTAGAAAATTCTATAATATGAGAGAATGATGGGAAAAAAAATCACTGGCATTAGTAGCCAAAATGCAACCAGGATAGAATTATATTCTTATTTTATTTCTATGAGGAGTTTATACCTGAAAATGCTTTTCAAATTTTGACGTTATACCCTCTACAAAGTTAAACCCATTTGTTCAGACCCATCCAGGCTTTAAGGCAATTAACAGTCCAGGTATCACAATAAATACACATAGTTCTTCCAACAGCCAGATTTGGGGATGTTCATTGTTTGAGGAAAAAAGGAAGACATGAAGATAGAAAAGGTGAATGGCCATACAGGCCTTATATTTTATAAGGTTCCAAAAATAAATCTACTAGCCACTTTCACAAGAACTTTTAATTTTTATCCTAATTAATGGGAGAAAACGATCCTTGTTTTTCCCTTGGATGACAATAGCATGCTGTCCCTTGCACACAGTAAAAGGAAATCTGAAAATGTTTGAATTGCTATGCCTGAAATTCCTAGTTTTAACTGATAAAGTTCCATTTCTGCAAAATTGTTTTGTATTTAACTTAATCTCACATAAGTCTTAAGACACCCCTGAGAAATCATAAGGGGGTACAAAGTTTTACAGAAGAGCTCAAAGAAAATCCATATATACTTCACCTCTCTGTGAAGAAACTGAAAACTGACTTGACCAAGTTTAGACAGTTTCTGTGGAGCAGGCATAACACTCAGACCTCATGAATCCCAGTCTCAAACTCTCTTAGCTACATATGGGGTAGATATAACTATATAGTAATATTAAATAAATTTTAAACTTCCATTATATAGTGTTTAAATGGGGGAGGAGTCAGATTACTTTCAAACAAGTCCACTAAAAATGACTAAGACTTACTGTGTTTTGTCATATATACCCTCATGATAGTGTCTCTCAGGCCTATAATCTTTTTTTTTTCCCATATGACATATTTAACAACCTTCCAAAAGTTTTACTTTGAATGAAAAATGGAAGACTTGTATTTTTACTTGATGGCTGTAGAAAAGAATGGTAATTGCATAAAATCTTTCATTCCACTTATAACAGAAATCAGTGATCTCTGGTTACCAAAAGCAAGAAGCCATGTTAAAAAATGTAAATGGTAGGGACACCTGGGTGGCTCAGTGGGTTAAGCCTTCAGCTCAGGTCATGATCTCAAGGTCCTGGGATCGAGCCCCGCATGGGGCTCTTTGCTCAGCAGGGAGTCTGCTTGCCCACCCCACCCCCGCCTGCCTCTCCGCCCATTTGTGATCTCTGTCTGTCAAATAAGTAAATAAAAATCTTTCAACAAAATTAAATAAAAATGTAAATGGTAAAAATAAAGCAAACAGACAAGTAAACACAAACAAAACTAGATGCTTTCCCAATGGTTGACTAATTTTGAAACAGAAAGCCTAATTAAAGACTCTGAAAGAACGAGAGAGACCCATGTTCCAAAAGAGAAATAAGATGATTATAGCTCTGGGCTGAAAATAAGATTTAATGTTATAGAAATAACAACTATTACTCTAATGGCTTTGGATAGTCACCTTATAAGAAATTGGGTTAATCTGAAATTGGAAATGAAAGTTCCCATTGAAAGTTGAGTCATTTCAGTAAGGTATAGGGGATCTTGAATAAAGTAAGATCTCTATTGTCAGCAAGAAAAGTCTTTTCTGTTAAAACAAAAACAAAACTTGAATGTAATTTAGCAAAAGTGAGAGCAATTTAGCAAAAGTTGGGGTAGAAGTATAATCTTGGAACAACGACCAAAAGTCTTATGAAATATATATGTTGTCTTCAGACTGTTGAGGACCTGGAAATGGCAACAAAGAAAATAAAGTTTCTCAAAGAAGCTGATACAAACTCCGGTGGCTTAACTATTGAGTATTCAAATATATGTATGGGAAGGATTCAAATATCACAGAGGAATTAGAGTCATTGATTTCCAATTTCCCTTCTAATGCATGGATGTTATGACTTGTATCTCTTTTTAAGATTTTATTTATTTATTCGATAGAGAGAGACAGCGAGAAAAGGAATATAAGCGGGGGGGGGGAGTGGGAGAGGGAGAAGGAGGCTTCCCGCTGAGCATGATCCCAGGACCCAGGCTAGTTTGCTAAAAGATGTGAGACATATGACCTGAGCTGAAGGCAGACACTTAAGGACTGACCCACCCAGGGACCCTGGATGCTAAGACTTTTAAATGTATTGAACTCTCTTTTCTTTTTTTTTAAAAGATTTTATTTATTTGTGAGAGGGAGCGAGAGAGCGAAAGAGTAAGCACAGGCAGGCAGAATGGCAGGCAGGGACAGAGGGAGAAGCAGGCTTCCCCGCCAAGCAAGGAGCCGGATGTGGGACTCTATCCCAAGACACTGGGATCATGACCCGAGCCAAAGACAGCTGCTTTACCAACTGAGCCACCCAGGTGTCCTGAACTCTCTTTTCTAAAGGCAGGGAAAAACACAAAAAGTATACAAATATATCATTTTGTAAGTAAGCTCCAGATGGTATATATAAAACATTTAGTTTTCCTAAGTTAATGCATCTATGATTCACCTCATGAGGAAAAAAAAAAAAGATACTTTTCATGGGATACTTGCCAAGTGGTATGATAGTCCTCACAGAAATGTCATCCTACCTGCTCTAATTGTTAACCAACCATCCACAGATTAATTGGAAGGCAATATACATTTATCTGTGAAAACTTTGTTTCCATAACTGGATAAAAGCAAACAATAAGGAATTTAAGTGATGGAAATATAAAGACTTTGACAAGTCTTATAAATTTTTATTTAATTGCTCTAAACCTCCATTTTTAAGATCTAGTATAGTTCTCTTGCATTGTGTATATTCAAGATGTCTCCACAGATTAATAAATGAATGAATCCATGTATATGTAAACTTTGGTAAGTGCCCTGGGATTCTACTTTGTTCCAAGTGATGTGATGTTGAAGTGGAGGGGATGGAATACTTTTTTTAAAAATATAATAATGGAAGATATAAGATTTGTTGTAGGAGGAATACTTGTCTAACAAGCATGTGGAGACGAGTGAAAGGTGGTGGAACATGGACGTGAACAGTTAATCCACAAAATGGAAAAATAAGTGCCACTGAAGAAGTTTATGGAAAAGTTGTGAGATGTCAAGAAATAAGTGGTAATTCTATCTTTGAAATAAATTTTGCTATGTATGGTGAATATTCTGAGGTGAAATATATATAGATATATATTTTTTTCTATTTTCATTTTTTTTCTCCTGTAGTATTTATATAGAAATGAGGTCATATTCCTGTTCTATCTTTAAATATCCCAGAAATAGTACATAATTGTTTAGAAAATAGAAATTTAATAGTAGACCAGTGTTTTAAAAATTATGTTGAAAGTGTGTTAACTGTGCAATTCACATCTGTTTAACATCTGCTAAATACCAAGTGCACTTCTTTTTTTTTCCATTTTATTTTATTTTATTTCTTTTCAGTGTTCCAAGATTCATTGTTTATGCACCACACCCAGTGCTCCATGCAATATGTGCCCTCCATAACACCCACCACCAGGCTCACCCAACCCCCCACCTCCCTCCCCAAGTGCACTTCTATCTCCGGAACTAGATACACACTGAGTTAAGGAAGTCTTTTTTTTTTTTTCTTTCTTCTTCTTGTTACTACACGTGACCCCTAAAACAGCCTCTTTCAGGTCAGTACAGCCACAATGGAGGGTTTCAGTTGCTTTCTAGGCACGTATTACAGTTACAGAAGGTTTTCACATAATCAAAGTTGGGTATTTCTAGAGAGATCAAAAGAGACAGTGAAGTGGAGAGCAGGTGTGTCAGCCTTCTTTGAGGATCTGAGAATGCAATTAACCAGCAAATGAGCCCTTATAAAACCAGGCTTCCTGAACAGATGAGCACAATAAGAGCCACCGAGAAATAAGGTGGCCAAGGGCTACTCCTGAATGGAGTGTGCGCATGGACATCTGCCCCTGTTCTTGAACTTTAGGAAAAAAGAGAGAGAGAGAGAGAGATTCAATAGAGACTGTAGAATCAGAACAATTATGCAAATATAGGAGACTCCAGGAGGAGATGAAAGATTAGCTTGCTTTCACAAAGCTGTTGTAACAGTAGAGATTTTCTCTTTTCTCTCCCAATAGTACCAACTTAAGGCTGAAAAAGATGGATGCTAACAGAGGAATCCCAAGCCAAATTAAAGAGCATCACAGATTAATCATTTGACATTAATATGACAAATTCAAAAGCTACTTCAGTGGGAGACAAAGTTGCAGTCACAAAATATCTTAGGTCTACCATCCTTAGTGTATACATAGAATGGAATAATATTCAAACCAGAGAAGGCATGAATTACTGATACATGCTGTAACTTGATTGGATGTCAAAACGTGATACTGTGTGAAAGGAGCCATGCACAAAAGTCATAGGGGCTGGGGTATGATTCTATTTACTTAAAATATCCAGAATAGGCAAATCCATATAGAGGCAGAAAGCAGACTGGAGATTGTTAGTTATTGGGGCATAAGGGAATGAGTAGTGGCAACTTAATAAGTATGGGGTTTCCTTTTGAGGTGATGAAAATACCTCAATTATTTATTTTCATCACCTCAATTTGAGGTGATGAAAATACCTCATTTATTTAATTAGTGGAGTGTTGCACAATATTGTGAATATATTAAATACCAGTGGATTGAACATTAAAATGGTTCATTTGATTTTATGTTAATTTCATATTCTTTTTTAAAACAAACAAGCAAACAAACAAAAAAACAGTATTTTAGGTGTTTGCAGATTTAAACTGGTTTACTCCCTCAGTGTCATTTTCTCTCACAGCTCATTCTCTCTACCTGGAAAATCACCTTTCCCGTTTTCATGGATAAGCTCTATTTCTAGTTCTATGAATTTCTTCCTTGTCAACTATCTTCTGTTGGTTTCAATATTCTACCCAAAAAATTGCAGCATTTGGCTTAGTAAACACAGATATACTGTTTCTATAAACCAGAAAATCTGCATCCACATTTTCCCTCTGCTATTATAAAGCAGATAGTTTTGGACAAATTGGTTCATTTATCTGGGTCTGATTTATTTCAAATGCTAAATTTATTTTATTATTGCTTAAATTAAAGAATTCCCTTGAGCTTACATTTAATATCTAATTGCTTTATGTAGGTTTAATCACTAAAACACTATAAAATCAATAAAAATTCAACTGTCAGCGATTCAAGATAATGATGTGATAATAATCATCCTTCATTCATTCAATAAATACTCTGTGCACATACTCTGCACTGTCCCTGGGGATATAAATACTATCAACCACAGATACAGCCATGAATCCACTGGATATATTAGAGACATGTATTTTATGATGATGATGATGGTAATGATGAAAATACTTATTACTATCCTTTAGAAACACTCCACAAAAAGAAGACCAATAGATAAATAATAATGTGTGCTTTGTTATCCTGTTTTTTTATCTGAAGAGGCAAAATTTAAAACAAGGTTAATGTAAAACGTGTTTGTAAGTCAATTATTTGAGGCATTTGTTTATTCTAAAAATACATTTAGAAAAATGATTATGAAAGATCTTGTCAAATAAGCTTGTGGATTACTAGGTTAAAGTTATGTAAGCTTCATTACTGAAGTAATTTTGAAAGGAATATGTATATATATATATATATATATATATGATATTCTGCATTTGATTTCCATTTTGCAGATAAAGAAAGTAAGGGCCAATGACTACCACTTAGGAAGGACTTCTTCTGACCTAGGTATTTGCACACTCAGAATCTTGTTCAATATTTACAATTGAGACAGGTGTTATTTTAGTCATTAGAAAGCTGATAAGCTAGCAGGTAAAACAAGCTAGCTAAGGTGTCAAATTCCATATATCTCAGAGGTGACAGATTTGGTTACCATATCTGATTCGACTCAGAACACAAACTAACTGTATCAAACCATACTGATTTCAGGTGATGCTTCTTCCAACCCCTACCTCTAGCAGGAAAGGGGATCTTTTTGTCTCACCCCAAGTCCATAATTCTGTTCTGGGCCCTATTGGGCTCTCATACTTTGCACAAGCATGTGATGCTTTTCTGCCAGGATCCCTCAGAAGCATACCGTTAAGTACACATTCTGCTCTCCGAATAAAGTCTCCACATTGCTCTCCAAGAACACTCCGCACAGCTAGGCAGTGAGGCTTCATATTAATCATGTTTTCTATTATTTATTTATTAGAACAAGGGAGCTGAACACCTGGTAACGTTTACATTTGCAATTAGGGAAGCAGCCTCACTCTAGCAGAAGTCTGATTTTATTACTTGCCTTTGCCTTGTAAAACTAAGTTTGCCGGATGGTGAAGAAAGTTATATTAATATAAACAATGATGAAGTTCTGGAAATAATCTCTTTCCCCGCTTTCCAATTTGGCATATATGGGGCAAATTTTGCACTTGAAACTTATTTCATGATGCCATTGTTAGAGGGAAATAAACTATGTATTGGTATAATGATCTCATTCTTTAATTCAAGAATTCTTGTTTGAGAACTTGCTATATCCATGCTTCTGTGACTGGCACTGTGACCATGTTAAGAACATGAGTTCAAACAAACCTGTGATCAGTTCCTAAGTTGTACTAAGTATCAGAGCCTCTATGCTCTTCCTAAGAAATGGAGATTATATCCATTTCATAGGTGTTTTTGAGTCTTAAAATGGATATAAGCATAGCACTTAACTCATATGTGAGGTGTACCCAGTATTAGCTGGCTACTCAGCCCCTCTCCCCCATCTCACTTGGGTATGGTGATCAGATAGGTGAATAACATAGCTCATAGTCACAATTTTTCAATCAAGTATGGAGGAAAAGCTAAATTAAAAATAATAGTAATAAAGTATAAACTGATTGGTATCACAAAGCTAGTCTCTGGGAGTGAAAGGTAATTTTGGATATGGGCATAGTCAAGTTTTCTAAATACATATTGTATTTAGGAACAGGAGAAGGGAACTAGGATTAGAAAACATTTACATAATGAATAGCATTACAATGAGCCTTAGGTGACTAAAATTTATCCTACAGCCAAATTATTCCATTGACAGCCAAGAGTCATGCTTCATGGAGTTTAATTTAGCCATTGTATACCTTGCGGGAGAGCAATTGAGAAGGAGATGAGAAACCCAATTGGAATCCTATATAATTGTAATTTCTTAGATGATGCCAAGTCCTCCAACTTTCTGGATTCACTCTCTAAAACACAAACTCCCCAAAAGAACATTTCTCTCTTTTGGAAGAAAATTTCAAACCTCCTGTAGCCAGCAGTCCAATTGCATCAGTTGTTAAAATTAGAACATCTATGTCCTGCTGCAAGGACTTCAGGGTAGTGATAATGATGATCCAAATAAGGGCACTGAAAATGGAATTAAGAAAACACATGGAAAACTCCCTCTCCTATGGGGTGACAAGCTCTCAGAGCCCTGTGTGCAAATTAAGAATTGTATAACTGAATTCTTTAAAACAAAATTGTGGTAAACTACCTTCTGAAGGAATCAATAACACTGAGGAACACTTCTGAAGCTACTGGTAAATACATCAAACAGGGCACAAGTTGAAATAAAAGAACACAGTGAGAAATCAGCAGTGTTAACGCTGGGTAAGCTACTTCATACCTCATTTCTATGAGGGATAATATTAACCTATGAATACTATATGTCATAGTATATATGAAGTTTTGAACACAACACCAGGCATAAAGCACTTTTTTAAAGAGAGAGAGAAAGAGCAGAGGAAGTGGTGATTGGGACGGGGTAGAGAGAGAGAGAGAATTTTAAGCAGACTCCATGCCCTGCACAAAGCCTGATGGGGGGTTGAATTCATTACCCTGAAATCATGACCTGAGCTGAAATCAAGAGTCAGATGCTTAACTAACTGAGCCACCTGGGTACCCCTCATACATTTTCAATAAGATTATGCATGTGTGAAATAACATATAATTTATAATTATATTAAAGATATTTTATTAATTTCTCTTGACCAGAAAATTTTCAGTAAGATTTTTTTCCTATGTATAAGGGAAAAAAAAAATCAATGAAAAAGTGATTTCAGAAAAATACTACATACTTGTTAATTCATAGTAGATCCCAGAAAAAAAGAAAAAAAAAAAGAGAGAGTGAGGAGAAATAAATCTTACTTGTAGGGGATTGAAAGTAAGCAAATTTATTCCAGATATCATCAAGGTTTGAATAAAGATGCACTTAAAAAGAGATACCAGGCAGCTGAATTGTTCACCTGGTGGGGGTCCAATTGCCCTACATGGGAAGTGCTAGCTACCTGCATGGAAAACAGATGTTATCACTTTTACTTAATGTGGTAGCAGGAAGTTGGTGAGGATAGAAATTCTGTGTTATCTCTAATGTTGTGATTTTTACTGCTTAGTAACTTTTAAAAATCTGTGTATACCTGGAGGACACAAGATCATTTATTCGTTCTTTCTTTCTTTGCTATATCCACATTCTACATCACATTTACTGTTCTCTGGATATACATTTTCACCAGAATAGAAATGCCAGCAAAATGTTGGCCTCCTTCAAACACCAGCTGAATCTCTAAACATAAGGATTTCTCAGACTGAGGCATGACCTCCTTTTGCAGAAGTCACCCATCCAAAGCCAACACACATAAAAATCTGTCCCGATAGTACATGACCTTTCTATATATACATTCTACAACTGCTGGCAACTTTATCTAGAATGAAGGAGGAATTCTTTAAATTCATTACTTCCCAGTTTTATAATTGTGAAGACTACTTATCAGTTCCAAAATCCTTCTAATGAAGTCAGATGATTTACTCACTGGTCATATCTTTTTCAAACCATCTTATCACAATAACAATAATAAAAAAAAACCACTATCAAAATTATCATTTACTAAATATTTCATTTGTTTAGGGAAATGTGCTGCTTTACCTATGTTGTTTGCTTTAATGCAAATTGCTATAGGAGGGAATTAAGGAAAGAAGTGATTGGGTTAATCAGTCACATATCTAGAAAAAAATTAAGTAGTATTTAAGAGAAAAATGGCACAGAAGTTGTTCTAAGAAAACTGATTCAGATCCTAAAACCAGATTACCTGTGTTCAAATTCTGATTCCAAAATGTTACCCGTTGCCATATTTTTAAAATAAAATTCATTATAACAGTCTTTAGTTTACAGAGAACCTATGAGGATCAAGTAACAAACACATGTAAAGTGCTGATAATGTGGCTAAATGAATAGTAAGTGTTAAGTGTATTAATTATTCTTCTTCTTAATACCATAATTAGTGACTGTAGCCAAGACTCTTCTTTGTTTTCAAAAATTGATAAGCTGAAGGTTGCTGTGAGTGTACAGGATGAGGATTTCTTTACTTTTCATCTCAAATCCTAGAGAACAATTGTACCTGTTACCATTCCTCTGCTCTTTTTTTAACATTCCGTATTTTACATTCAGTGTCCGCCCAGATGAACTTCAAAAAAAAATGAAGGCACTAATCACTTTCGTGAGTACAGGGCTTAATCGCTCTTATCTTGAGGATTTTCCAGCCTTTATTTTATGGAGAAGCTTCTTTTCCCTGTAGGGTAATGATGGCATTCTTGGTGGTTTTTTTCCTTGATCTAAGACTGAATTGATGTCAGAGTGACGGTGCAGTCACCACCTTGGGCACTACTGCAGGGAGGCGCAGGGATTAGGAGTTGGAGGGAGATTGTCTCAGTGGGATAAGCATTCTGAGGAGCTGACTTCTAACAAAACGCTTGTAGGAGGAGATAATGATTATTAGTCTCAGACCTCTTCACTGTATATTCTTAATTTCTCCACATTTCTAAGGAACCTGGCTTCCACTGTGCTCCTGGCTGTTAGTGAGGAAACTCTGGCCATTACTCTGACAGCTACTAAACTTGAGGAAGATAATGCGTACACATTGCAGTGTTTGTACTAGTACAATATAAAATGCAGAACAATATAGATGGTATTTCAGAATGTGTGACACACCTGAGTGTGCATGTGTGTGTATTTTTGTATCAAATAAATATTGGAAGCAAAAACATGACCATGACACTAGATTATGGGCTTTATTTTTCCTCCTTTATATTCCATAACCTCATTCTCCAAATGAACAGGAATTGTATTTATAATCAAAACAGTATGAACAAAAACGTTATGTACAATAAAACCTTCAGAGTTCATAGTTAATATCTAAAATTGAACATTAATTCCGTTTGAAGGATAGTTTGGTATTTGCAAATCAGTGGAAGCTAATGATCTACTCTGGAGAAATACACTATTCAAAATAAATTAAAAAGAAAGAGGAATTATAAGGGGGGGGGAACACCATGAGGCCTTTATGTTTCTCTACAAAGTTTAACATAGGCAATGATAGTAAGATAAACCAAGCTATGAAAGGAAATGCATTTGTGTAAGTGGCATTTTGAGCATGCCAGTTAAATCACCACACATGCTCTCATGTGATGTTCTCAACAATGTTATTTTTAGTTATTATTGTTCCATTTTGCAGATTTAAGCAGTCTTTACAAAATCATTCAACTGGTAAATGTGAACTAGAGCTGAAACTTGGAGCTGCTTGACCAGATGCCAAGCAACCTAAAAAAAAAAAAAAAAAAATCACATTTGGGAATTCCATATTTGTTGTCTGAACACAGATCCCTAAAAAGGATAGAGAAATCACTGCACAAAGTTTTGATTTTTATAACAAGATATATGTCTTTGTTTTCCTATCAAAATTGCCAAAGTCATATAGAATTGAAACAGACACCATAGTAAAATGAGGTAGGCAGAAGGAAGGGTCCTTCTCATGCTGAACACTAACCATGATACAGGACACAGTCTTGGGCTTTATATCCACTAGTTCAGTTAACTCTTAGAAAGACTTTACAGAGCAATCCCTGTTCTCCATTTACAGATGAGCCAGAGGAGACCTTGAGAAAGTTGAGTAGTTCATCAGAGATAAGAACAGCTTTGGGATTTGAAGCTGGCCCCTTGTGATTCCAAAGTCCTTCTGTTTTATTTATTTGCTTTTTGTTGGCTTGCTTTGTCTATAAAGTATTTTTTAAATAGCTCAACTTTTTAAAATGGCATCTAGGGAAGGTCCTTGAGTTTATAAATAATTTAGTGGGGGCACCTGGGTGGCTCAGTGGGTTAAAGCCTCTGCCTTCAACTCAGGTCACGATCTCAGGGTCCTGGGATCGAGCCCCACATCAGGCTCTCTGCTCAGCAGGGAGCCTGCTTCCTCCCTCTCTCTCTGCCTACTTGTGATCTCTGTCTGTCAAATAAATAAATAAAATCTTAAAATAAATAAATAAATAAATAATTTAGTGAGTAGGAAACCCAAAGGGAGATAAAAGATTATGTAATGTCATGGAAATATCTATATATAGGTCTTTATAAATCTGGGTTTACTGTGACGCTGTGTACTGTGACACATAATCATATATATATACACATATATATACATACATACACACATGCATACATGGATACACACCATCATTCTGTCTTTGGTTAAGCCAAAATTACTCTCATTATCATCACTGAGTCATTATTTCAGGAGCTTCATATTGACACTCTTTTTAATAAAGTTGATTAATTCTAGATGTCACATATCTCAGTGGCTGAATACAATGTGTTTATTTCCCACTGGAAGTCAAATCATCACATTGTACACCCTTAGTATGTACAATTTTACTTGTCAGGTATACCTCACTCAGTAAGACTGGAAAGTGCATCCGTTAAATATTTTTACATAATTTTTCTTGCTGTTATTTCAGCAAAATCATTTTAATCTGAATGTTTTATATGAGGATATTTATTTTATTAATCTTTGAATTACATCAAATATTTTCTCTACTCTTGTTTGTGTGCTTCTTTTTATAATAAAAACCCAAAACAAAACAAAATCTTTAAGCCTATGCAGTTGTAAGGGAAGTGGAGAAATGTAGTTTCACAAGGATTTTTGGTGAATACTAACTTTCTCTGCTACAGTCTTAAGGTTGACTTTCCAATCTGGTTTTGGACCCACTTCACCCCTCATGAAATTAACAAAACAACAAACACAGAAAAGATGCTGAGCTCACAGCCCTGTTTACAAAGGAGAGAAAACAAATTACCAACAAATATATAGAAGATATTCATTCTTGTTCCTAACAAAATAATGCAAAGGGAACACGTAAATAATTCATTAAGGCCTTACGTTTATTAGGTTGTGGGAAAATAGTCCTCAGAATTGGTGGAAATTCAAACTGATACCTCTTTTAGGAAAAAAAAAAAAATCCAGTAATTTGAAATAAAGTATAAGCAGCAAACAGCAAATGCTATTGTAGACATTTCTTTTAAAGTAGTTATCAGACCAGTGCACCAAGATGTGTGAATGTGTGTGTGTGTTTGAAAATGTTTACTGTGACAGTGTTTACACAAATAAAAAAATGAAGCAACTTATATGTTCATTAATTAGTATTCATCTTGGTGATTCATAAGTTGTAGTCATTAAAAACAGTAAGGCAATTTTGTAGTTGATGGATAGATGGATATGTAGATAGAGATAGAGAGATGGATATATAGAGAGAGAATAGATATGTCTGGGATATATTATTAACAAACAAGGTGATTGAAAAGGGCTTGGTCTAATCCTTCAGATTAACATTAGAATAAGAAAATAGCAGATTAGTTAATACTTAATGATAAACTATTATATACCAGGGACATTCTTAGCCCATACATTCGTAGTCCCTGATTTGGGTGTTAAAATCTATAAAGAAGAAGCAGAGTTCAAGTCACAGAGACTGAAAGTGGCACATTTGGGATTTCAACCCAGGTCGGTTTGGTTCCAAATCTGATGCTCTTTCTACTGCACCAAGCTGCTTCCACAGCAGTTGGAACTTGTCTGCATCTGTTCTGTACTTGTTTGCATTTTTCCATTTTGAAGCAGCAGCCACCCCCTATCCCACCATGCTCAGCAACACTCTGATTTCCTTTCCTGTTGCTGAGGCAGATCCACTCACCTCCCCGGCATTCATGAACAACTCTGCAGAGTGCTCGAGCATCTGGCAATCCACCCAGCAAAGAGTGACTGGGAAGCACAGAAAATTCCTCCGAGAGCAGGCAACATCTGTTTGATAGGCAATGAAAAATAAACCCGTAATAAACTCATTTTAGGAGCGAAAAAATGGCTCCTCAAAGCGCTGATTATTCATTTTATGCAAGTGTAGTAATGTTGGTCTCCTTGACATGTCGGGAAACAGCAGGTCTGAAAGTGAGTGATCGCGGTCAGAGGGTGAGTCTGCTCACACCAGGACCAAGCTCAGGCGATGGCCGATGAGGAAGCATTTAGAAAGATTATACAGAATGCCTGCACCACCTGTGGCTGGCTCCTGGCACAGGGCAGTGACCCAGGTGGTTGGCTGGGGTGTGTACGTGTCTGGAATGAGTTTCAGTTTGGTAGTGATGGCTTCCTCACCACTCCAGACTGCCAAGCGGCTATCAATGCATTCAACTATTAATGCGGTCTTTCCTTCCTTCATTGTTTCACTTATTCAAATATTTATTTTATACTCCAAAGGAGACTTTTTTTTTTTAATACTGGCTGCTTTAATGAATATTGCAGTTATAATCTAGGATGGTTTTCCTATGAAGTATAAAGGATCGAAGAATAAATGGTAGATTAACATTTACTGAATTTAAATCTGATGAGATATGGATGAGTATAACAAAACGGATTGAAGGAGAAAAGAAAATAATTGAAGGATAAAATCATCTTTGGTTAAAATTACACTGGATACAAGCTATCCACTGGCTATAATTTTGGTTATGTGTGTAGTTATGTAGGTTATTCGCCCTTCTTTTTTTTTTTTTTTTAAACTGGAATTCATCTAAGAGAAGACTACTTAGTCTTTTTTCTCAGGTGATCATATACCATGTGGGGGACAAATGGAAACTAGGTTAAAGGTTGTTTATGGGTTAGCCTACTATACAAGCTGGATAAAGCTCTCTGAGTAACTACCAGTCTCTTGTTATTCTCTATTCTTGAATAAATTTCAATTTTATCCTTTAATCTCTCATATGTATGCTCTCTGAATCAAAAGGTTTAGGTCAGAGATAAGAAAAAACGAGAAAGAAAGAGAGAGAATTTCAGAGAACGGAAACTCCTAGACGATAGGTCATGATAGCAAAACTCAGAACAAGATTACAAGAAAATGATAAATCCATGAAACTGGGGCATGACTGTTTGGGCCAGTTAGCTCCCCACACTTTCTACTAATGACTTTAAAGATTTAACATTTTTGTTTATTAAAGATGCAGGAATTTTCCTGCCCTTTATATAGGAAAGACAGATGCAGTCCTGTTCCTCATCTTTTTCTTCTCCCCAGAATCAGGATGGTGCCATGTTGTACTGGAATAGGAATGGCCCTTGGAGCAAAATAAGCTTGGGTTTGACTCTGCACATCATTGTTTGCAAGCTTTGTGTCCCTGGACAAGTTACATGTTCAGCATCCTTATCTATAAAATCAATATAATAATGTCTTTGGCTAATATGATTTTGGTAAGCATTTAATGAGATAGCATGTATGAAGTATTTGGAAGAGTGGATAATACGTACCAATTATTCAATAAATAGTAGCTATTATTCCTATAATTATGACTGTTATTCTTTTCTCTAAGCCTGTTCCCTCATTAGTTAAATTTGAATAATGATACATAAGGTTGGAGCGAACAATAAACTGTGTGCATTTTATGCATTCTAAATGATAACAGCTTTCAATCTAGCTTCAAAGAGATAAAGATGGAGATGCATTTCTTATCTAGATGTGTTTATAAAGTAGTATATATTCAAAGAGCAAAGGACATTCAATTAAATTCTTATGGTGAAAGAAAGTCCCAAGTGAAGTTCCTGAGCTAGATTCTGGCATGTGAAAATGAAATAGGATCAATATCCTTCAGGTTGAAGTGAGGCTTTATCGAGAGAAAAAAATAGCAGCAATTTTTCAAGTACAAGTTTAGATGTCCAGTAACTGAGATTTTCATTTTAGGGCTGGTTACAAAAACTATCATGAAAATTGAGCCATACCCTCCCACAAAATGTTCACATTGTACATTTGCAAAAGGACTATAGTCATCTCATGAGTGATGTTCTCTTAGTACAGTTATGCATAGGGTCTCACATTTTAAACTGGTGCTATAGTGCTAGACCTTTTTCTCCCTTTTATTTGTTTATTTCTTTTTAAATCCCAGTATAATTAACATACAATGTTATATTAGTTCCAGGTTACAATATAGTGTTCAACAATTCTTTACATTACCCAGTGCTCATCATGATAAGAGTACTCTTAATCCCCTAAACTTATTTCAACCATTCTCCTACTCCCCTGCCCTCTGGTAACTATCACCTTGTTCTCTATCATTAAGAGTCTGTTATTTGGTTTCTCTTTTTTAATTTGTTTTGTTTCTTAAATTCCACATATGAGTGAAATCATATTGTATTTGTTTTATTCTGACTTGTTTCAACTTAGCCTTATACTTTCTACAACCATGTTGTTTTGTTACAAATAGCAAGATCTCATTCTTTCTTGTGGTTGACATCTTCTTTATCCATTCATCTATCAATGAACTCTTGGGTTGCTTTCATAAATTGTCTAGTTGTAAATAATTCTGCAATAAACATAGGGGTGCAACAATCTTTTCAAATTAGTTTTTTTTTCATATTCTTTGGGTAAATAACCAATACTGGAATTACTGGATCATAGTAATTGTATCTTTAATTTTTTGAGAAAATTCATACTGTCTTCCACCATGGCTGTACCAGTTTGCATTCCCACCAACAGTGCATGAGGCTTTCTTTTTATCTACTTCCTCACCAACACTTCTTGTTTCTTGTGGTTTTTATCTTGGACATTCTGAGAGATGTGAGGTGATAGCTCATTGTGGCTCTAATTTACACTTCCCTGAGGATAAGTGATATTAGGTATTTTTCATGTGTTTGTTGGCTGTCTGTATGTCTTTGGAGAAATAGCTATTGATGTCCTCTGCCCATTTTTAATTGCATTATTTGTGGGATTTTTTGTTTTGTTTTGTTTTGAGTTATGTAAGTTCTTTATATATTTCGGATATTAACCCTTATTGGATACATCATTTGCAAATATCTCCTCCCATTCAGTAGATTATATATTTCGGATATATGTAAGTTATGTAAGTTGAGTTATGTAAGTTCTTTATATATTTCGGATATTAACCCTTATTGGATATATCATTTGCAAATATCTCCTCCCATTCAGTAGATTATTTTATTGATTGTTTCCTTTGCTGTGCAGATGCTATGTCCTTTCTTAATGCTGGTCCTCCAATCTGGAGTGCCATCCTCTCTCATTTACATCTAGTCAGCTTTTGCAGAGATCTCATTCATACTCCTGTCCCCTTAATAACTTATCTATAGTCTTATAATCTACTTTTCTATATAATCCCAGTGTTGCTTTCTAATAAAGCTTACTATATTTGATTTAGTTTATTTTTTATTAACATATAATGTATTTTTAGCCCCAGGGGTACAGGTCTGTGAATCGCCAGGTTTACACATTTCACAGCATTCACCATAACACATACCCTCCCCAATGTCCATAACCCCTCCACCCTCTCCCTACTGATTTAGTTTACTTTTTTAAAGATTTACTTACTTAGAGAGAGAGACATAGAGTGCAAGTTTGGGAGCTGGAGAGAGGCAGGGGGAGTGAGAAGGAGAGAAACAGACTCACTGCTGAGCGAGAGCCCCATGCAGGGCTCCATCCCAAGACCCTGAGATCATGACTTGAGCTGAAACTAAGAGTCAGGTGCTTAACTGACTGAGCTACCCAGGTGCCTCTAGTTTAATTTTTATAAACCTATTTTCACCTTCAAATTGTGAAATTTTAAGGGAGAAATAAAAACTATCTCCTTACTTAGCTTTTTATTTCTACATTACATGTATTATTATCTAGTATTATGCTTTATATTTGTTTATATGCTATTAATTTTCCTCTTGAGAAGGTTCCCTTCATGATGATAAGATCTTTGTTTTCTCTACCAAATCCTCAGAGTGTAGAAATTTGTTAACACATAGTAAGGACTCTATACATATTTGTGGGATAAATGAATGAAGGGATCATATTTACAGAAATTAGTATAGTGCCTGGTTGTGTTAGCTACACAGAAAAGTTGGGTTGGATTTAACTATCAAAGTAAACAGGGATGCAATAATACTAGGCATCATTTAGAGCTGTACAGTTTGTACTGATATGTGATATTGGTTATCAATCAGAGGGATCATACAGAGGCATCACTTAGAAATGGAAGATGTGAGATATATATATATATTTGGTAGAATATTACTCAGCCATCACAAAGAATGAAACCTTGCCATTTGCAATGATGTGGATAGAACTAGAGGGTATTATGCTAAGTGAAATAAGTCAGAGAAAAACAAATATCGTGTGATTTCACTCATATGTGGAATTTAAGAAACAACACAGATGAACATAGGGGAAGGGAAGGAAAAATAAAATAAGATGAAATCAGAGAGGGAGACAAACCATAAGAGACTCTTAACTATAGGAAACAAACTGAGGGTTGCTGGAGGGGAGGGTTTTGGAGGGATGGGTGGTTTTGGAGGGATGGGTCATTGCTGTGATGAGCACTGGGTGTTAAGTGCAACTGATGAATCACTAAACTCTACCTCTGAAACTAATAATACACTATATGTTAATTAATTGATTTAAAAAATAAATGGTGAAGGTGATAAAGAAAGTTCATATAGAGAGAATAACCTGCTCTAAAGGCGCATAGGTAAAGAAGAGCACAACGTGACCGGTGACCTATTGCAAATGAAGCAAGATAAAGATATATTTACTAGAGAACAGCTGGGAATTCGGAGGCAGTGAGGATGCAAAAGGGCTTCTGTGCCATGTTAACAAGTCTGCACTTCAGGCTGCAAAAAAACATGGAGCCATAGCAGATTTTGATCAGTCAATTAGGGGGATTCTTTTATGCTTTGAGCAGAGAATTGGCTGTCTATGATCTGTGCTCTTCCTCTCTGATAAGTAAAATCAGCCTCTGCACCCTGTGCATGGACTCAGTCTGCAGAGCAGAGCTGCGGAGAGCACCTAGGGAATATCAGGTTGCAAATGATAGGAGGCAGGGCTTTTAAGGACCTTGAGTAGAGCCATAATGTTACTGCTCTCTGGGTGCTTGGGATCACCTAAATGCCATCTGATAATGCTCCTTATTTCCAGCAAGGGAATTAAAAAAAAAAAAAAAAGTGTGAGGCTCCTATGCCTCAGAGACAAAAAGCAACAAATAAGAGTTCTCCTCTACAATTCTAATAAGGACTTTGAAAGAGGATTGGAATCTTTAGTTTTGCAAAGGTCTCAAAAACTAGGGTATAATAAATAAGATTTTCCAGGGCAAATGGGTCTGAAATACTTTATCACTCTGCCATAATAGACTGAAAGAGATTACCAAAAGAGTTTCTAATTCAATTCGGTTCCACATACTCTAGTGACAGGCTCTTATTTGTACCTTATAGCTACAGGAAGAAGAGTGATGGATTAATTAGGTAGTTATATACATAGTTTCATATATATTTATATAAATATATTAGTATATTGACATATAAAACAACATATTTAATTATACATATTAGTTATATATTACACAGATTTGCAATTTATATAGGCTAATTAGAATATTCTGAGGACATGGTTGTAGCTAAAAAGGTTAAAATGACAAACTTCAGAATTTATAGTTCAGAACTTCTAGGCAATTCATCATTAAAACAGTTCTGATGCTATCACAAATACTAGACAAAATATACAACAAAATACCTGAGGATTCTGAGGAAAACACACAAGCAGGCAAATTGTGTGCTGTATGTAGGGTGTGTGTGTGTGTGTGTGTGTGCATGCACACGTGCATATGCACACAGTGGGGAACATGACTGGAGAGGGGACTAGCATGGAGGTGATAAATCCAAAGCAAACCATGCTTAGATGCACCATAATTGCTGAAAACCAAAGATAAAGAGAAAAATATCTTGAAATCACCTAGAGAAAACCAATACATTATATAGAAGAGAACAATGATTTGACTACTGCAGATTTCTCATCATACTATGCAGGTCAGAAGAGAAAATGACAGTGGATTAGTGGAATTTTTTTTGTAATTGAACTTTTTATTTTGAGATACTTTTATCACCTGCAGCTTCAAAATATAATACACCAGATCCCATGTGGCCTTTACCCTATCTTCCTCAACGGTGACATACTGCAGAAGTAGAGCACACTATCCTCACCAGCACATTGACACTGATGCAGTAAAGATGCAAAATGGTTCATGTTGTCCTTTCCCTGCCACAGCCACTTTCCTCCAACCTTCATCCCTCCATTAATCTCTGACAACCATTGCTCTTTATTTTCACCATCTTGTCATTTAAAGAATGCCATATATAAGGAATCATATAGTGGATTACCTTTGATATTGTTTGTTTGTTTGTTTGTTTGTTTGTTTTTCCACCAAGAAAATTCTGTGAAATCATCCAGACTGCTGTGTGTATTAAGACTACATTCCTTTTTGCTGACTAGTGGTCTATAGTATGGAGGTACCAGAGTTTATTTAATCATTAAAGATTGAAAGATATAAAATTGTTTCCAGTTTGGGGCTATTATGAATAAAGCTTCTATAAACATCCATATACAGGCTTCTATGTGACCATAGGTTTCTTTTCTCTGGGATCAATTGCCCATTAGTGCAATAGTTGGGCCATATGGTCATATGGTAGTTGCATATCTGCTTTTCAAAAGAAACTTAAAATTACCAGAGTGGGAATGTTATTTTACTTTCCACCAGCACACATGAGTGAATCAACCTCTCTGCACCTTCACTAGCATTCTGGATTGTCAATTTTTTAGGACATTCTGAGAGGTTAGAGTGATAGTTCAAAATGGTTTTGAGGTTTTGAGTTGCAATTCCCTAAAGGAGTTTGGTGCTCAGAATCATTTCATTTGATTATTTACAATATATTTTATGTGTTTTACCCATTTTCTTTCTTTTTTTTTTTTTAAGATTTTATTTATTTATTTGACAGAGAGAGATCACAAGTAGAGAGAGAGGCAGGCAGAGAGAGAGAGAGAGAGAGAGAGGGAAGCAGGCTCCCTGCCGAGCAGAAAGCCCGATGCGGGACTCGATCCCAGGACCCTGAGATCATGACCTGAGCCAAAGGCAGCGGCTTAACCCACTGAGCCACCCAGGCGCCCTACCCATTTTCTAATTGGATTATTTATTTAGTTTACTGTTCAGTTTGGACAAGTCTTACACATTCTAGATATTAATCCTTGGTTTACATGATTTGCAAATATATTCTCCAGCTCTGTAGCTTTCTTTGAAAAGAAAGGCAAGTAAGTTTTGCTTCCTACCTTTTTTTTTAATATGAGAAAACTGAGATTTGGAAGGTAAGATGTCTTTTTAGTGCACATGAAAAACAAGTGTCTGAGATGTGGTTTGAATTCAGTTCATTGTTTTTTTCCACCTCACAACATTTCCTTATGCAGAAGGCCTTTTAATAAGGATAAATTAAGAGAATACATGTCCTGATGAAGAAATTTCATTTCCTAGGTATTTTATATCAAAAAGCAAGATGCAGAGGGCGCGCCTGGGTGGCTCAGTGGGTTAAGCCTCTGCCTTTGGCTCAGGTCATGATCCCGGGGTCCTGGGATCGAGCCCCGCATCTGGCTCTCTGCTCAGCAGGGAGCCTGCTTCCCTTCTTCTCTCTCTCTGCCTGCCTCTCTGCCTACTTGTGATCTCTCTCTGTCAAATAAATAAATAAAAAATCTTAAAAAAAAAAAAGCAAGATGCAGAATAGTGTACATTATATAATATTAGTAACATAAATAAAAATATATGTGTACACACTGGGCTAGTACTCACTTTTTCTCTTAGAAAAATTTCCCATGAAACTGTTTAATGTTTGTTTTGGGTGAGAGAGAGCATTTCTCTTCGATTTTGTTTATTTTTATGCTCTTTGGATTTTTTTCAAACTATTCATAAATTAATATTTCCTTTTAACATTTAAAAACACAAATAAAAGGATAAACTATTGCATATGTAATGAGCAGTAAAGAGAATTTATATTTCTTACCATCAGAATTTTTTGTTAGCATAAGTTTCCCTAAAATGTGAGTTTCTGTTAGTTGAACCTTTCAATAACTGTTAGGACAGAGGGTAATGATGAGATCTATAGGAACTGTTGTGTTTGATGAAAACTAGACACTCGATTTATCAATAAAGAAGCAGGTTCAGAGTGATCAGTAAATTGTCCTACTTCACTCATGTATTAAATTACAGAGCTAGAATCAATGCTAGGTATGAATGATCCCAAAGCTCCTGCTCTTTCTTATTTCAAATTTCTGTCCCCTGCCATGAACCTTTAACCCAGGGAGGTCTGCTTCCTTTTAGGCAATTTTACCAAGTGGCTCAGTTCCCCAATTGTCTATAACTATCCAGCTGGTATCGCTTATAAGAACCTTACTAGCTCATTTAAAAACATACCTAGGTTCATCTTTTACTTGAGCACTTTTTTTAAAAAAAACTGAAAGTATATATTGTAAAAGTGTAATTTCACAAACTTAATATTATCTGAAGTCAACTTATTCTGAGGAAGTTTCAACATATTTCTTCTTTCTGTAGTAGTGCAGACACTGGATTAATATATTCCCTTGAGATTAGATAGAAAAATGCAAAATGTCTGCATTGAATTCTACCTAGGAAAACTACCCTGTTGCTAATAGACAATGGTTCCAGCTCTCTCCATTTTCAGACATTTCTCAGAGTAGAGGCTAAAGCTCTGATCCCCTCTGTTTCACTGTGGTTTCCAGGCTTAACAGTTTTATTGCGGATTATGTGGGAGAAGCTTTTACACCTGTTTTTATTTGAAATTTATAATTGTGAAATTGATACATATCAGTTTCTTCATTATTTGGATGAGTCAGTTCAAAAGGATTAAGTGACTTTTCTGGGACACATGGGTGGTGGGACCTGAAATCTGCCCCACCTCTATTGGTTGTACATTCAATTTTCCCCCAAATATATCATTCAGACTTGATTGTTGATTGAAGATTAAGAGTTGATACTAAGGGACGCCTGGGTGGCTCAGTTGGTTAAGCAGCTGCCTTCGGCTCAGGTCATGATTCCAGCCTCCTGGGATCGAGTCCCACATTGGGCTCCTTGCTCAGCAGGGAGCCTGCTTCTCCCTCTGCCTCTGCCTGCCACTCTATCTGCCTGTGCTCACTCTCTCTGAC